>NC_026657.2:18139166-18467500 GCF_000004075.3 Cucumis sativus
TGGTGTGGTGGAGGTGGTGGAATGACCATCTGTGGTCCACCAACGTCTGAATCAAGATGATGGTGTGGCGGAGGGGGTGGAATGACCATTTGAGGTCCGCCAACATCAGATTGTGGGTCAACATGAAGCAACACTGTAAATACACAAACAAAGAATTAGAATACATGCATACGTGATATATGTATATGTATATATATACAAACGGAAAATAATATTCTTGTATACGTACCACGACAATGTGACATTGTGGCTATGGATAAAAGCGATAGAAAAAGAAGATAAATTCTTTGTGTTTTCTCCATATTGGTCACTAGAAAATGGAGAATAGAAGATTAATCTTGTGGAAATGGATGGAGGAACGAAGGGTTTATATAAGATGGCTTTGTGGGCCAAAACAAGAATTATAGTTTAATCATAATCGGTACGCAACTCAATAAAATTGAAATTGATAAAGTTATACCCAAGCAGTTTTAATGGTCCATTTTAATGCCTAAAACTCAACAATCTTAACTTTCATCTAAAAACATCCAATATCGTGCTTAAGAGAATTTAATTACTACTTAGAGAAATTAAATGAGAATAACAAAAAGAAGTTATCCGTGAAAAAAATAATTTCATATGCTCGTATTACCATAAATCTTCCAACAATAACCTTCTGTAAAAAAAAGAAACAGAGGAAAAAGGAAAAAAGAAAAGATTGTATGAATTAATTATTGATGGTTGTCTTAAAACCATCGAAACAAGCAATACTCAACAAAGAAGTAAATTTTATCGCTCGTAGGTCTATGGCTTGAATCTCTCATCTTCTATTGATATTGAAAAAAATGAAATTTATTAACCAAATTACTATTAGGATATATTTTATCTAACTTAATTAGGTTGTTATATAATTTTAACTTGTGTTGTTGAATGAGAAGTTTTTTACTAATCGCAAATTGCCCCATCATTTCTTAGACTAGAAGATATAATGCTAAGAAAGTTAGCAAAAGAGGTAAAATTGAACCAAGGAACGAACTATAGCTTAAGGGGTGATGGTGCCTTGATGAAATATGATAGGTTGTGTGTCCCTAGAAACCAAGGCATAAAAGATCAAATTTTAGAGGAAGCATATAGTTCTGCATATGCAATTCATTCTGGCAGTACAAAGATGTATAGAACTTTAATTTATTGGACCTTATGAGATATTAGAACGTATTGGGCTTGCAGCGTACAATATGGTATTGCCTATGGAACTTTCGAGGATTTGTGATGTGTTTCATTGCATGTGCGATGTAGCGTAAGTACGTTTCTGATCCATCTCATATTCTTGAAACACAACCAGTTCATTTGAAAGAGAACTTGTCTTACAAAGAGGAGCCAACACAAATTCTTGATAAGAAAGAGCTGATGCTAAGGAACTAAGTCATACCGTTAGTTAAAGTTCTTTGGGGGAACCATATTTATGAAGAAGCAACATGGGAGACTGAGCAGGCAATGAAGGCTCAATACCCACAGCGTTCCACATCATCACCATGATCGAATTTCAAGGACGAAATTATTAAAAAGAAGATAGTAACGTGTAAGCCCTCGTTCTTTTCTCCTTTTATTTATTAATATTTTTAAGTTTGAAAAACAAGTTTAAATCTAATAGTTAATGTCTAAAGGTTGAATTGTTTTAATAAGGTAAATTGGTTTTAATAAGAAAGTTTGGAACAAATTTAGGTTGGTTTAAGGCTTCGACTTTTTGAGGTTTTGAAAAGAGTAAGGTAGGGGCAAAAAATGAGTTTATTTTGAAAGTGAGGGGTATTTTTGTCTATATCTATTATTAGTATTTTTCTTATATGAAGCAATTAAAAGAAAAAGAGGAGGGGAACGTCTACAAGAGGTCTTGAGTGCACGCCCTCCCCTTCCTTCGAGTTGTTCCCTCTCTCCCACCTTGTTCTCTTTCCTTGGTTTGCCGCCATACCTGCCGCCTCGTCCTCACGTTTCAGGACAGCCACAAACCGCGTCGTTCATCTCCTTCGCGTCGTTTGGTGTCGCTTTGAAGCCTTGTCTCCATCTAATGACGCGTCACTCGATTCACCAGACGACGACGTGCACACCGGCTAGCAAAGCCCTACCACATCACCCTTAACACAGTCGTAAGTCGGTTCTTCAACACCTCTCCTATAGCTGTCGTGCGTGGTAGCTGACTAGAGGCCAACCGAATCTTTGTCCATCTCCATTCTTCTTTCAGTTCCTACTCTTAGAGTAAGATTTTTATGGTTCGGGGTTGTTTTCTTTAGGCGATTGTGAATACCTATTAAGTTTAGACATAAACTTAACTTTTTCCACAACATTTTGGATGTTAGATTTGATTATTATAGGAGTTGGAGTTGTTGTCCAGCCGTTTAAGAACCCAAAATCGAGTGTTTTGACACAACTTTGGTAAATTTCTAAACTTCTTGGAGTCAATCTTAAATACCTGTTTGATTCTAGTGCTATCTTTAAGTAACCAATGATGGTGGACGGTTGATTTGAACTAAGAAGGTACTTAGGATGTTGCCCATTGAAATCAAGGGTACTATGTTGAGTTCTTGGTAACATTTGGAATAGTTTCCACAAATCATCTCTGGTTTTTATAGTGGTTTGAGGTACACAAGAAGAATTAAAATATACAATTTGATTCGTTTGAAAGTTCACTCAATTTCTAACAAGTTTCATGAATAAAATTTGAGCAAATTCTGAGGCTAAGTGAATGATTTTTGAAGTAGAAAATAGACCATAGACTTTTCACGTAATTCCAAGAAGCCTCGGTTTTTCGAGTATCCAATAATGTATAGGTGGAATTAAAAGCTCTATTTGGTATGGTTAGAAAGCTTGTTAAATTTCCTACAACCACTACAACAAAATCTATCTACTACAACAGTTGTTTACATTAGAAAATGGAAGGGAGGAAAAAAAAACTGTCACAAAAGGTAAAAATACCCGTCATTTGTGGGAAAAGGCGAAATTTTTCAGATAGCATTTTTTGCGACAGTTATTTGATGTCGTAGAAGATACATCAAATAATTTATTTAATTTATTAAAATTCAATTCAATTTAAATGAAAAGTAAAGGGTTTTAAGGCTTTTCCCCCAAATAAAAATTTCCCCAAATTAAAAACCCTCATTCCTCTCGCAAATAAGCCATCTCAAAACGCGAAGAAGACCATCTTTGGATGACGCCCGTTCCCATCACCACCACCGCCTTCTCATTCCCGTCTCCTCACTCTATTACTATCGCAACCTCCTTTATCGAACGAAACCTCCTCTATGATAACCTGTTTAATCTGTGCCTGTCATCTCCATCCACCGCAATCTCTTCAACATTCAAACCACGACCGTCACCTCCTCTGTCGGTAAGTCATTTGTTCCTTTTCTCTTTCTCTCTCTTCGCAAAGTTGTTCTCTTGTCACTACTTCCCTCAACTCCATGAGTCGTCGGTAAGGTCTTAAATTTTCAACTTCGTTTGAATTTCCACTTTTGCGCAAACACCCCTATGTGATGTATGTGAAATAAATGTTGGATTTATCTTTAACTTAAATTAGACCAAAAAATGTTAAGACTTGAAGCTGAAAGAGAGCAAGACAAAAAGGGAGAAGGTCCTGAAAATGTCCTTCATGTGTTTAGGTTTATGAGATGTTTATTTAAGGAAATTTTGATTTAAGATATATTCTTTTATTATATGACACCTCCCCTTGTCTTAATTTTATATAATACTATTTGGTGATGTGTTTTGTTTGTTTTTCTACTGTGCATTTTTTCATGAGAAGATTGTTCTTTGGTGTTTAGGGGAGCCTAATAACTTCATCCTTAGCTGAGCAAGAGTTCTCTAACTCTAACTTAGGAGGAGCCTAAAGGTAAGTATTTGTTGATGGTAGTAGACACAGTAGACCTTTATTTATCAACACTACAAGAAAAATGGTCTACGACGACAGTTATTTATTGTCGTGAACAAAATCCATGACAATTATTTTCAGTGATAGAAGCGGGAGTTATGGAAAGTCCTTCCATGACATTTTTCAAAAACTGTCTCCATAAGTTATTTCATTACATAACATAAATGTCGTTAGTTAGCATTCTACGACATCAAATAACTGTCATATTTTAATGACAATAAATAACTATCATCATTTATGTATTAACGACAGTTAAATAAATGTCATGAATTCGTTTATTGTGACATGTTTTAAATGTCACGAATATGTCAATTGCGACAATTTTTTTTTAAAAAATGTCATTGTTTTGCTACTGATGACATTATTTTTCTGTCAAAGATAGGCAATCGTGACAATTAATTTTGTAAAAAAAACTGTCATTGTTTTCGTATTCACAACAATTAATAACTGATTAAAATTCATAATACGACATGTTTTTCCTGTTGCAAATTACTCGATTAGTACAGTTTTTTCCTGTTCTCCTTGCCACTCCGCCATTACACGAACCATTTGAATGACAATAATGTAGCTGACAATGACAATTTTGAATTTATAATATTGACACCCATATAGAAAAAATTAGCCAACATTTAATATATATACGCTATAATACAATTTATAATATTCGTACATTTCCAATCAAGTTCCAACAATTTACAAGTACAGAATCTCAGCCCTTAATCAAAAAATATTTTAAATAGCATCAGAATACATATAACAAGATTTTCTGCTAAAGCATAAACGACCAACCGAGAATGTTTGTCTCTGAAAATGTTCTTTGAAAGTAAACTCATGAAGTTGTCGACTCCAGTTGAACCTACGAAGACAACATGAATATAAGCATCCATCATAGAACAAGAGAGTACAACTCTTATAGAAAATTTCAACATTGAGAATTACCTATCACTACATACGTCGATAAGATAAACAACTACATAGCAGAGCACACATGTAGAATAACAACATCAACTTAACATCCACTTGGTCTACCATATTGGAACTTTTTACAAATTACAACTCTTGTATCATTACTCTTTAGAAAACTTAGCTGGATATAAATAAGTAATCAACAAGAAAATTCTTGAATAAGTAATCATAAGTAATAATCGAGATGAATGAAACTTAAGAATCCATTAGTAGTTCACTGTCACTAAGGTTGGAAGAAACGTTATCCAACAAGAACCAAAAAGTTTCCATCTTAAGGAGTCAAACACTTTCAAATCTACAAATATCAGAAAGAAGACAGTTTTCATGTGCAATCCACTTCAGTTAATGAAGCCAAGAAATATTAAGGTACTAGGAAAATGAAACTAGAACAACTTGTATCATTTATGGCTTGACAGAATTTAAAGGTCTCCTAGTTTCTTATAAAAAAAAGCTCTACCAATGAGTACCGACATAAAATCCATGACAATTTACACAAGTACCAATTTAGCAATAGCAATAAGTACAGACATAACATCCATGGCAATTTACACAAGTAGCAATAGTCAACCGCTATAAGCATACTATTCATGATAAAAAAACAAAATTGTAGCATCCTAGCAGGTATATTGTTGGTATCGATAGGTTGTTTTCAAGTATTTATCTTGTTTCGTAAAGCAACAATTCAATAGTTTGTTTTAGCATATATAATGTAACGACCCAACTTTTCTGGGTAAGTCGAGATCGTTAATTTTTAACAAATAAACTTTGATTGATACAAATTGAAACATATGTCAATTTAAAAACAAAACATGTCAGGCCTGATTTTCAAATATTCAAGAAAACTTAACAATAACACTATTTACAAATAAAAGTTTGTAAACTAAGTTTTAGTACATCTTAAACCTTAAAAGAAATCATAAGCGGAAGCAAAATAACACATTCCCTATGGCAATCACGCTTCCTTCCTGCCCCTCATCGGTTTGCCACCTTTATTTCCTTTGCCTGAAAATTAAACATAAGAAGGGTGAGTATAACAATACTCAGTAAGAGACCCTCTACTGGTCTCGTCAGGGGAAAATAAATTGTTAAAGTTCTATTGGGACACCCTGTACAGTCGCAGTCTTGTGATCCCGTAGGATACACATTTCAGTCTAACGCCCCGAGGGACGTACATATCAGTCTAACGCCCCGAGGGACGTACATATCAGTCTAACGCCCCGAGGGACGTACATATCAGTCTAACGCCCCGAGGGACGTTCATATCAGTCTAGTGTTCTGCAGAAACACATATCAGTCAAATGCTCCCGAAGGTGCAAAATAAATTGGTGATCCCGTGGGACACCTACAAGGTAAACATCCCAATACAACCTAACAATTTATCCCCTCATTCCATTCAACCCATCTTTCAGTTACTTCAAATCACAAAGTCCTTTCTTTCTTTCATCCTAACAGTCAACTTATTTTACTACAATCATATGTCTGTCAATAAAATGCTAATACATCAGTCAATCCACTATACAGTCAAGTCAATACACCCCTCAGTTCACCAGCACAAACCACAGTTCAGTATAATCCACATCCAACCGAAACAAATTCACTAGTTCACATCCAATCTTTATACAGCACAATCTATTAATATCATCATGTACACATAAGCATAATTTCAGTCATTCACATGTATACTTTCGGCAATCCACATCAATTCACACATCAATGTATATATATATATTTTTACCTTTGGGACTTTACATTCTTCCCCCCTTAAGAAACTTTCGTCCTCGAAAGTTCTAATCCTGAAATAACTCTGGATAACGAGTCCTCATCTCTTCCTCTCGCTCCCATGTCGCCTCTTCCATTCGATGGTTCCGCCACAAAACTTTTACTAATGGAATGCTTCTATTACGAAGCATCTTTACCTCTCTAGCCAGAATTTCCACAGGTTGTTCTACATAGGTCAAATGCTCATCAATCTCCAAGGGTTCATAGTCTACTACATGAGATGTATCGGCCACATATTTCCTCAACATCAAACATGGAAACATTATGAACTGCAGAGAGAGATGGTGGTAATGCCAAGCGATACGCCATAACACCAACCCTCTCTAAGATCTCAAATGGTCCAACAAAACGAGGACTTAACTTCCCTTTCTTCTCAAAACGCATAACACCCTTCATAGGTGCTACCTTCAAGAATACCTTTTCTCCCACATCGAACTTAAGGTCTTTTCGCCGTACATCTGCATAACTCTTCTGTCTACTCTGCGCTGTTTGCATACGTGCTCTAATCTTTTGAATAGCCTCATTAGTAGACCGAACTAATTCAGGTCCCATCAATCTATGTTCACCAACCTCACTCCAACAAACAGGGGTTCTACAACATTTGCCATACAAAGCCTCAAATGGTGCCATACCGATGGTAGCCTGAAAACTGTTGTTATAAGCAAACTCCATCAAATGTAGATGAGAGTCCCAACTGCCTGGAAACTCTATAACACAAGCTCGTAGCATATCCTCTAAAACTTGGTTCAAACGTTCAGTTTGACCATCAGTCTGTGGATGAAAAGCTGTACTGAAATCCAACCTCGTACCCATAGCGGTCTGAAGTCCCTTCCAAAACTTGGAAGTAAACCGTGCATCCCTATCAGAAACAATCGATACAGGCACTCCATGCAGTCTCACAATCTCAATCAAATATAATTATGCTCATTTACTAGTAGTATAAGTGGATTTTTTTTTTTTGAAATGAAATGTGTCGATTTCGTAAGCCTATCGACAATAACCCAAATCACTGTGTAACCCTTCAGGGTTTTAGGCAATTATATAATAAAATCCATAGATACATTCTCCCACTTCCACTCTAATATACTCAAAGGTTGCAACAAACCTGTTGGTTTCTATCTTGGTGCTTTAACCTGCTAGCACACCAAGCACTTACTAACAAGATCTTCCATTTCTCTCTTCATATTACGCTAGTAACAAACTCTTTTCAGATCCGGATACATTTTTGTGCTACTTGGATGCATGAGAAATGGAAAACTATGAGTCTCAACCAATAACCTTGTCTTAATTGCATTTTCTGTTGGCTCACATAATTCTCTCTCAAACATAAGTTCATCATCAAAGGATATGGAAAACTCCTTAACTTGCCCTACTTCTACTAGGCAATGCTTCTCAATCAAATAAGGATCAATGAATTGAACCACAAGAATTCTTTGTCTCAAGATCGGATGTACTGACAACTGAGCTAACTGTGAGGTGACTTCCCCCACTAAAACTACAATCTCAGCTCTCTCGTGGTTTTTGTCTAATGAAACCTGTCTGGTAATAAGTGCTGTTAAAATGTGATACTTTTCTACGAAGAGCACCAACTTCCACATTCGCCTTACTTAGATGGTACAAAATCTCACAATCATAGTCATTTACTAATTCAAACCATCTTTGCTATCTCATACTCAACTTCTTTGAGTGAAGAAGTATTTTATACTCTTTTGGTTAGAAAATATCTATATCTTTTCATCATACAAATAGTGCCTTCAAATCATTAATGTAAAAACCACAACTGTCAATTTCATATCATAAGTTGGATAATTTTCCTCATGACTCTTCAACTGACGAGGAGCACAAGCAACTACTTTAACTTGTTGAATCAGAATACCTTTTAAACTTTCCTAAAAGAATCACTATAAATTACAAAACTTTCTGAACCATCATGTACGGTAAGCACGGGAGTTGTACAAGCTTCTACCTAAGATCCTGAACACTATCCTCATAGGCCTTGTCCCAAAAAAAAAACGGAGTCCCTTTTCTTAGTTAACTGAGTCAAAGGAGTAGCTATACGAGAAAATTCTTATACAAACCGTTAGTAATAACCTGCTAAACCCAAAAGACTATGAACCTCACTGACTATGAAAAGTCGAGGCCAACTAGTAACAACTTCAATCTTTTGTGAGATCCACATAAATGTCACCTCTAGATACCACATGGCTTGGAAAGATACTTGGCCTCATCCAAAACTCACATTTTGAAAACTTTGCATACAATTCGTTGACTCGACGAGCCTCTTAAAACCATGTTAAATGCTCCTCATGCGCTGTCTCTATTTTGGAATAAATTAAGATATCGTCAATAAATACAATCATGAAAGTGTCTAAGAGATCGTTAAACACTTTGTTCATCAAGTCGTAAACATTGTTTGAGCATTTGCCCACTCAAAAGACATCATAATGAACTCGTGATGTCCATATCTCGAACGAAAATCTGCCTTAGGAATGTCACTGTTCTCTAATCCTCAACAAGTCATAACCTGAATGTAATTCAATCTTAAAGAACACGGACTTATTGCAGTTGATTAAACAAATCCTCATTCATTGGTAAAAGATATTTATTCTTAACCGACACCTTATTCAACTTTCTACAATCAAAACATAAGTGCATCGACCCATCTTTCTTCTTAATAAACAAAAATTGGTGCACCCCAAGATAACATACTTCGTCAAATGTAGTACTTGTCAAACATTTCTTTCAATTGCACCTTCAAATCTTTCAACTCTGTTGGTGCCATTTTGTATGAAGCTTTAGATATAGGAACGAGTCTAACTCTATCTCAATAACAAGACCAATTTCTGTTTAGCACGGTAATCTTAGAAACTCTTCTAGAAAAATATCATAATACTTTTCACCACTGATTCAAATAACAAAGAAACATCGACTTCTCTGGTGTCTACCACACTAGTCAAATACAACAGGTACCCTGGTCAAGCAACTTACTAACCTTCATAGTTGGGTTGTTACAGTTGGTATCAGAGCCTAAGTTTTAGGTTCTGTAGACTGACTTACGATGTAAGTCTAATTTAAGAAAAGAAAAAAAAAATGTATATATATATATTTTTACCTTTGGGACTTTACATATAACCACTAAAATTGAATAATGACAAATCATCAAAGAGTGAAAAATGGAAAGCCAATAACTTCAACAAACTAAAGTTGTAAGAGTATATACTTTGAAATAAATATTACCTGTTAACTATATCGTTAGATTGTTCTTATCTTCTTTATATGTTAGAGGTATCCTCTTGAGTTGCTAGCCTTCATAAGATATATACCTTTATTATCTGACGTGCTCCATTTCTATTGGATGCTTGCCAATTCTCTATGATCATACATCTGAAGGCTGAATCACATTTTCATCATGTAATCGGACTTTAGTGATTGGATTTGGACGTTTAAGATCATGCAAAATAAGAAGCACAAATGTAGATATGCAACGTAATATGTTTACAATAAGAAAACTAAAACTTCTAAATGAATTCTGAATCTTTATACACCCCGAGTATGATGACATGCACAAAATTCTTCTCCTAGATTCAATGTATAGAGATGAATATTGTTTATGGATACCTTACTATGATTTCCTTACAATGTACAATCTACTTGAAGGTAGTTGAGGTTCTAAAGTACCTAAATACACCGTTCCTACAAATTGGAACCGATAGTCTGTCAGAGATAAAAAATATCTAATATAAGAACTTTTGTGGTTAGCTTTTTGAACATCTTAACTTTTAACAAGTCAATAAGAAATGGAAACAAGAGCATACCATTACAGAAAATCAAGCACATTTCAGCTTTAAAATTATTGTAAACATATATGGTTTAATTTAAAATTAGAAACAATTGAAAATCTTCTTAGGAGCAGTTACAGTAGCTCTGTGTTTGGCAGCAATTTCCTCTGCCTTTGCCTTTAGCTTTTCTTCTCCATGCTTTGCTTCAATTAACAACCTTATTTTCTTATGTTGTTTTGTGTATCAATGCTATTTTGTTCTTCATTTTCTCTATATACTCACCCTTCTTCTTCTCAAATTTTTCATGCTCTCATTACAAAATCAATCCAAATGAAATCGACAAAAAAGAAAAAAAAAACATAGTTGTAAAGAGCAGTTCCGTCAATGAAGAGAAATATCGAATTACAGATTTTGGAATCTTCACTGAGGTTGTGAGTTTATATTTAATGAATTTTTCTAAAATCTAGAACTAAAATCGTAAATAGCATCTACATACTATACAAATAAAACTTAAACACATTACATATATTTTGTTTTCTAATTACCTCAATTTGTTTTAGTTCAGCCTCAAGAGCTGCTTTCTTGTTGTTCTCCCATGACCCAATGCGTTCTATCCAGAAAAACACATATATAAAGTAAATAATAGCATCAAAGGGGTTAAATTCCATTGAGCTCCCTATTCAACTCTTCAGTATCAATCAGAATTTTAGAATTATTAACCCAAGGGCTGAGAAATATAAAATAAATTTGGAAACAAAAGAAAATTCCATTGAGCTCATTAAGGAGGAAGCAAAAGATTGTATTCTTTTGAAATTAACTTTCTCAAAAGAAGCAACAATCTCTTATCACAAACTAGTAACATAGATTCCCCACTGCAAATAGGAGAAAAGAACTAACATCAACAAAGTAGATAGAATTTTGGACAAAGAGTAACATAACATGAAGTTAGGAACATGCAGTAAACAAAATCTCATGAAGATTAAGCACATCAATACCCACAACTAGATCCTAAAAAAAATAAGAATCTGAAACTAGATCCTGAATAATAGCATATCTTATAATCCAATGAACACCAATAATTATCCTACTGTGCAAACATGGAAATTACTTATGTAGATTGGAACCCACAATTTTCAATTTGAAAATCTACTTCCTTGAACCAATGAAATCAATTAGTTCAAAGGAGTAACAAACTACAAACAAGTTAGCATTAATGAACCGTATCTACATTAAAATAATATAAATAAAAGACAAATTCACTCTCCCCTTTCTCTACTCCACCCCACTAAGTCTATATATTTGTAATTTACCCACTCACTCAAAACAACATACTGAGAAAAAACGTCACTAAAGGAAATACCTCAACAACATTCAAGGAACAAATCATGAAAGAAAACCTTTTCCAATTCCTTGCCATAAATCTACTAAATAATGCAAATTAACTATAAAAAATTCAGAAATCAATGAATAGGTAATGATATTTTTACGAAAATAATAAAGAATACTTGTTGTCATATAATCTTAAAAATTAATGATACGCACAGAAGAAGTATTGAATAACATAATTCAAGGCTTGTTGTGTGACTCAAACATCCTATATCGGGACAAACACAATCACACAACATCATTAGCATTTCAATACATTCATAAATAATAATATATCGTTTATCTGTTTCTTTCCTTCATACAATCCTAAAGAGTTTACAACTCTTTTTTTAAATATCTCATTCGTCTTTTGATATACGCTCATCTTGAAAATCCCCTCTCTCCAAAAAAAAAAAAAAAGGATTTCATTCTCCAATCTCTCCATCCATTTCCACACCCACCCTAATATTTAATATTTACAAAGAATCTTATTAAAAAAAAAAACTTAGCATGTTTTTCCAAAATGCCACTTAAACTAGTGGCATCATTGATCATTAATCTATCGATTGAGAGTGACAGAAACATCGATAGAGAGCTCTAACAAGAGAATATTAACATCACCATGCTAACCTTTTGAGTGGCTAAGAAAAAATTGAGATGAAATTCTTCAAGACTTGAACTTCTCAATGTACTGTAACCCAACTTCGACTGAATCTACACGTAAACATTAAGTCATCAGAACTTGAATGTCATCAACACACAAAAAAAATTCATGCTTCTTGTATTCTACAAGATACTCTTATTACTTCATTGGTTGTCTTCAAACATTATCACTTTCAATAAAAACAACCAAAGTCCATAAACAGATTGTATGTTATTATTGGAAAACAAAATTGAAAACATAGGACCATTTTCAAACCATTAAGCAATCACTATAGGACCAACCATCAATAAAAACATATTTACAAATATGTAAAGTAGATCAGATACGTCCAAAACTAAAGGACTAAATGAGTTAACGTCCAGAAAAAAAAATCCAGACATGCATATACACACCAAATGCTTACAAAATCAATATAACAATCTTCCAAAGTACCCTACCCAGAATAATAATCTCGTGACAAATAAGTGTCCTTAAGAGGACCAAATTGCACAAATAATCCCGTAGGTCGTCTGACCTGCAAAATACATACCGATGAAGAAGTTGATCAACTTAATAGAGAACAAAACCAAACACAATCTCCTTTTTCCCTTTGTCTTCTCAACAAAATAAAACGTTTCTTAGAATTTTCCTAATTCAAACGAACGAAAATCAATTAAAAATCAACTAAATGCTTCATTGAGGCATTTCATCAAACACATTGTAATCAAACATATCGTAAGCAACCAAAATGCTTCATCACATAACCAACCATAAAGAAAAAATGTGATTCACATTAGAAAAATGATCGTAAACAACAATATTGAATATGATGAATATGATGGTAGACAAAAAAACACATATCTCCTATAAAATCAAAACTATGAGGGATGTTTTTCATAAAAAGAACCATCAATATATCACATTGACTCATTCGCATGGAATCCAACATATAGGAGATGGGTTATGAAGCCATTGGAGAGTAAATTGCATTCAACAAACAACCAAAGACAAAGTGGAATTGGAAATCAAAATTTCATCCATTTCGCAATTTGGGATTTAGGCAATGAGAATTCCCATCAAACATTAAAAAATTTGCCCAACCTATTTTTTATCCAAAACTTCTCTAAAACCTTTAATTTAACACAATTCAAACCTAGGCATAATGAAATTTCAGATATTAAAACCTAATTTTCAGCAATTTGCAGTGAATTTCGAAAGGACAGAATTTTTTTGATACTTACTGGAAATTCCCCAAAATGTAATTAACATTTGCTGGACAACACGATAAAATCCTTCAAAACCTGAATCTAATGTAAAAATAGGATGAAGTCGAAATGGAGCCACGGACGCGTGACGGGAAAAGAAAACCTGAGAGTGAGGGAGAAGACGCCGATGAGAGGTGGTAGCGGTGCGTTTGGCTGGTCAGCGCTCAGTCGCAGAAGCCACCGACGCTGGCAGTGGAGAGATTGAGAAAGATTGCAGTGAGGGGGAGGGTTTTCGAAATTTAGGGGCTTTCCTTTACTTTCTTTCTTTCCATTCTTTTAACTTAAAACAAATAAATTTTATTTATTATTACTATTTAATGCAGTTAAAAAATGTCATAGATTTATGACATTAAAAAACTGTCATAAATTTGGCCAATCCGAAAATTTCCATCTTTTCCCGCCAAAAATGGGCATTTTGACAATTTGTGACAGTTTTTTTGTTCTTCTTTTAATTTGGATTGTATACAAATGTCATAGAATGTCATTTTTCTTGTAGTGCAATTTGTGGGGTCTAATTGAATTTCTTTAACTTCAAATTTTGCTTCAATCCTTCTATTTTAGTATTTTTAGAATACTTAATTTTTGGCATTGGTGTTAATTTTGCTTTATTTTTGTCTTTACACTCTTAAATTAATTAACTTTTGGCATTTCGACTTCTTCGCTATATAAAGGTTAGTACTTACTTTTATATACTCAAGACTCTTTCTTATTTTAAGTTTTTCCATTTTATTTTGATTTTTAATTACATGTTCTTTTGAAAATTGTTTGTTTATCTATTAATGTTGAGAATATCATAAAATGTTCTCTACATTTTTTATTATTGAAATTTTGGGGTTCTTTTTTTTTTTTTTTTTTTTTGCTATTTTCACTATTTTCACTTTGCGGGAGAACAAAAAGGTAGAAGTAAAACATTTTATGTTTTATTTTATATTTTACTAAAAATACTTTTTAGCAAGAGTAATACGTAAATGTAAAAATACTTTTTAGCAAGTGTAATATGTAAACTCCACCATTTGCGTATGGAAGGTGTTTGTGAATATGCCTGAGAGATGTGGACTGTGGCTTTGTTTTATACAATTTGTTTTAAGCATATTTTGACTGTTGAACTGGAAATGGACTTTTAGAATCCAACCCATTTGCTTTAATTGCACAAATCTCTAGTGGAAGGATTTGGCTGCAACTCATGCAGTCTAAATAATGGTTTGTTATTATTGTTAGCCTATTGGTACAATTCTAGTGTAATTATTAGAAACTTCCTGCCTTGAGTTTGGTATTTACTCACTAACTTTTCATGGTTGAATTTTCAGATCTATTTGAACTATCAACCCGAATTTGGAACTTCAATGTTGGGGCTTTGGTGAAAGAAAATGCTTGAACCCAAATTTGAATTGAATTGTATATTTATTAATCTCTAAAAAGTTTGGTAGTGTGACCTACAACAGTTTGACAACGATTTTAAGGATTAAGAAAATGTTGGAGTTTGAAAGGAAGAAATCAAAATTTCCAAGAAACAAGCAAACATAGTAAAGAAGAAAATGGGAAATGGTGAAATGAACGTGTTGCACTAAAATCCAAGTTTTAACTGTTTCCATGTCTTTGCTGCCTTCTCATATTTCAAAGGGAGAGAGTTGGTTTCTTGTTTTTGTTATTATTTTTTTCCATATTGTTTTGTTTTATGTTGAGCAATTAAATTGAAATAGCATTCAAGTATGTTAATTGAAAAATATTGATCATTATTATTTAATTCTTGTTTTTTGTTTACTATGATTGTGGAGTTCTATTCTCTATTATTACGCAAGGACTACTCTGGTCAATTACTGTTCTATATCTTTGCTGAAGACATGATACTAGTAATGGTGGCTTGAACATTTGACATGAGAATGATTACAACACTGCCTCATGGAAAATCTTCACGTAAGTTCTTCTCTTCAATAGTTAAATATCTTATAAGACAATAAACATAAATTGCATATTTTCTGAGATAAGATGATAGATACATGTCAAATCTTTCCTTGGTTATTGAACCTTGGTTAATGAACACATGGATGAGTGGGTATGGCTGAGAGAGTCCAAGATATAATGAATACTTTAGTGAGTCATGTTGGATTGCCAGCCGAAGCCATTTTTTTCTAGGATTTTCTGGTGAATAAGTTGCATTTCTGCAGAACGAAGAATTATAACCATACACAAAATCTAATCATGAACCGATAAAACTGGTGGTGGAAATCCAGTTTTTTCAGTTGCATTTAAAGACACAGATTTCTACTCAGGAAGAAAATGGTATGTATAAGGGGACATTTAGTGGCATATGTGAATTAAAAGACAATCTTGTTTGTTTTCTATTTTGATCTCAGTATTTACATTGCTCAAAAATTGGAAACTTGACTTCATTGAAATAGGAAATTGAATTTGTCACTTTTGGTTAGTGTTCTTGCACTGCAGCTTTGTTGAGCAGTATCCAAATAAAGTTGTTTGTGTGAAGTGAAAATAAGGATTATTGTGAATTAGTTTATGGTGTGCAACCATTGAAATTGACAAGGAAGACCTGAGATATTTAATATGGAAATTACGTACCTTATTTAATATCTGTTTGATAACCTTTTGTTCTTATTTTCTCACAACTTTTGGTGAACTTTTCACCTTCCTTGAAAATACATCTGAATCCTAAGCCATATTAAAAAAAAAAAAAGAAACACAAATGAAGTTTGTAAAAACTACCTATTTAGCTTTCTCACTTTTGACATGCTTTTTGTCCTTTTGAAAACGTTTTCTTTATTAAAAGAAGTTGGTGAATTACACATAGTGAAAGTAGTGTTTATAAGCTTAATCTAACTTTTCTTGACAAGGAAAAAATGTCATAATATACGAATTTGTGACATTTTGTTACTGTCGTCAATATCAAAATAATGACAATTTAATTTTATAAAAACTGTCATGATTGGCCGATCCTTGACAAGGAAAAATGTCCTAATATACGAATTCCTTACATTATTGTAACTGTCGTCAATATAAAAAAGATGATATTTATTTTTAAAAAAACTATCACGATTGACATATTCTTGAAATATAAAAAATGTCATAATGAACGAATTCGGGACATTTTTGTAACTGTCGTTAATATGCAAATGATAATAGTTATTTGTTGTCTAAAATAAAATATGATAGTTATTTGTTGTCATAAAATAGTAATTATTAACATTTATTTTCTGTTATGAAAAAAATTATTGTGACAGTATTTTCAAACTGTCATGGAAGGACTTTCCACAACAGGGGATACTACGACTGTAAATAACTATCACAGATTTTGTTCACGACAGAAAATAACTGTCGTAGTAGACCATTTTTGTTGTAGTGCTTTTTCATGAAGAATTCAGGAACTAAAAATGACGAGAAGTAGGTTAAATTTCAGGATCAAAATTGAAAGTAAGCAAAAAGATGTGAGTTTGCTTTATCGTGTTTCGATCGAATTGTGTGTTAATCTATCAGGAATCTCATTTCAATTTCTTCAACTTAGTTGTAGAAGGTTCCAAAATGAAGAGTTTGATATAAAATACATAATTTTTATTTAAGTATTGAAGAACTTATGACTAGTTGAATTTAACCTTCTAAAGTTGAAACTTACTGGAAAAGTATGGAATTAAAGACCACTAAGATTGATTTATGTTGGTTGTTTATGGTGTTAAGACTTTTAAGTTGAAGCTAAGCGTTCAAAAAGTATAATTTTAGCCTAAATTAAAATATGTAGGGTTTGATATAAATTAAAGATGAAAATGAGAATTTAAGCCTTTATAAAATAAATAGCTTAAATTATAGTAACGAAATTGGGGTAAGCGTATAATCCTCGCAGAACGAGTTCTGTTTTTTACTATGAATGGTTACTTTCAAACATTTGATACGAAAATTGTTTACTTTGGTTTTATCGATGAGGACGTTTGGTTTGTTTATTAAGAAAACTCTGTTTTAGCTTTAAATTGCTGGAAAAAGTATGAAACATAATTATAGATGTTGGTTTATGGTAATGGAATGTAAAGGTTGGTTTCCAAAACAAAACAATGTACTAAGGTGATTTTACTCGTAGGCTACGTAAATGTATTTTCGTAGTGTCACCTATGGTGTCAGGAGGTTCTGGGGCTGAAAGAGGTCGGACCGAAGATCCGAGAACCTGAGCCTAGGTGAGGATATGGAGGGAATTGAGATATGCTTCGGGCCTATTATAACCCATGGTGGGTGTCTTTTTTACACAAAGGAGCGGGTTCATGTTGTTACTGTGGTAAGCTAATAATGCGTGGACTCCGTTTGGGCACGTGTTTCCTTGTGGTTATGGATCACATGTGAGCTATTCTGGGTCGTGTGTTTAGTATGCTATCGTGGTCGAATTAGATGGATGTTACTATTGTGGCGGGTACTAAATATGCGTGACCCAGTTGGCTGCATGATTCCTTGATCATGTGCGTGCTACTCTTGGCCGTATGTTTAGACGTCTTTCCATGATCGGATTGGCTACAGGTTGGTTGGTTGGTTGATTGGGGAAAATGTGATTATAATGTTTTATTTAATACATTATTTATCGATGCGTATTTACACATCTTATGAAGCATATTTTTACGTGTATTTGTATCAAATTACTTGCTACTCACTAAGCATTCGGCTTATTTTTTCAATATTTTCTCTCCCTTCCCAAGTAACAACCCAGGACCAAGCTTTGTTTCAGCTTAGTCGTTCTTGTAGATCTTCAATTTCTTTTTTTTTTTTTTTGTTTGTGTGTATAGTTTAAACTTTTGTAATTCATCACTGGGTGGTTAGTCTCATCTAGAGAGACAATGTGGACTTGTGTTTTGGAAGATCCCTAATTAGTTTGAATACTTATGTATGTAATACGTAGTTTGCACCTTATATTGTACTTGAAGTTTTGATTCGATGTGAATGTGTGTGGTGAGACACACTAGTTGTATGTAGTATCTGAATTCCGTTTCAAATTTTATAGAAGTAGAAATTACTACATTTTCAGGTGTTGTTCCCTCATATTTTATGGGAGGTGCTGTCAACATTATTATACTTTACTCTTGAAAAGGGTGTGTTATTAATCTTACGTTTTCAAAGCATGTTTTAACGAGTAGGCTGACACCAGCATCTTTTTAAAGAGGGAAGTTTTAGAACGGGGAGTGAAAGCTTGTTTCTAAATACACTATATATATGCATGGACATATAATATTTATAATAGTAAGTATTATTATTATTATTATTAGCTTATTATGCTCAATACTTCAAGGGAAGTGACAAGAAATGAATCAGACATCTAAAGTTGTGATCGAATTGGATGCAATAAAAGTTGCTTTATAGAGGAGGTAGGGGATTATCGTTATGATATCACTAAACATTACTTTGTGGATGGAACATAATAGAGGGGGAGGCGGTGGGATGACCATTGGGGATTATCAACGATGTTCTATTTTAAAGGTGAATGTCATGTGGTGGAGGAGGGGGAATAACCATTTGAGGGCCGCCAACATCAGAATCAAAATGATGGTGTGGTGGAGGGAGTGGAATGATCATTTTCAGGCCACCTATGTCAGAATCAAGATGATGGTGTGGAGGAGGGGGTGGGATGACCAGTTGAGGCCCGCCAACATCAGATTGTGGATGTTTGTGCGGAGGAGGTGGTGGAATGACCATTTGAGGGCCACCAACATCAGAATCAAGATGATGGTGTGGAGGAGGGGTGGAATGACCATTTGAGGACCGCCAACATCAGATTGTGGTTGTTTGTGCGGAGGAGGTGGTGGGATGACCCATTTGAGGGCCACCAACGTCCGAATTAAGATGATGGTGTGGTGGAGGGGGTGGAATGACCAATTGAGGGCCACCAACATCGGATTGTGGAAGCTTGTGCGGTGGAGGAGGAGGGATAACCATTTGAGGGCCGCCAACATCGGAATCAAGATGATGGTGTGGTGGAGGTGGTGGAATGACCATCTGTGGTCCACCAACGTCTGAATCAAGATGATGGTGTGGCGGAGGGGGTGGAATGACCATTTGAGGTCCGCCAACATCAGATTGTGGGTCAACATGAAGCAACACTGTAAATACACAAACAAAGAATTAGAATACATGCATACGTGATATATGTATATGTATATATATACAAACGGAAAATAATATTCTTGTATACGTACCACGACAATGTGACATTGTGGCTATGGATAAAAGCGATAGAAAAAGAAGATAAATTCTTTGTGTTTTCTCCATATTGGTCACTAGAAAATGGAGAATAGAAGATTAATCTTGTGGAAATGGATGGAGGAACGAAGGGTTTATATAAGATGGCTTTGTGGGCCAAAACAAGAATTATAGTTTAATCATAATCGGTACGCAACTCAATAAAATTGAAATTGATAAAGTTATACCCAAGCAGTTTTAATGGTCCATTTTAATGCCTAAAACTCAACAATCTTAACTTTCATCTAAAAACATCCAATATCGTGCTTAAGAGAATTTAATTACTACTTAGAGAAATTAAATGAGAATAACAAAAGAAGTTATCCGTGAAAAAAATAATTTCATATGCTCGTATTACCATAAATCTTCCAACAATAACCTTCTGTAAAAAAAAAACACAAAATCTTAGTTAATGATGGTAGTTATAACAGTTTATGTCAATGGATATCAGTGCATTTTGAGAACTAAAAAATCCATGGTCCAATTCCTCCGCCTCTCCAATTTGTCCTAAAAACAATTTTAAAAGTAAAAAGTAAATTTTTGGGAACTTTTAATCAAAAAAAAAAAAAAAAGAAACAAAGGAAAAAGGAAAAAAGAAAAGATTATATGAATTAATTATTGATGGTTGTCTTAAAACCATCGAAACAAGCAATACTCAACAAAGAAGTAAATTTTATCGCTCGTAGGTCTATGGCTTGAATCTCTCATCTTCTATTGATATTGAAAAAAATGAAATTTATTAACCAAATTACTATTAGGATATATTTTATCTAACTTAATTAGGTTGTTATATAATTTTAACTTGTGTTGTTGAATGAGAAGTTTTTTACTAATCGCAAATTGCCCCATCATTTCTTAGACTAGAAGATATAATGCTAAGAAAGTTAGCAAAAGAGGTAAAATTGAACCAAGGAACGAACTATAGCTTAAGGGGTGATGGTGCCTTGATGAAATATGATAGGTTGTGTGTCCCTAGAAACCAAGGCATAAAAGATCAAATTTTAGAGGAAGCATATAGTTCTGCATATGCAATTCATTCTGGCAGTACAAAGATGTATAGAACTTTAATTTATTGGACCTTATGAGATATTAGAACGTATTGGGCTTGCAGCGTACAATATGGTATTGCCTATGGAACTTTCGAGGATTTGTGATGTGTTTCATGTGCGATGTAGCGTAAGTACGTTTCTGATCCATCTCATATTCTTGAAACACAACCAGTTCATTTGAAAGAGAACTTGTCTTACAAAGAGGAGCCAACACAAATTCTTGATAAGAAAGAGCTGTGCTAAGGAACTAAGTCATACCGTTAGTTAAAGTTCTTTGGGGGAACCATATTTATGAAGAAGCAACATGGGAGACTGAGCAGGCAATGAAGGCTCAATACCCACAGCGTTCCACATCATCACCATGATCGAATTTCAAGGACGAAATTATTAAAAAGAAGATAGTAACGTGTAAGCCCTCGTTCTTTTCTCCTTTTATTTATTAATATTTTTAAGTTTGAAAAACAAGTTTAAATCTAATAGTTAATGTCTAAAGGTTGAATTGTTTTAATAAGGTAAATTGGTTTTAATAAGAAAGTTTGGAACAAATTTAGGTTGGTTTAAGGCTTCGACTTTTTGAGGTGTTGAAAAGAGTAAGGTAGGGGCAAAAAATGAGTTTATTTTGAAAGTGAGGGGTATTTTTGTCTATATCTATTATTAGTATTTTTCTTATATGAAGCAATTAAAAGAAAAAGAGGAGGGGAACGTCTACAAGAGGTCTTGAGTGCACGCCCTCCCCTTCCTTCGAGTTGTTCCCTCTCTCCCACCTTGTTCTCTTTCCTTGGTTTGCCGCCATACCTGCCGCCTCGTCCTCACGTTTCAGGACAGCCACAAACCGCGTCGTTCATCTCCTTCGCGTCGTTTGGTGTCGCTTTGAAGCCTTGTCTCCATCTAATGACGCGTCACTCGATTCACCAGACGACGACGTGCACGCCGGCTAGCAAAGCCCTACCACATCACCCTTAACACAGTCGTAAGCCGGTTCTTCAACACCTCTCCTATAGCTGTCGTGCGTGGTACTGACTAGAGGCCAACCGAATCTTTGTCCATCTCCATTCTTCTTTCAGTTCCTACTCTTAGAGTAAGATTTTTATGGTTCGGGGTTGTTTTCTTTAGGCGATTGTGAATACCTATTAAGTTTAGACATAAACTTAACTTTTTCCACAACATTTTGGATGTTAGATTTGATTATTATAGGAGTTGGAGCTGTTGTCCAGCCGTTTAAGAACCCAAAATCGAGTGTTTTGACACAACTTTGGTAAATTTCTAAACTTCTTGGAGTCAATCTTAAATACCTGTTTGATTCTAGTGCTATCTTTAAGTAACCAATGATGGTGGACGGTTGATTTGAACTAAGAAGGTACTTAGGATGTTGCCCATTGAAATCAAGGGTACTATGTTGAGTTCTTGGTAACATTTGGAATAGTTTCCACAAATCATCTCTGGTTTTTATAGTGGTTTGAGGTACACAAGAAGAATTAAAATATACAATTTGATTCGTTTGAAAGTTCACTCAATTTCTAACAAGTTTCATGAATAAAATTTGAGCAAATTCTGAGGCTAAGTGAATGATTTTTGAAGTAGAAAATAGACCATAGACTTTTCACGTAATTCCAAGAAGCCTCCGGTTTTTCGAGTATCCAATAATGTATAGGTGGAATTAAAAGCTCTATTTGGTATGGTTAGAAAGCTTGTTAAATTTCCTACAACCACTACAACAAAATCTATCTACTACAACAGTTGTTTACATTAGAAAATGGAAGGGAGGAAAAAAAAACTGTCACAAAAGGTAAAAATACCCGTCATTTGTGGGAAAAGGCGAAATTTTTCAGATAGCATTTTTTGCGACAGTTATTTGATGTCGTAGAAGATACATCAAATAATTTATTTAATTTATTAAAATTCAATTCAATTTAAATGAAAAGTAAAGGGTTTTAAGGCTTTTCCCCCAAATAAAAATTTCCCCAAATTAAAAACCCTCATTCCTCTCGCAAATAAGCCATCTCAAAACGCGAAGAAGACCATCTTTGGATGACGCCCGTTCCCATCACCACCACCGCCTTCTCATTCCCGTCTCCTCACTCTATTACTATCGCAACCTCCTTTATCGAACGACAAACCTCCTCTATGATAACCTGTTTAATCTGTGCCTGTCATCTCCAATCCACCGCAATCTCTTCAACATTCAAACCACGACCGTCACCTCCTCTGTCGGTAAGTCATTTGTTCCTTTTCTCTTTCTCTCTCTTCGCAAAGTTGTTCTCTTGTCACTACTTCCCTCAACTCCATGAGTCGTCGGTAAGGTCTTAAATTTTCAACTTCGTTTGAATTTCCACTTTTGCGCAAACACCCCTATGTGATGTATGTGAAATAAATGTTGGATTTATCTTTAACTTAAATTAGACCAAAAAATGTTAAGACTTGAAGCTGAAAGAGAGCAAGACAAAAAGGGAGAAGGTCCTGAAAATGTCCTTCATGTGTTTAGGTTTATGAGATGTTTATTTAAGGAAATTTTGATTTAAGATATATTCTTTTATTATATGACACCTCCCCTTGTCTTAATTTTATATAATACTATTTGGTGATGTGTTTTGTTTGTTTTTCTACTGTGCATTTTTTCATGAGAAGATTGTTCTTTGGTGTTTAGGGGAGCCTAATAACTTCATCCTTAGCTGAGCAAGAGTTCTCTAACTCTAACTTAGGAGGAGCCTAAAGGTAAGTATTTGTTGATGGTAGTAGACACAGTAGACCTTTATTTATCAACACTACAAGAAAAATGGTCTACGACGACAGTTATTTATTGTCGTGAACAAAATCCATGACAATTATTTTCAGTGATAGAAGCGGGAGTTATGGAAAGTCCTTCCATGACATTTTTCAAAAACTGTCTCCATAAGTTATTTCATTACATAACATAAATGTCGTTAGTTAGCATTCTACGACATCAAATAACTGTAATATTTTATTTTATGACAATAAATAACTATCATCATTTATGTATTAACGACAGTTAAATAAATGTCATGAATTCGTTTATTGTGACATGTTTTAAATGTCACGAATATGTCAATTGCGACAATTTTTTTTAAAAAATGTCATTGTTTTGCTACTGATGACATTATTTTTCTGTCAAAGATAGGCAATCGTGACAATTAATTTTGTAAAAAAAACTGTCATTGTTTTCGTATTCACAACAATTAATAACTGTTAAAAATTCATATATTACGACATGTTTTTCCTGTTGCAAATTACTCGATTAGTACAGTTTTTTCCTGTTCTCCTTGCCACTCCGCCATTACACGAACCATTTGAATGACAATAATGTAGCTGACAATGACAATTTTGAATTTATAATATTGACACCCATATAGAAAAAATTAGCCAACAATTTAATATATATACGCTATAATACAATTTATAATATTCGTACATTTCCAATCAAGTTCCAACAATTTACAAGTACAGAATCTCAGCCCTTAATCAAAAAATATTTTAAATAGCATCAGAATACATATAACAAGATTTTCTGCTAAAGCATAAACGACCAACCGAGAATGTTTGTCTCTGAAAATGTTCTTTGAAAGTAAACTCATGAAGTTGTCGACTCCAGTTGAACCTACGAAGACAACATGAATATAAGCATCCATCATAGAACAAGAGAGTACAACTCTTATAGAAAATTTCAACATTGAGAATTACCTATCACTACATACGTCGATAAGATAAACAACTACATAGCAGAGCACACATGTAGAATAACAACATCAACTTAACATCCACTTGGTCTACCATATTGGAACTTTTTACAAATTACAACTCTTGTATCATTACTCTTTAGAAAACTTAGCTGGATATAAATAAGTAATCAACAAGAAAATTCTTGAATAAGTAATCATAAGTAATAATCGAGATGAATGAAACTTAAGAATCCATTAGTAGTTCACTGTCACTAAGGTTGGAAGAAACGTTATCCAACAAGAACCAAAAAGTTTCCATCTTAAGGAGTCAAACACTTTCAAATCTACAAATATCAGAAAGAAGACAGTTTTCATGTGCAATCCACTTCAGTTAATGAAGCCAAGAAATATTAAGGTACTAGGAAAATGAAACTAGAACAACTTGTATCATTTATGGCTTGACAGAATTTAAAGGTCTCCTAGTTTCTTATAAAAAAAAGCTCTACCAATGAGTACCGACATAAAATCCATGACAATTTACACAAGTACCAATTTAGCAATAGCAATAAGTACAGACATAACACCCATGGCAATTTACACAAGTAGCAATAGTCAACCACTATAAGCATACTATTCATGATAAAAAACAAAATTGTAGCATCCTAGCAGGTATATTGTTGGTATCGATAGGTTGTTTTCAAGTATTTATCTTGTTTCGTAAAGCAAAAATTCAATAGTTTGTTTTAGCATATATAACCACTAAAATTGAATAATGACAAATCATCAAAGAGTGAAAAATGGAAAGCCAATAACTTCAACAAACTAAAGTTGTAAGAGTATATACTTTGAAATAAATATTACCTGTTAACTATATCGTTAGATTGTTCTTATCTTCTTTATATGTTAGAGGTATCCTCTTGAGTTGCTAGCCTTCATAAGATATATACCTTTATTATCTGACGTGCTCCATTTCTATTGGATGCTTGCCAATTCTCTATGATCATACATCTGAAGGCTGAATCACATTTTCATCATGTAATCGGACTTTAGTGATTGGATTTGGACGTTTAAGATCATGCAAAATAAGAAGCACAAATGTAGATATGCAACGTAATATGTTTACAATAAGAAAACTAAAACTTCTAAATGAATTCTGAATCTTTATACACCCCGAGTATGATGACATGCACAAAATTCTTCTCCTAGATTCAATGTATAGAGATGAATATTGTTTATGGATACCTTACTATGATTTCCTTACAATGTACAATCTACTTGAAGGTAGTTGAGGTTCTAAAGTACCTAAATACACCGTTCCTACAAATTGGAACCGATAGTCTGTCGAGATAAAAAATATCTAATATAAGAACTTTTGTGGTTAGCTTTTTGAACATCTTAACTTTTAACAAGTCAATAAGAAATGGAAACAAGAGCATACCATTACAGAAAATCAAGCACATTTCAGCTTTAAAATTATTGTAAACATATATGGTTTAATTTAAAATTAGAAACAATTGAAAATCTTCTTAGGAGCAGTTCCAGTAGCTCTGTGTTTGGCAGCAATTTCCTCTGCCTTTGCCTTTAGCTTTTCTTCTCCATGCTTTGCTTCAATTAACAACCTTATTTTCTTATGTTGTTTTGTGTATCAATGCTATTTTGTTCTTCATTTTCTCTATATACTCACCCTTCTTCTTCTCAAATTTTTCATGCTCTCATTACAAAATCAATCCAAATGAAATCGACAAAAAAGAAAAAAAAAACATAGTTGTAAAGAGCAGTTCCGTCAATGAAGAGAAATATCGAATTACAGATTTTGGAATCTTCACTGAGGTTGTGAGTTTATATTTAATGAATTTTTCTAAAATCTAGAACTAAAATCGTAAATAGCATCTACATACTATACAAATAAAACTTAAACACATTACATATATTTTGTTTTCTAATTACCTCAATTTGTTTTAGTTCAGCCTCAAGAGCTGCTTTCTTGTTGTTCTCCCATGACCCAATGCGTTCCATCCAGAAAAACACATATATAAAGCAAATAATAGCATCAAAGGGGTTAAATTCCATTGAGCTCCCTATTCAACTCTTCAGTATCAATCAGAATTTTAGAATTATTAACCCAAGGGCTGAGAAATATAAAATAAATTTGGAAACAAAAGAAAATTCCATTGAGCTCTTTAAGGAGGAAGCAAAAGATTGTATTCTTTTGAAATTAACTTTCTCAAAAGAAGCAACAATCTCTTCTCACAAACTAGTAACATAGATTCCCCACTGCAAATAGGAGAAAAGAACTAACATCAACAAAGTAGATAGAATTTTGGACAAAGAGTAACATAACATGAAGTTAGGAACATGCAGTAAACAAAATCTCATGAAGATTAAGCACATCAATACCCACAACTAGATCCTAAAAAAAATAAGAATCTGAAACTAGATCCTGAATAATAGCATATCTTATAATCCAATGAACACCAATAATTATCCTACTGTGCAAACATGGAAATTACTTATGTAGATTGGAACCCACAATTTTCAATTTGAAAATCTACTTCCTTGAACCAATGAAATCAATTAGTTCAAAGGAGTAACAAACTACAAACAAGTTAGCATTAATGAACCGTATCTACATTAAAATAATATAAATAAAAGACAAATTCACTCTCCCCTTTCTCTACTCCACCCCACTAAGTCTATATATTTGTAATTTACCCACTCACTCAAAACAACATTCAAGGAACAAATCAAGTGAAAGAAAACCTTTTCCAATTCCTTGCCATAAATCTACTAAATAATGCAAATTAACTATAAAAAATTCAGAAATCAATGAATAGGTAATGATATTTTTACGAAAATAATAAAGAATACTTGTTGTCATATAATCTTAAAAATTAATGATACGCACAGAAGAAGTATTGAATAACATAATTCAAGGATTGTTGTGTGACTCAAACATCCTATATCGGGACAAACACAATCACACAACATCATTAGCATTTCAATACATTCATAAATAATAATATATCGTTTATCTGTTTCTTTCCTTCATACAATCCTAAAGAGTTTACAACTCTTTTTTTAAATATCTCATTCGTCTTTTGATATACGCTCATCTTGAAAATCCCCTCTCTCCAAAAAAAAAAAAAAAAAGGACAGATTTCATTCTCCAATCTCTCCATCCATTTCCACACCCACCCTAATATTTAATATTTACAAAGAATCTTATTAAAAAAAAAAAACTTAGCATGTTTTTCCAAAATGCCACTTAAACTAGTGGCATCATTGATCATTAATCTATCGATTGAGAGTGACAGAAACATCGATAGAGAGCTCTAACAAGAGAATATTAACATCACCATGCTAACCTTTTGAGTGGCTAAGAAAAAATTGAGATGAAATTCTTCAAGACTTGAACTTCTCAATGTACTGTAACCCAACTTCGACTGAATCTACACGTAAACATTAAGTCATCAGAACTTGAATGTCATCAACACACAAAAAAAATTCATGCTTCTTGTATTCTACAAGATACTCTTATTACTTCATTGGTTGTCTTCAAACATTATCACTTTCAATAAAAACAACCAAAGTCCATAAACAGATTGTATGTTATTATTGGAAAACAAAATAATTGAAAACATAGGACCATTTTCAAACCATTAAGCAATCACTATAGGACCAACCATCAATAAAAACATATTTACAAATATGTAAAGTAGATCAGATACGTCCAAAACTAAAGGACTAAATGAGTTAACGTCCAGAAAAAAAAAATCCAGACATGCATATACACACCAAATGCTTACAAAATCAATATAACAATCTTCCAAAGTACCCTACCAGAATAATAATCTCGTGACAAATAAGTGTCCTTAAGAGGACCAAATTGCACAAATAATCCCGTAGGTCGTCTGACCTGCAAAATACATACCGATGAAGAAGTTGATCAACTTAATAGAGAACAAAACCAAACACAATCTCCTTTTTCCCTTTGTCTTCTCAACAAAATAAAACGTTTCTTAGAATTTTCCTAATTCAAACGAACGAAAATCAATTAAAAATCAACTAAATGCTTCATTGAGGCATTTCATCAAACACATTGTAATCAAACATATCGTAAGCAACCAAAATGCTTCATCACATAACCAACCATAAAGAAAAAATGTGATTCACATTAGAAAAATGATCGTAAACAACAATATTGAATATGATGAATATGATGGTAGACAAAACAAACACATATCTCCTATAAAATCAAAACTATGAGGGATGTTTTTCATAAAAAGAACCATCAATATATCACATTGACTCATTCGCATGGAATCCAACATATAGGAGATGAGTTATGAAGCCATTGGAGAGTAAATTGCATTCAACAAACAACCAAAGACAAAGTGGAATTGGAAATCAAAATTTCATCCATTTCGCAATTTGGGATTTAGGCAATGAGAATTCCCATCAAACATTAAAAAATTTGCCAACCTATTTTTTATCCAAAACTTCTCTAAAACCTTTAATTTAACACAATTCAAACCTAGGCATAATGAAATTTCAGATATTAAAACCTAATTTTCAGCAATTTGCAGTGAATTTCGAAAGGACAGAATTTTTTTTGATACTTACTGGAAATTCCCCAAAATGTAATTAACATTTGCTGGACAACACGATAAAATCCTTCAAAACCTGAATCTAATGTAAAAATAGGATGAAGTCGAAATGGAGCCACGGACGCGTGACGGGAAAAGAAAACCTGAGAGTGAGGGAGAAGACGCCGATGAGAGGTGGTAGCGGTGCGTTTGGCTGGTCAGCGCTCAGTCGCAGAAGCCACCGACGCTGGCAGTGGAGAGATTGAGAAAGATTGCAGTGAGGGGGAGGGTTTTCGAAATTTAGGGGCTTTCCTTTACTTTCTTTCTTTCCATTCTTTTAACTTAAAAAAATAAATTTTATTTTATTATTACTATTTAATGCAGTTAAAAAATGTCATAGATTTATGACATTAAAAAACTGTCATAAATTTGGCCAATCCGAAAATTTCCATCTTTTCCCGCCAAAAATGGGCATTTTGACAATTTGTGACAGTTTTTTTGTTCTTCTTTTAATTTGGATTGTATACAAATGTCATAGAATGTCATTTTTCTTGTAGTGCAATTTGTGGGGTCTAATTGAATTTCTTTAACTTCAAATTTTGCTTCAATCCTTCTATTTTAGTATTTTTAGAATACTTAATTTTTGGCATTGGTGTTAATTTTGCTTTATTTTTGTCTTTACACTCTTAAATTAATTAACTTTTGGCATTTCGACTTCTTCGCTATATAAAGGTTAGTACTTACTTTTATATACTCAAGACTCTTTCTTATTTTAAGTTTTTCCATTTTATTTTGATTTTTAATTACATGTTCTTTTGAAAATTGTTTGTTTATCTATTAATGTTGAGAATATCATAAAATGTTCTCTACATTTTTTATTATTGAAATTTTGGGGTTTTTTTTTTTTTTTTTTTTTTTTTGCTATTTTCACTTTGCGGGAGAACAAAAAGGTAGAAGTAAAACATTTTATGTTTTATTTTATATTTTACTAAAAATACTTTTTAGCAAGAGTAATACGTAAATGTAAAAATACTTTTTAGCAAGTGTAATATGTAAACTCCACCATTTGCGTATGGAAGGTGTTTGTGAATATGCCTGAGAGATGTGGACTGTGGCTTTGTTTTATACAATTTGTTTTAAGCATATTTTGACTGTTGAACTGGAAATGGACTTTTAGAATCCAACCCATTTGCTTTAATTGCACAAATCTCTAGTGGAAGGATTTGGCTGCAACTCATGCAGTCTAAATAATGGTTTGTTATTATTGTTAGCCTATTGGTACAATTCTAGTGTAATTATTAGAAACTTCCTGCCTTGAGTTTGGTATTTACTCACTAACTTTTCATGGTTGAATTTTCAGATCTATTTGAACTATCAACCCGAATTTGGAACTTCAATGTTGGGGCTTTGGTGAAAGAAAATGCTTGAACCCAAATTTGAATTGAATTGTATATTTATTAATCTCTAAAAAGTTTGGTAGTGTGACCTACAACAGTTTGACAACGATTTTAAGGATTAAGAAAATGTTGGAGTTTGAAAGGAAGAAATCAAAATTTCCAAGAAACAAGCAAACATAGTAAAGAAGAAAATGGGAAATGGTGAAATGAACGTGTTGCACTAAAATCCAAGTTTTAACTGTTTCCATGTCTTTGCTGCCTTCTCATATTTCAAAGGGAGAGAGTTGGTTTCTTGTTTTTGTTATTATTTTTTTCCATATTGTTTTGTTTTATGTTGAGCAATTAAATTGAAATAGCATTCAAGTATGTTAATTGAAAAATATTGATCATTATTATTTAATTCTTGTTTTTTGTTTACTATGATTGTGGAGTTCTATTCTCTATTATTACGCAAGGACTACTCTGGTCAATTACTGTTCTATATCTTTGCTGAAGACATGATACTAGTAATGGTGGCTTGAACATTTGACATGAGAATGATTACAACACTGCCTCATGGAAAATCTTCACGTAAGTTCTTCTCTTCAATAGTTAAATATCTTATAAGACAATAAACATAAATTGCATATTTTCTGAGATAAGATGATAGATACATGTCAAATCTTTCCTTGGTTATTGAACCTTGGTTAATGAACACATGGATGAGTGGGTATGGCTGAGAGAGTCCAAGATATAATGAATACTTTAGTGAGTCATGTTGGATTGCCAGCCGAAGCCATTTTTTTCTAGGATTTTCTGGTGAATAAGTTGCATTTCTGCAGAACGAAGAATTATAACCATACACAAAATCTAATCATGAACCGATAAAACTGGTGGTGGAAATCCAGTTTTTTCAGTTGCATTTAAAGACACAGATTTCTACTCAGGAAGAAAATGGTATGTATAAGGGGACATTTAGTGGCATATGTGAATTAAAAGACAATCTTGTTTGTTTTCTATTTTGATCTCAGTATTTACATTGCTCAAAAATTGGAAACTTGACTTCATTGAAATAGGAAATTGAATTTGTCACTTTTGGTTAGTGTTCTTGTACTGCAGCTTTGTTGAGCAGTATCCAAATAAAGTTGTTTGTGTGAAGTGAAAATAAGGATTATTGTGAATTAGTTTATGGTGTGCAACCATTGAAATTGACAAGGAAGACCTGAGATATTTAATATGGAAATTACGTACCTTATTTAATATCTGTTTGATAACCTTTTGTTCTTATTTTCTCACAACTTTTGGTGAACTTTTCACCTTCCTTGAAAATACATCTGAATCCTAAGCCATATTAAAAAAAAAAAAAAGAAACACAAATGCGGTTTGTAAAAACTACCTATTTAGCTTTCTCACTTTTGACATGCTTTTTGTCCTTTTGAAAACGTTTTCTTTATTATAAAAACTGTCATGATTGGCCGATCCTTGACAAGGGAAAAATGTCCTAATATACGAATTCCTTACATTATTGTAACTGTCGTCAATATAAAAAAGATGATATTTATTTTTAAAAAAACTATCACGATTGACATATTCTTGAAATATAAAAAATGTCATAATGAATGAATTCGGGACATTTTTGTAACTGTCGTTAATATGCAAATGATAATAGTTATTTGTTGTCTAAAATAAAATATGATAGTTATTTGTTGTCATAAAATAGTAATTATTAACATTTATTTTCTGTTATGAAAAAAATTATTGTGACAGTATTTTCAAACTGTCATGGAAGGACTTTCCACAACAGGGGATACTACGACTGTAAATAACTATCACAGATTTTGTTCACGACAGAAAATAACTGTCGTAGTAGACCATTTTTGTTGTAGTGCTTTTTCATGAAGAATTCAGGAACTAAAAACGACGAGAAGTAGGTTAAATTTCAGGATCAAAATTGAAAGTAAGCAAAAAGATGTGAGTTTGCTTTATCGTGTTTCGATCGAATTGTGTGTTAATCTATCAGGAATCTCATTTCAATTTCTTCAACTTAGTTGTAGAAGGTTCCAAAATGAAGAATTTGATATAAAATACATAATTTTCTATTTAAGTATTGAAGAACTTATGACTAGTTGAATTTAACCTTCCAAAGTTGAAACTTACTGGAAAAGTATGGGGTTAAAGACCACTAAGATTGATTTATGTTGGTTGTTTATGGTGTTAAGACTTTTAAGTTGAAGCTAAGCGTTCAAAAGTATAATTTTAGCCTAAATTAAAATATGTAGGGTTTGATATAAATTAAAGATGAAAATGAGAATTTAAGCTTATATAAAATAAATAGCTTAAATTATAGTAACGAAATTGGGGTAAGCGTATAATCCTCGCAGAACGAGTTCTGTTTTTTACTATGAATGGTTACTTTCAAACATTTGATACGAAAATTGTTTACTTTGGTTTTATCGATGAGGACGTTTGGTTTGTTTATTAAGAAAACTCTGTTTTAGCTTTAAATTGCTGGAAAAAGTATGAAACATAATTATAGATGTTGGTTTATGGTAATGGAATGTAAAGGTTGGTTTCCAAACCACAAAACCAATGTACTAAGGTGATTTTACTCGTAGGCTACGTAAATGTATTTTCGTAGTGTCACCTATGGTTGTCAGGAGGTTCTGGGGCTGAAAGAGGTCGTGACCGAAGATCCGAGAACCTGAGCCTAGGTGAGGATATGGAGGGAGAATTGAGATATGGCTTCGGGCCTATTATAACCCATGGTGGGTGTCTTTTTTACACAAAGGAGCGGGTTCATGTTGTTACTGTGGTAAGCTAATAATGCGTGGACTCCGTTTGGGCACGTGTTTCCTTGTGGTTATGGATCACATGTGAGCTATTCTGGGTCGTGTGTTTAGTATGCTATCGTGGTCGAATTAGATGGATGTTACTATTGTGGCGGGTACTAAATATGTGTGACCCAGTTGTGGCTGCATGATTCCTTGATCATGTGCGTGCTACTCTTGGCCGTATGTTTAGACGTCTTTCCATGATCGGATTGGCTACAGGTTGGTTGGTTGGTTGATTGGGGAAAATGTGATTATAATGTTTTATTTAATACATTATTTATCGATGCGTATTTACACATCTTATGAAGCATATTTTTACGTGTATTTGTATCAAATTACTTGCTACTCACTAAGCATTCGACTTATTTTTTCAATATTTTCTCTCCCTTCCCAAGTAACAACCCAGGACCAAGCTTTGTTTCAGCTTAGTCGTTCTTGTAGATCTTCAATTTCTTTTTTTTTTTTTTTGTTTGTGTGTATAGTTTAAACTTTTGTAATTCATCACTGGGTGGTTAGTCTCATCTAGAGAGACAATGTGGACTTGTGTTTTGGAAGATCCCTAATTAGTTTGAATACTTATGTATGTAATACGTAGTTTGCACCTTATATTGTACTTGAAGTTTTGATTCGATGTGAATGTGTGTGGTGAGACACACTAGTTGTATGTAGTATCTGAATTCCGTTTCAAATTTTATAGAAGTAGAAATTACTACATTTTCAGGTGTTGTTCCCTCATATTTTATGGGAGGTGCTGTCAACATTATTATACTTTACTCTTGAAAAGGGTGTGTTATTAATCTTACGTTTTCAAAGCATGTTTTAACGAGTAGGCTGACACCAGCATCTTTTTAAAGAGGGAAGTTTTAGAACGGGGAGTGAAAGCTTGTTTCTAAATACACTATATATATGCATGGACATATAATATTTATAATAGTAAGTATTATTATTATTATTATTAGCTTATTATGCTCAATACTTCAAGGGAAGTGACAAGAAATGAATCAGACATCTAAAGTTGTGATCGAATTGGATGCAATAAAAGTTGCTTTATAGAGGAGGTAGGGGATTATCGTTATGATATCACTAAACATTACTTTGTGGATGGAACATAATAGAGGGGGAGGCGGTGGGATGACCATTGGGGATTATCAACGATGTTCTATTTTAAAGGTGAATGTCATGTGGTGGAGGAGGGGGAATAACCATTTGAGGGCCGCCAACATCAGAATCAAAATGATGGTGTGGTGGAGGGAGTGGAATGATCATTTGCAGGCCACCTATGTCAGAATCAAGATGATGGTGTGGAGGAGGGGGTGGATGACCAGTTGAGGCCCGCCAACATCAGATTGTGGATGTTTGTGCGGTGGAGGTGGTGGATGACCATTTGAGGGCCACCAACGTCAGAATCAAGATGATGGTGTGGATGAGGGGGTGGAATGACCATTTGAGGCCCGCCAACATCAGATTGTGGATGTTTGTGCGGAGGAGGTGGTGGAATGACCATTTGAGGGCCACCAACATCAGAATCAAGATGATGGTGTGGAGGAGGGGGTGGAATGACCATTTGAGGGCCACCAACATCAGATTGTGGTTGTTTGTGCGGAGGAGGTGGTGGGATGACCATTTGAGGGCCACCAACGTCCGAATTAAGATGATGGTGTGGTGGAGGGGGTGGAATGACCAATTGAGGGCCACCAACATCGGATTGTGGAAGCTTGTGCGGTGGAGGAGGAGGGATAACCATTTGAGGGCCGCCAACATCGGAATCAAGATGATGGTGTGGTGGAGGTGGTGGAATGACCATCTGTGGTCCACCAACGTCTGAATCAAGATGATGGTGTGGCGGAGGGGTGGAATGACCATTTGAGGTCCGCCAACATCAGATTGTGGGTCAACATGAAGCAACACTGTAAATACACAAACAAAGAATTAGAATACATGCATACGTGATATATGTATATGTATATATATACAAACGGAAAATAATATTCTTGTATACGTACCACGACAATGTGACATTGTGGCTATGGATAAAAGCGATAGAAAAAGAAGATAAATTCTTTGTGTTTTCTCCATATTGGTCACTAGAAAATGGAGAATAGAAGATTAATCTTGTGGAAATGGATGGAGGAACGAAGGGTTTATATAAGATGGCTTTGTGGGCCAAAACAAGAATTATAGTTTAATCATAATCGGTACGCAACTCAATAAAATTGAAATTGATAAAGTTATACCCAAGCAGTTTTAATGGTCCATTTTAATGCCTAAAACTCAACAATCTTAACTTTCATCTAAAAACATCCAATATCGTGCTTAAGAGAATTTAATTACTACTTAGAGAAATTAAATGAGAATAACAAAAAGAAGTTATCCGTGAAAAAAATAATTTCATATGCTCGTATTACCATAAATCTTCCAACAATAACCTTCTGTAAAAAAAAAACACAAAATCTTAGTTAATGATGGTAGTTATAACAGTTTATGTCAATGGATATCAGTGCATTTTGAGAACTAAAAAATCCATCGTCCAATTCCTCCGCCTCTCCAATTTGTCCTAAAAACAATTTTAAAAGTAAAAAGTAAATTTTTGGGAACTTTTAATCAAAAAAAAAAAAAAAGAAACAAAGGAAAAAGGAAAAAAGAAAAGATTGTATGAATTAATTATTGATGGTTGTCTTAAAACCATCGAAACAAGCAATACTCACAAAGAAGTAAATTTTATCGCTCGTAGGTCTATGGCTTGAATCTCTCATCTTCTATTGATATTGAAAAAATGAAATTTATTAACCAAATTACTATTAGGATATATTTTATCTAACTTAATTAGGTTGTTATATAATTTTAACTTGTGTTGTTGAATGAGAAGTTTTTTACTAATCGCAAATTGCCCCATCATTTCTTAGACTAGAAGATATAATGCTAAGAAAGTTAGCAAAAGAGGTAAAATTGAACCAAGGAACGAACTATAGCTTAAGGGGTGATGGTGCCTTGATGAAATATGATAGGTTGTGTGTCCCTAGAAACCAAGGCATAAAAGATCAAATTTTAGAGGAAGCATATAGTTCTGCATATGCAATTCATTCTGGCAGTACAAAGATGTATAGAACTTTAATTTATTGGACCTTATGAGATATTAGAACGTATTGGGCTTGCAGCGTACAATATGGTATTGCCTATGGAACTTTCGAGGATTTGTGATGTGTTTCATGTGCGATGTAGCGTAAGTACGTTTCTGATCCATCTCATATTCTTGAAACACAACCAGTTCATTTGAAAGAGAACTTGTCTTACAAAGAGGAGCCAACACAAATTCTTGATAAGAAAGAGCTGGTGCTAAGGAACTAAGTCATACCGTTAGTTAAAGTTCTTTGGGGGAACCATATTTATGAAGAAGCAACATGGGAGACTGAGCAGGCAATGAAGGCTCAATACCCACAGCGTTCCACATCATCACCATGATCGAATTTCAAGGACGAAATTATTAAAAAGAAGATAGTAACGTGTAAGCCCTCGTTCTTTTCTCCTTTTATTTATTAATATTTTTAAGTTTGAAAAACAAGTTTAAATCTAATAGTTAATGTCTAAAGGTTGAATTGTTTTAATAAGGTAAATTGGTTTTAATAAGAAAGTTTGGAACAAATTTAGGTTGGTTTAAGGCTTCGACTTTTTGAGGTGTTGAAAAGAGTAAGGTAGGGGCAAAAAATGAGTTTATTTTGAAAGTGAGGGGTATTTTTGTCTATATCTATTATTAGTATTTTTCTTATATGAAGCAATTAAAAGAAAAAGAGGAGGGGAACGTCTACAAGAGGTCTTGAGTGCACGCCCTCCCCTTCCTTCGAGTTGTTCCCTCTCTCCCACCTTGTTCTCTTTCCTTGGTTTGCCGCCATACCTGCCGCCTCGTCCTCACGTTTCAGGACAGCCACAAACCGCGTCGTTCATCTCTCTTCGCGTCGTTTGGTGTCGCTTTGAAGCCTTGTCTCCATCTAATGACGCGTCACTCGATTCACTAGACGACGACGTGCACACCGGCTAGCAAAGCCCTACCACATCGCCCTTAACACAGTCGTAAGTCGGTTCTTCAACACCTCTCCTATAGCCGTCATGCGTGGTAGCTGACTAGAGGCCAACCGAATCTTTGTCCATCTCCATTCTTCTTTCAGTTCCTACTCTTAGAGTAAGATTTTTATGGTTCGGGGTTGTTTTCTTTAGGCGATTGTGAATACCTATTAAGTTTAGACATAAACTTAACTTTTTCCACAACATTTTGGATGTTAGATTTGATTATTATAGGAGTTGGAGTTGTTGTCCAGCCGTTTAAGAACCCAAAATCGAGTGTTTTGACACAACTTTGGTAAATTTCTAAACTTCTTGGAGTCAATCTTAAATACCTGTTTGATTCTAGTGCTATCTTTAAGTAACCAATGATGGTGGACGGTTGATTTGAACTAAGAAGGTACTTAGGATGTTGCCCATTGAAATCAAGGGTACTATGTTGAGTTCTTGGTAACATTTGGAATAGTTTCCACAAATCATCTCTGGTTTTTATAGTGGTTTGAGGTACACAAGAAGAATTAAAATATACAATTTGATTCGTTTGAAAGTTCACTCAATTTCTAACAAGTTTCATGAATAAAATTTGAGCAAATTCTGAGGCTAAGTGAATGATTTTTGAAGTAGAAAATAGACCATAGACTTTTCACGTAATTCCAAGAAGCCTCTGGTTTTTCGAGTATCCAATAATGTATAGGTGGAATTAAAAGCTCTATTTGGTATGGTTAGAAAGCTTGTTAAATTTCCTACAACCACTACAACAAAATCTATCTACTACAACAGTTGTTTACATTAGAAAATGGAAGGGAGGAAAAAAAAACTGTCACAAAAGGTAAAAATACCCGTCATTTGTGGGAAAAGGCGAAATTTTTCAGATAGCATTTTTTGCGACAGTTATTTGATGTCGTAGAAGATACATCAAATAATTTATTTAATTTATTAAAATTCAATTCAATTTAAATGAAAAGTAAAGGGTTTTAAGGCTTTTCCCCCAAATAAAAATTTCCCCAAATTAAAAACCCTCATTCCTCTCGCAAATAAGCCATCTCAAAACGCGAAGAAGACCATCTTTGGATGACGCCCGTTCCCATCACCACCACCGCCTTCTCATTCCCGTCTCCTCACTCTATTACTATCGCAACCTCCTTTATCGAACGACAAACCTCCTCTATGATAACCTGTTTAATCTGTGCCTGTCATCTCCAATCCACCGCAATCTCTTCAACATTCAAACCACGACCGTCACCTCCTCTGTCGGTAAGTCATTTGTTCCTTTTCTCTTTCTCTCTCTTCGCAAAGTTGTTCTCTTGTCACTACTTCCCTCAACTCCATGAGTCGTCGGTAAGGTCTTAAATTTTCAACTTCGTTTGAATTTCCACTTTTGCGCAAACACCCCTATGTGATGTATGTGAAATAAATGTTGGATTTATCTTTAACTTAAATTAGACCAAAAAATGTTAAGACTTGAAGCTGAAAGAGAGCAAGACAAAAAGGGAGAAGGTCCTGAAAATGTCCTTCATGTGTTTAGGTTTATGAGATGTTTATTTAAGGAAATTTTGATTTAAGATATATTCTTTTATTATATGACACCTCCCCTTGTCTTAATTTTATATAATACTATTTGGTGATGTGTTTTGTTTGTTTTTCTACTGTGCATTTTTTCATGAGAAGATTGTTCTTTGGTGTTTAGGGGAGCCTAATAACTTCATCCTTAGCTGAGCAAGAGTTCTCTAACTCTAACTTAGGAGGAGCCTAAAGGTAAGTATTTGTTGATGGTAGTAGACACAGTAGACCTTTATTTATCAACACTACAAGAAAAATGGTCTACGACGACAGTTATTTATTGTCGTGAACAAAATCCATGACAATTATTTTCAGTGATAGAAGCGGGAGTTATGGAAAGTCCTTCCATGACATTTTTCAAAAACTGTCTCCATAAGTTATTTCATTACATAACATAAATGTCGTTAGTTAGCATTCTACGACATCAAATAACTGTAATATTTTATTTTATGACAATAAATAACTATCATCATTTATGTATTAACGACAGTTAAATAAATGTCATGAATTCGTTTATTGTGACATGTTTTAAATGTCACGAATATGTCAATTGCGACAATTTTTTTTAAAAAAATGTCATTGTTTTGCTACTGATGACATTATTTTTCTGTCAAAGATAGGACAATCGTGACAATTAATTTTGTAAAAAAAACTGTCATTGTTTTCGTATTCACAACAATTAATAACTGTTAAAAATTCATATATTACGACATGTTTTTCCTGTTGCAAATTACTCGATTAGTACAGTTTTTTCCTGTTCTCCTTGCCACTCCGCCATTACACGAACCATTTGAATGACAATAATGTAGCTGACAATGACAATTTTGAATTTATAATATTGACACCCATATAGAAAAAATTAGCCAACAATTTAATATATATACGCTATAATACAATTTATAATATTCGTACATTTCCAATCAAGTTCCAACAATTTACAAGTACAGAATCTCAGCCCTTAATCAAAAAATATTTTAAATAGCATCAGAATACATATAACAAGATTTTCTGCTAAAGCATAAACGACCAACCGAGAATGTTTGTCTCTGAAAATGTTCTTTGAAAGTAAACTCATGAAGTTGTCGACTCCAGTTGAACCTACGAAGACAACATGAATATAAGCATCCATCATAGAACAAGAGAGTACAACTCTTATAGAAAATTTCAACATTGAGAATTACCTATCACTACATACGTCGATAAGATAAACAACTACATAGCAGAGCACACATGTAGAATAACAACATCAACTTAACATCCACTTGGTCTACCATATTGGAACTTTTTACAAATTACAACTCTTGTATCATTACTCTTTAGAAAACTTAGCTGGATATAAATAAGTAATCAACAAGAAAATTCTTGAATAAGTAATCATAAGTAATAATCGAGATGAATGAAACTTAAGAATCCATTAGTAGTTCACTGTCACTAAGGTTGGAAGAAACGTTATCCAACAAGAACCAAAAAGTTTCCATCTTAAGGAGTCAAACACTTTCAAATCTACAAATATCAGAAAGAAGACAGTTTTCATGTGCAATCCACTTCAGTTAATGAAGCCAAGAAATATTAAGGTACTAGGAAAATGAAACTAGAACAACTTGTATCATTTATGGCTTGACAGAATTTAAAGGTCTCCTAGTTTCTTATAAAAAAAAGCTCTACCAATGAGTACCGACATAAAATCCATGACAATTTACACAAGTACCAATTTAGCAATAGCAATAAGTACAGACATAACACCCATGGCAATTTACACAAGTAGCAATAGTCAACCACTATAAGCATACTATTCATGATAAAAAAACAAAATTGTAGCATCCTAGCAGGTATATTGTTGGTATCGATAGGTTGTTTTCAAGTATTTATCTTGTTTCGTAAAGCAAAAATTCAATAGTTTGTTTTAGCATATATAACCACTAAAATTGAATAATGACAAATCATCAAAGAGTGAAAAATGGAAAGCCAATAACTTCAACAAACTAAAGTTGTAAGAGTATATACTTTGAAATAAATATTACCTGTTAACTATATCGTTAGATTGTTCTTATCTTCTTTATATGTTAGAGGTATCCTCTTGAGTTGCTAGCCTTCATAAGATATATACCTTTATTATCTGACGTGCTCCATTTCTATTGGATGCTTGCCAATTCTCTATGATCATACATCTGAAGGCTGAATCACATTTTCATCATGTAATCGGACTTTAGTGATTGGATTTGGACGTTTAAGATCATGCAAAATAAGAAGCACAAATGTAGATATGCAACGTAATATGTTTACAATAAGAAAACTAAAACTTCTAAATGAATTCTGAATCTTTATACACCCCGAGTATGATGACATGCACAAAATTCTTCTCCTAGATTCAATGTATAGAGATGAATATTGTTTATGGATACCTTACTATGATTTCCTTACAATGTACAATCTACTTGAAGGTAGTTGAGGTTCTAAAGTACCTAAATACACCGTTCCTACAAATTGGAACCGATAGTCTGTACGAGATAAAAAATATCTAATATAAGAACTTTTGTGGTTAGCTTTTTGAACATCTTAACTTTTAACAAGTCAATAAGAAATGGAAACAAGAGCATACCATTACAGAAAATCAAGCACATTTCAGCTTTAAAATTATTGTAAACATATATGGTTTAATTTAAAATTAGAAACAATTGAAAATCTTCTTAGGAGCAGTTCCAGTAGCTCTGTGTTTGGCAGCAATTTCCTCTGCCTTTGCCTTTAGCTTTTCTTCTCCATGCTTTGCTTCAATTAACAACCTTATTTTCTTATGTTGTTTTGTGTATCAATGCTATTTTGTTCTTCATTTTCTCTATATACTCACCCTTCTTCTTCTCAAATTTTTCATGCTCTCATTACAAAATCAATCCAAATGAAATCGACAAAAAAGAAAAAAAAAACATAGTTGTAAAGAGCAGTTCCGTCAATGAAGAGAAATATCGAATTACAGATTTTGGAATCTTCACTGAGGTTGTGAGTTTATATTTAATGAATTTTTCTAAAATCTAGAACTAAAATCGTAAATAGCATCTACATACTATACAAATAAAACTTAAACACATTACATATATTTTGTTTTCTAATTACCTCAATTTGTTTTAGTTCAGCCTCAAGAGCTGCTTTCTTGTTGTTCTCCCATGACCCAATGCGTTCCATCCAGAAAAACACATATATAAAGCAAATAATAGCATCAAAGGGGTTAAATTCCATTGAGCTCCCTATTCAACTCTTCAGTATCAATCAGAATTTTAGAATTATTAACCCAAGGGCTGAGAAATATAAAATAAATTTGGAAACAAAAGAAAATTCCATTGAGCTCTTTAAGGAGGAAGCAAAAGATTGTATTCTTTTGAAATTAACTTTCTCAAAAGAAGCAACAATCTCTTATCACAAACTAGTAACATAGATTCCCCACTGCAAATAGGAGAAAAGAACTAACATCAACAAAGTAGATAGAATTTTGGACAAAGAGTAACATAACATGAAGTTAGGAACATGCAGTAAACAAAATCTCATGAAGATTAAGCACATCAATACCCACAACTAGATCCTAAAAAAAATAAGAATCTGAAACTAGATCCTGAATAATAGCATATCTTATAATCCAATGAACACCAATAATTATCCTACTGTGCAAACATGGAAATTACTTATGTAGATTGGAACCCACAATTTTCAATTTGAAAATCTACTTCCTTGAACCAATGAAATCAATTAGTTCAAAGGAGTAACAAACTACAAACAAGTTAGCATTAATGAACCGTATCTACATTAAAATAATATAAATAAAAGACAAATTCACTCTCCCCTTTCTCTACTCCACCCCACTAAGTCTATATATTTGTAATTTACCCACTCACTCAAAACAACATTCAAGGAACAAATCAAGTGAAAGAAAACCTTTTCCAATTCCTTGCCATAAATCTACTAAATAATGCAAATTAACTATAAAAAATTCAGAAATCAATGAATAGGTAATGATATTTTTACGAAAATAATAAAGAATACTTGTTGTCATATAATCTTAAAAATTAATGATACGCACAGAAGAAGTATTGAATAACATAATTCAAGGATTGTTGTGTGACTCAAACATCCTATATCGGGACAAACACAATCACACAACATCATTAGCATTTCAATACATTCATAAATAATAATATATCGTTTATCTGTTTCTTTCCTTCATACAATCCTAAAGAGTTTACAACTCTTTTTTTAAATATCTCATTCGTCTTTTGATATACGCTCATCTTGAAAATCCCCTCTCTCCAAAAAAAAAAAAAAAAAGGACAGATTTCATTCTCCAATCTCTCCATCCATTTCCACACCCACCCTAATATTTAATATTTACAAAGAATCTTATTAAAAAAAAAAAACTTAGCATGTTTTTCCAAAATGCCACTTAAACTAGTGGCATCATTGATCATTAATCTATCGATTGAGAGTGACAGAAACATCGATAGAGAGCTCTAACAAGAGAATATTAACATCACCATGCTAACCTTTTGAGTGGCTAAGAAAAAATTGAGATGAAATTCTTCAAGACTTGAACTTCTCAATGTACTGTAACCCAACTTCGACTGAATCTACACGTAAACATTAAGTCATCAGAACTTGAATGTCATCAACACACAAAAAAAATTCATGCTTCTTGTATTCTACAAGATACTCTTATTACTTCATTGGTTGTCTTCAAACATTATCACTTTCAATAAAAACAACCAAAGTCCATAAACAGATTGTATGTTATTATTGGAAAACAAAATAATTGAAAACATAGGACCATTTTCAAACCATTAAGCAATCACTATAGGACCAACCATCAATAAAAACATATTTACAAATATGTAAAGTAGATCAGATACGTCCAAAACTAAAGGACTAAATGAGTTAACGTCCAGAAAAAAAAAATCCAGACATGCATATACACACCAAATGCTTACAAAATCAATATAACAATCTTCCAAAGTACCCTACCCAGAATAATAATCTCGTGACAAATAAGTGTCCTTAAGAGGACCAAATTGCACAAATAATCCCGTAGGTCGTCTGACCTGCAAAATACATACCGATGAAGAAGTTGATCAACTTAATAGAGAACAAAACCAAACACAATCTCCTTTTTCCCTTTGTCTTCTCAACAAAATAAAACGTTTCTTAGAATTTTCCTAATTCAAACGAACGAAAATCAATTAAAAATCAACTAAATGCTTCATTGAGGCATTTCATCAAACACATTGTAATCAAACATATCGTAAGCAACCAAAATGCTTCATCACATAACCAACCATAAAGAAAAAATGTGATTCACATTAGAAAAATGATCGTAAACAACAATATTGAATATGATGAATATGATGGTAGACAAAACAAACACATATCTCCTATAAAATCAAAACTATGAGGGATGTTTTTCATAAAAAGAACCATCAATATATCACATTGACTCATTCGCATGGAATCCAACATATAGGAGATGGGTTATGAAGCCATTGGAGAGTAAATTGCATTCAACAAACAACCAAAGACAAAGTGGAATTGGAAATCAAAATTTCATCCATTTCGCAATTTGGGATTTAGGCAATGAGAATTCCCATCAAACATTAAAAAATTTGCCAACCTATTTTTTATCCAAAACTTCTCTAAAACCTTTAATTTAACACAATTCAAACCTAGGCATAATGAAATTTCAGATATTAAAACCTAATTTTCAGCAATTTGCAGTGAATTTCGAAAGGACAGAATTTTTTTTGATACTTACTGGAAATTCCCCAAAATGTAATTAACATTTGCTGGACAACACGATAAAATCCTTCAAAACCTGAATCTAATGTAAAAATAGGATGAAGTCGAAATGGAGCCACGGACGCGTGACGGGAAAAGAAAACCTGAGAGTGAGGGAGAAGACGCCGATGAGAGGTGGTAGCGGTGCGTTTGGCTGGTCAGCGCTCAGTCGCAGAAGCCACCGACGCTGGCAGTGGAGAGATTGAGAAAGATTGCAGTGAGGGGGAGGGTTTTCGAAATTTAGGGGCTTTCCTTTACTTTCTTTCTTTCCATTCTTTTAACTTAAAACAAATAAATTTTATTTTATTATTACTATTTAATGCAGTTAAAAAATGTCATAGATTTATGACATTAAAAAACTGTCATAAATTTGGCCAATCCGAAAATTTCCATCTTTTCCCGCCAAAAATGGGCATTTTGACAATTTGTGACAGTTTTTTTGTTCTTCTTATAATTTGGATTGTATACAAATGTCATAGAATGTCATTTTTCTTGTAGTGCAATTTGTGGGGTCTAATTGAATTTCTTTAACTTCAAATTTTGCTTCAATCCTTCTATTTTAGTATTTTTAGAATACTTAATTTTTGGCATTGGTGTTAATTTTGCTTTATTTTTGTCTTTACACTCTTAAATTAATTAACTTTTGGCATTTCGACTTCTTCGCTATATAAAGGTTAGTACTTACTTTTATATACTCAAGACTCTTTCTTATTTTAAGTTTTTCCATTTTATTTTGATTTTTAATTACATGTTCTTTTGAAAATTGTTTGTTTATCTATTAATGTTGAGAATATCATAAAATGTTCTCTACATTTTTTATTATTGAAATTTTGGGGTTCTTTTTTTTTTTTTTTTTTTTTTGCTATTTTCACTATTTTCACTTTGCGGGAGAACAAAAAGGTAGAAGTAAAACATTTTATGTTTTATTTTATATTTTACTAAAAATACTTTTTAGCAAGAGTAATACGTAAATGTAAAAATACTTTTTAGCAAGTGTAATATGTAAACTCCACCATTTGCGTATGGAAGGTGTTTGTGAATATGCCTGAGAGATGTGGACTGTGGCTTTGTTTTATACAATTTGTTTTAAGCATATTTTGACTGTTGAACTGGAAATGGACTTTTAGAATCCAACCCATTTGCTTTAATTGCACAAATCTCTAGTGGAAGGATTTGGCTGCAACTCATGCAGTCTAAATAATGGTTTGTTATTATTGTTAGCCTATTGGTACAATTCTAGTGTAATTATTAGAAACTTCCTGCCTTGAGTTTGGTATTTACTCACTAACTTTTCATGGTTGAATTTTCAGATCTATTTGAACTATCAACCCGAATTTGGAACTTCAATGTTGGGGCTTTGGTGAAAGAAAATGCTTGAACCCAAATTTGAATTGAATTGTATATTTATTAATCTCTAAAAAGTTTGGTAGTGTGACCTACAACAGTTTGACAACGATTTTAAGGATTAAGAAAATGTTGGAGTTTGAAAGGAAGAAATCAAAATTTCCAAGAAACAAGCAAACATAGTAAAGAAGAAAATGGGAAATGGTGAAATGAACGTGTTGCACTAAAATCCAAGTTTTAACTGTTTCCATGTCTTTGCTGCCTTCTCATATTTCAAAGGGAGAGAGTTGGTTTCTTGTTTTTGTTATTATTTTTTTCCATATTGTTTTGTTTTATGTTGAGCAATTAAATTGAAATAGCATTCAAGTATGTTAATTGAAAAATATTGATCATTATTATTTAATTCTTGTTTTTTGTTTACTATGATTGTGGAGTTCTATTCTCTATTATTACGCAAGGACTACTCTGGTCAATTACTGTTCTATATCTTTGCTGAAGACATGATACTAGTAATGGTGGCTTGAACATTTGACATGAGAATGATTACAACACTGCCTCATGGAAAATCTTCACGTAAGTTCTTCTCTTCAATAGTTAAATATCTTATAAGACAATAAACATAAATTGCATATTTTCTGAGATAAGATGATAGATACATGTCAAATCTTTCCTTGGTTATTGAACCTTGGTTAATGAACACATGGATGAGTGGGTATGGCTGAGAGAGTCCAAGATATAATGAATACTTTAGTGAGTCATGTTGGATTGCCAGCCGAAGCCATTTTTTTCTAGGATTTTCTGGTGAATAAGTTGCATTTCTGCAGAACGAAGAATTATAACCATACACAAAATCTAATCATGAACCGATAAAACTGGTGGTGGAAATCCAGTTTTTTCAGTTGCATTTAAAGACACAGATTTCTACTCAGGAAGAAAATGGTATGTATAAGGGGACATTTAGTGGCATATGTGAATTAAAAGACAATCTTGTTTGTTTTCTATTTTGATCTCAGTATTTACATTGCTCAAAAATTGGAAACTTGACTTCATTGAAATAGGAAATTGAATTTGTCACTTTTGGTTAGTGTTCTTGCACTGCAGCTTTGTTGAGCAGTATCCAAATAAAGTTGTTTGTGTGAAGTGAAAATAAGGATTATTGTGAATTAGTTTATGGTGTGCAACCATTGAAATTGACAAGGAAGACCTGAGATATTTAATATGGAAATTACGTACCTTATTTAATATCTGTTTGATAACCTTTTGTTCTTATTTTCTCACAACTTTTGGTGAACTTTTCACCTTCCTTGAAAATACATCTGAATCCTAAGCCATATTAAAAAAAAAAAAGAAACACAAATGAAGTTTGTAAAAACTACCTATTTAGCTTTCTCACTTTTGACATGCTTTTTGTCCTTTTGAAAACGTTTTCTTTATTAAAAGAAGTTGGTGAATTACACATAGTGAAAGTAGTGTTTATAAGCTTAATCTAACTTTTCTTGACAAGGAAAAAATGTCATAATATACGAATTTGTGACATTTTGTTACTGTCGTCAATATCAAAATAATGACAATTTAATTTTATAAAAACTGTCATGATTGGCCGATCCTTGACAAGGAAAAAATGTCCTAATATACGAATTCCTTACATTATTGTAACTGTCGTCAATATAAAAAAGATGATATTTATTTTTAAAAAAACTATCACGATTGACATATTCTTGAAATATAAAAAATGTCATAATGAACGAATTCGGGACATTTTTGTAACTGTCGTTAATATGCAAATGATAATAGTTATTTGTTGTCTAAAATAAAATATGATAGTTATTTGTTGTCATAAAATAGTAATTATTAACATTTATTTTCTGTTATGAAAAAAATTATTGTGACAGTATTTTCAAACTGTCATGGAAGGACTTTCCACAACAGGGGATACTACGACTGTAAATAACTATCACAGATTTTGTTCACGACAGAAAATAACTGTCGTAGTAGACCATTTTTGTTGTAGTGCTTTTTCATGAAGAATTCAGGAACTAAAAATGACGAGAAGTAGGTTAAATTTCAGGATCAAAATTGAAAGTAAGCAAAAAGATGTGAGTTTGCTTTATCGTGTTTCGATCGAATTGTGTGTTAATCTATCAGGAATCTCATTTCAATTTCTTCAACTTAGTTGTAGAAGGTTCCAAAATGAAGAGTTTGATATAAAATACATAATTTTCTATTTAAGTATTGAAGAACTTATGACTAGTTGAATTTAACCTTCTAAAGTTGAAACTTACTGGAAAAGTATGGAATTAAAGACCACTAAGATTGATTTATGTTGGTTGTTTATGGTGTTAAGACTTTTAAGTTGAAGCTAAGCGTTCAAAAAGTATAATTTTAGCCTAAATTAAAATATGTAGGGTTTGATATAAATTAAAGATGAAAATGAGAATTTAAGCCTTTATAAAATAAATAGCTTAAATTATAGTAACGAAATTGGGGTAAGCGTATAATCCTCGCAGAACGAGTTCTGTTTTTTACTATGAATGGTTACTTTCAAACATTTGATACGAAAATTGTTTACTTTGGTTTTATCGATGAGGACGTTTGGTTTGTTTATTAAGAAAACTCTGTTTTAGCTTTAAATTGCTGGAAAAAGTATGAAACATAATTATAGATGTTGGTTTCCAAACCGCAAAACCAATGTACTAAGGTGATTTTACTCGTAGGCTACGTAAATGTATTTTCGTAGTGTCACCTATGGTTGTCAGGAGGTTCTGGGGCTGAAAGAGGTCGTGACCGAAGATCCGAGAACCTGAGCCTAGGTGAGGATATGGAGGGAGAATTGAGATATGGCTTCGGGCCTATTATAACCCATGGTGGGTGTCTTTTTTACACAAAGGAGCGGGTTCATGTTGTTACTGTGGTAAGCTAATAATGCGTGGACTCCGTTTGGGCACGTGTTTCCTTGTGGTTATGGATCACATGTGAGCTATTCTGGGTCGTGTGTTTAGTATGCTATCGTGGTCGAATTAGATGGATGTTACTATTGTGGCGGGTACTAAATATGCGTGACCCAGTTGTGGCTGCATGATTCCTTGATCATGTGCGTGCTACTCTTGGCCGTATGTTTAGACGTCTTTCCATGATCGGATTGGCTACAGGTTGGTTGGTTGGTTGATTGGGGAAAATGTGATTATAATGTTTTATTTAATACATTATTTATCGATGCGTATTTACACATCTTATGAAGCATATTTTTACGTGTATTTGTATCAAATTACTTGCTACTCACTAAGCATTCGGCTTATTTTTTCAATATTTTCTCTCCCTTCCCAAGTAACAACCCAGGACCAAGCTTTGTTTCAGCTTAGTCGTTCTTGTAGATCTTCAATTTCTTTTTTTTTTTTTTTTTGTTTGTGTGTATAGTTTAAACTTTTGTAATTCATCACTGGGTGGTTAGTCTCATCTAGAGAGACAATGTGGACTTGTGTTTTGGAAGATCCCTAATTAGTTTGAATACTTATGTATGTAATACGTAGTTTGCACCTTATATTGTACTTGAAGTTTTGATTCGATGTGAATGTGTGTGGTGAGACACACTAGTTGTATGTAGTATCTGAATTCCGTTTCAAATTTTATAGAAGTAGAAATTACTACATTTTCAGGTGTTGTTCCCTCATATTTTATGGGAGGTTCTGTCAACATTATTATACTTTACTCTTGAAAAGGGTGTGTTATTAATCTTACGTTTTCAAAGCATGTTTTAACGAGTAGGCTGACACCAGCATCTTTTTAAAGAGGGAAGTTTTAGAACGGGGAGTGAAAGCTTGTTTCTAAATACACTATATATATGCATGGACATATAATATTTATAATAGTAAGTATTATTATTATTATTATTAGCTTATTATGCTCAATACTTCAAGGGAAGTGACAAGAAATGAATCAGACATCTAAAGTTGTGATCGAATTGGATGCAATAAAAGTTGCTTTATAGAGGAGGTAGGGGATTATCGTTATGATATCACTAAACATTACTTTGTGGATGGAACATAATAGAGGGGGAGGCGGTGGGATGACCATTGGGGGATTATCAACGATGTTCTATTTTAAAGGTGAATGTCATGTGGTGGAGGAGGGGGAATAACCATTTGAGGGCCGCCAACATCAGAATCAAAATGATGGTGTGGTGGAGGGAGTGGAATGATCATTTGCAGGCCACCTATGTCAGAATCAAGATGATGGTGTGGAGGAGGGGGTGGATGACCAGTTGAGGCCCGCCAACATCAGATTGTGGATGTTTGTGCGGTGGAGGTGGTGGATGACCATTTGAGGGCCACCAACGTCAGAATCAAGATGATGGTGTGGATGAGGGGTGGAATGACCATTTGAGGCCGCCAACATCAGATTGTGGATGTTTGTGCGGAGGAGGTGGTGGAATGACCATTTGAGGGCCACCAACATCAGAATCAAGATGATGGTGTATAGGAGGGGGTGGAATGACCATTTGAGGACCGCCAACATCAGATTGTGGTTGTTTGTGCGGAGGTGGTGGGATGACCATTTGAGGGCCACCAACGTCCGAATTAAGATGATGGTGTGGTGGAGGGGGTGAAATGACCATTTGAGGTCCGCCAACATCAAATTGTGGGTCAACATGAAGCAACACTGTAAATACACAAACAAAGAATTAGAATACATGCATACGTGATATATGTATATGTATATATATACAAACGGAAAATAATATTCTTGTATACGTACCACGACAAGGTGACATTGTGGCTATGGATAAAAGCGATAGAAAAAGAAAGATAAATTCTTTGTGTTTTCTCCATATTGGTCACTAGAAAATGGAGAATAGAAGATTAATCTTGTGGAAATGGATGGAGGAACGAAGGGTTTATATAAGATGGCTTTGTGGGCCAAAACAAGAATTATAGTTTAATCATAATCGGTACGCAACTCAATAAAATTGAAATTGATAAAGTTATACCCAAGCAGTTTTAATGGTCCATTTTAATGCCTAAAACTCAACAATCTTAACTTTCATCTAAAAACATCCAATATCGTGCTTAAGAGAATTTAATTACTACTTAGAGAAATTAAATGAGAATAACAAAAAGAAGTTATCCGTGAAAAAAATAAATTTCATATGCTCGTATTACCATAAATCTTCCAACAATAACCTTCTGTAAAAAAAAACAACAAAATCTTAGTTAATGATGGTAGTTATAACAGTTTATGTCAATGGATATCAGTGCATTTTGAGAACTAAAAAATCCATCGTCCAATTCCTCCGCCTCTCCAATTTGTCCTAAAAACAATTTTAAAAGTAAAAAGTAAATTTTTGGGAACTTTTAATCAAAAAAAAATAAAAAAAGAAACAAAGGAAAAAGGAAAAAAGAAAAGATTGTATGAATTAATTATTGATGGTTGTCTTAAAACCATCGAAACAAGCAATACTCTACAAAGAAGTAAATTTTATCGCTCGTAGGTCTATGGCTTGAATCTCTCATCTTCTATTGATATTGAAAAAATGAAATTTATTAACCAAATTACTATTAGGATATATTTTATCTAACTTAATTAGGTTGTTATATAATTTTAACTTGTGTTGTTGAATGAGAAGTTTTTTACTAATCGCAAATTGCCCCATCATTTCTTAGACTAGAAGATATAATGCTAAGAAAGTTAGCAAAAGAGGTAAAATTGAACCAAGGAACGAACTATAGCTTAAGGGGTGATGGTGCCTTGATGAAATATGATAGGTTGTGTGTCCCTAGAAACCAAGGCATAAAAGATCAAATTTTAGAGGAAGCATATAGTTCTGCATATGCAATTCATTCTGGCAGTACAAAGATGTATAGAACTTTAATTTATTGGACCTTATGAGATATTAGAACGTATTGGGCTTGCAGCGTACAATATGGTATTGCCTATGGAACTTTCGAGGATTTGTGATGTGTTTCATGTGCGATGTAGCGTAAGTACGTTTCTGATCCATCTCATATTCTTGAAACACAACCAGTTCATTTGAAAGAGAACTTGTCTTACAAAGAGGAGCCAACACAAATTCTTGATAAGAAAGAGCTGGTGCTAAGGAACTAAGTCATACCGTTAGTTAAAGTTCTTTGGGGGAACCATATTTATGAAGAAGCAACATGGGAGACTGAGCAGGCAATGAAGGCTCAATACCCACAGCGTTCCACATCATCACCATGATCGAATTTCAAGGACGAAATTATTAAAAAGAAGATAGTAACGTGTAAGCCCTCGTTCTTTTCTCCTTTTATTTATTAATATTTTTAAGTTTGAAAAACAAGTTTAAATCTAATAGTTAATGTCTAAAGGTTGAATTGTTTTAATAAGGTAAATTGGTTTTAATAAGAAAGTTTGGAACAAATTTAGGTTGGTTTAAGGCTTCGACTTTTTGAGGTGTTGAAAAGAGTAAGGTAGGGGCAAAAAATGAGTTTATTTTGAAAGTGAGGGGTATTTTTGTCTATATCTATTATTAGTATTTTTCTTATATGAAGCAATTAAAAGAAAAAGAGGAGGGGAACGTCTACAAGAGGTCTTGAGTGCACGCCCTCCCCTTCCTTCGAGTTGTTCCCTCTCTCCCACCTTGTTCTCTTTCCTTGGTTTGCCGCCATACCTGCCGCTCGTCCTCACGTTTCAGGACAGCCACAAACCGCGTCGTTCATCTCCTTCGCGTCGTTTGGTGTCGCTTTGAAGCCTTGTCTCCATCTAATGACGCGTCACTCGATTCACTAGACGACGACGTGCACGCCGGCTAGCAAAGCCCTACCACATCGCCCTTAACACAGTCGTAAGTCGGTTCTTCAACACCTCTCCTATAGCCGTCATGCGTGGTAGCTGACTAGAGGCCAACCGAATCTTTGTCCATCTCCATTCTTCTTTCAGTTCCTACTCTTAGAGTAAGATTTTTATGGTTCGGGGTTGTTTTCTTTAGGCGATTGTGAATACCTATTAAGTTTAGACATAAACTTAACTTTTTCCACAACATTTTGGATGTTAGATTTGATTATTATAGGAGTTGGAGCTGTTGTCCAGCCGTTTAAGAACCCAAAATCGAGTGTTTTGACACAACTTTGGTAAATTTCTAAACTTCTTGGAGTCAATCTTAAATACCTGTTTGATTCTAGTGCTATCTTTAAGTAACCAATGATGGTGGACGGTTGATTTGAACTAAGAAGGTACTTAGGATGTTGCCCATTGAAATCAAGGGTACTATGTTGAGTTCTTGGTAACATTTGGAATAGTTTCCACAAATCATCTCTGGTTTTTATAGTGGTTTGAGGTACACAAGAAGAATTAAAATATACAATTTGATTCGTTTGAAAGTTCACTCAATTTCTAACAAGTTTCATGAATAAAATTTGAGCAAATTCTGAGGCTAAGTGAATGATTTTTGAAGTAGAAAATAGACCATAGACTTTTCACGTAATTCCAAGAAGCCTCTGGTTTTTCGAGTATCCAATAATGTATAGGTGGAATTAAAAGCTCTATTTGGTATGGTTAGAAAGCTTGTTAAATTTCCTACAACCACTACAACAAAATCTATCTACTACAACAGTTGTTTACATTAGAAAATGGAAGGGAGGAAAAAAAAACTGTCACAAAAGGTAAAAATACCCGTCATTTGTGGGAAAAGGCGAAATTTTTCAGATAGCATTTTTTGCGACAGTTATTTGATGTCGTAGAAGATACATCAAATAATTTATTTAATTTATTAAAATTCAATTCAATTTAAATGAAAAGTAAAGGGTTTTAAGGCTTTTCCCCCAAATAAAAATTTCCCCAAATTAAAAACCCTCATTCCTCTCGCAAATAAGCCATCTCAAAACGCGAAGAAGACCATCTTTGGATGACGCCCGTTCCCATCACCACCACCGCCTTCTCATTCCCGTCTCCTCACTCTATTACTATCGCAACCTCCTTTATCGAACGACAAACCTCCTCTATGATAACCTGTTTAATCTGTGCCTGTCATCTCCAATCCACCGAAATCTCTTCAACATTCAAACCACGACCGTCACCTCCTCTGTCGGTAAGTCATTTGTTCCTTTTCTCTTTCTCTCTCTTCGCAAAGTTGTTCTCTTGTCACTACTTCCCTTAACTCCATGAGTCCTGGGTAGGGTCTTAAATTTTCAACTTCGTTTGAATTTCCACTTTTGCGCAAACACCCCTATGTGATGTATGTGAAATAAATGTTGGATTTATCTTTAACTTAAATTAGACCAAAAAATGTTAAGACTTGAAGCTGAAAGAAGCAAGACAAAAAGGGAGAAGGTCCTGAAAATGTCCTTCATGTGTTTAGGTTTATGAGATGTTTATTTAAGGAAATTTTGATTTAAGATATATTCTTTTATTATATGACACCTCCCCTTGTCTTAATTTTATATAATACTATTTGGTGATGTGTTTTGTTTGTTTTTCTACTGTGCATTTTTTCATGAGAAGATTGTTCTTTGGTGTTTAGGGGAGCCTAATAACTTCATCCTTAGCTGAGCAAGAGTTCTCTAACTCTAACTTAGGAGGAGCCTAAAGGTAAGTATTTGTTGATGGTAGTAGACACAGTAGACCTTTATTTATCAACACTACAAGAAAAATGGTCTACGACGACAGTTATTTATTGTCGTGAACAAAATCCATGACAATTATTTTCAGTGATAGAAGCGGGAGTTATGGAAAGTCCTTCCATGACATTTTTCAAAAACTGTCTCCATAAGTTATTTCATTACATAACATAAATGTCGTTAGTTAGCATTCTACGACATCAAATAACTGTAATATTTTATTTTATGACAATAAATAACTATCATCATTTATGTATTAACGACAGTTAAATAAATGTCATGAATTCGTTTATTGTGACATGTTTTAAATGTCACGAATATGTCAATTGCGACAATTTTTTTTAAAAAATGTCATTGTTTTGCTACTGATGACATTATTTTTCTGTCAAAGATAGGGCAATCGTGACAATTAATTTTGTAAAAAAAACTGTCATTGTTTTCGTATTCACAACAATTAATAACTGTTAAAAATTCATATATTACGACATGTTTTTCCTGTTGCAAATTACTCGATTAGTACAGTTTTTTCCTGTTCTCCTTGCCACTCCGCCATTACACGAACCATTTGAATGACAATAATGTAGCTGACAATGACAATTTTGAATTTATAATATTGACACCCATATAGAAAAAATTAGCCAACAATTTAATATATATACGCTATAATACAATTTATAATATTCGTACATTTCCAATCAAGTTCCAACAATTTACAAGTACAGAATCTCAGCCCTTAATCAAAAAATATTTTAAATAGCATCAGAATACATATAACAAGATTTTCTGCTAAAGCATAAACGACCAACCGAGAATGTTTGTCTCTGAAAATGTTCTTTGAAAGTAAACTCATGAAGTTGTCGACTCCAGTTGAACCTACGAAGACAACATGAATATAAGCATCCATCATAGAACAAGAGAGTACAACTCTTATAGAAAATTTCAACATTGAGAATTACCTATCACTACATACGTCGATAAGATAAACAACTACATAGCAGAGCACACATGTAGAATAACAACATCAACTTAACATCCACTTGGTCTACCATATTGGAACTTTTTACAAATTACAACTCTTGTATCATTACTCTTTAGAAAACTTAGCTGGATATAAATAAGTAATCAACAAGAAAATTCTTGAATAAGTAATCATAAGTAATAATCGAGATGAATGAAACTTAAGAATCCATTAGTAGTTCACTGTCACTAAGGTTGGAAGAAACGTTATCCAACAAGAACCAAAAAGTTTCCATCTTAAGGAGTCAAACACTTTCAAATCTACAAATATCAGAAAGAAGACAGTTTTCATGTGCAATCCACTTCAGTTAATGAAGCCAAGAAATATTAAGGTACTAGGAAAATGAAACTAGAACAACTTGTATCATTTATGGCTTGACAGAATTTAAAGGTCTCCTAGTTTCTTATAAAAAAAAGCTCTACCAATGAGTACCGACATAAAATCCATGACAATTTACACAAGTACCAATTTAGCAATAGCAATAAGTACAGACATAACACCCATGGCAATTTACACAAGTAGCAATAGTCAACCACTATAAGCATACTATTCATGATAAAAAACAAAATTGTAGCATCCTAGCAGGTATATTGTTGGTATCGATAGGTTGTTTTCAAGTATTTATCTTGTTTCGTAAAGCAAAATTCAATAGTTTGTTTTAGCATATATAACCACTAAAATTGAATAATGACAAATCATCAAAGAGTGAAAAATGGAAAGCCAATAACTTCAACAAACTAAAGTTGTAAGAGTATATACTTTGAAATAAATATTACCTGTTAACTATATCGTTAGATTGTTCTTATCTTCTTTATATGTTAGAGGTATCCTCTTGAGTTGCTAGCCTTCATAAGATATATACCTTTATTATCTGACGTGCTCCATTTCTATTGGATGCTTGCCAATTCTCTATGATCATACATCTGAAGGCTGAATCACATTTTCATCATGTAATCGGACTTTAGTGATTGGATTTGGACGTTTAAGATCATGCAAAATAAGAAGCACAAATGTAGATATGCAACGTAATATGTTTACAATAAGAAAACTAAAACTTCTAAATGAATTCTGAATCTTTATACACCCCGAGTATGATGACATGCACAAAATTCTTCTCCTAGATTCAATGTATAGAGATGAATATTGTTTATGGATACCTTACTATGATTTCCTTACAATGTACAATCTACTTGAAGGTAGTTGAGGTTCTAAAGTACCTAAATACACCGTTCCTACAAATTGGAACCGATAGTCTGTCAGAGATAAAAAATATCTAATATAAGAACTTTTGTGGTTAGCTTTTTGAACATCTTAACTTTTAACAAGTCAATAAGAAATGGAAACAAGAGCATACCATTACAGAAAATCAAGCACATTTCAGCTTTAAAATTATTGTAAACATATATGGTTTAATTTAAAATTAGAAACAATTGAAAATCTTCTTAGGAGCAGTTCCAGTAGCTCTGTGTTTGGCAGCAATTTCCTCTGCCTTTGCCTTTAGCTTTTCTTCTCCATGCTTTGCTTCAATTAACAACCTTATTTTCTTATGTTGTTTTGTGTATCAATGCTATTTTGTTCTTCATTTTCTCTATATACTCACCCTTCTTCTTCTCAAATTTTTCATGCTCTCATTACAAAATCAATCCAAATGAAATCGACAAAAAAGAAAAAAAAACATAGTTGTAAAGAGCAGTTCCGTCAATGAAGAGAAATATCGAATTACAGATTTTGGAATCTTCACTGAGGTTGTGAGTTTATATTTAATGAATTTTTCTAAAATCTAGAACTAAAATCGTAAATAGCATCTACATACTATACAAATAAAACTTAAACACATTACATATATTTTGTTTTCTAATTACCTCAATTTGTTTTAGTTCAGCCTCAAGAGCTGCTTTCTTGTTGTTCTCCCATGACCCAATGCGTTCCATCCAGAAAAACACATATATAAAGCAAATAATAGCATCAAAGGGGTTAAATTCCATTGAGCTCCCTATTCAACTCTTCAGTATCAATCAGAATTTTAGAATTATTAACCCAAGGGCTGAGAAATATAAAATAAATTTGGAAACAAAAGAAAATTCCATTGAGCTCTTTAAGGAGGAAGCAAAAGATTGTATTCTTTTGAAATTAACTTTCTCAAAAGAAGCAACAATCTCTTATCACAAACTAGTAACATAGATTCCCCACTGCAAATAGGAGAAAAGAACTAACATCAACAAAGTAGATAGAATTTTGGACAAAGAGTAACATAACATGAAGTTAGGAACATGCAGTAAACAAAATCTCATGAAGATTAAGCACATCAATACCCACAACTAGATCCTAAAAAAAATAAGAATCTGAAACTAGATCCTGAATAATAGCATATCTTATAATCCAATGAACACCAATAATTATCCTACTTTGCAAACATGGAAATTACTTATGTAGATTGGAACCCACAATTTTCAATTTGAAAATCTACTTCCTTGAACCAATGAAATCAATTAGTTCAAAGGAGTAACAAACTACAAACAAGTTAGCATTAATGAACCATATCTACATTAAAATAATATAAATAAAAGACAAATTCACTCTCCCCTTTCTCTACTCCACCCCACTAAGTCTATATATTTGTAATTTACCCACTCACTCAAAACATACCAATACTGAGAAAAAACGTCACTAAAGGAAATACCTCAACAACATTCAAGGAACAAATCAAGTGAAAGAAAACCTTTTCCAATTCCTTGCCATAAATCTACTAAATAATGCAAATTAACTATAAAAAATTCAGAAATCAATGAATAGGTAATGATATTTTACGAAAATAATAAAGAATACTTGTTGTCATATAATCTTAAAAATTAATGATACGCACAGAAGAAGTATTGAATAACATAATTCAAGGCTTGTTGTGTGACTCAAACATCCTATATCGGGACAAACACAATCACACAACATCATTAGCATTTCAATACATTCATAAATAATAATATATCGTTTATCTGTTTCTTTCCTTCATACAATCCTAAAGAGTTTACAACTCTTTTTTTAAATATCTCATTCGTCTTTTGATATACACTCATCTTGAAAATCCCCTCTCTCAAAAAAAAAAAAAAAAGGACAGATTTCATTCTCCAATCTCTCTCATCCATCATTTCCACACCCACCCCTAATATTTAATATTTACAAAGAATCTTATTAAAAAAAAAAACTTAGCATGTTTTTCCAAAATGCCACTTAAACTAGTGGCATCATTGATCATTAATCTATCGATTGAGAGTGACAGAAACATCGATAGAGAGCTCTAACAAGAGAATATTAACATCACCATGCTAACCTTTTGAGTGGCTAAGAAAAAATTGAGATGAAATTCTTCAAGACTTGAACTTCTCAATGTACTGTAACCCAACTTCGACTGAATCTACACGTAAACATTAAGTCATCAGAACTTGAATGTCATCAACACACAAAAAAAATTCATGCTTCTTGTATTCTACAAGATACTCTTATTACTTCATTGGTTGTCTTCAAACATTATCACTTTCAATAAAAACAACCAAAGTCCATAAACAGATTGTATGTTATTATTGGAAAACAAAATAATTGAAAACATAGGACCATTTTCAAACCATTAAGCAATCACTATAGGACCAACCATCAATAAAAACATATATTACAAATATGTAAAGTAGATCAGATACGTCCAAAACTAAAGGACTAAATGAGTTAACGTCCAGAAAAAAAAATCCAGACATGCATATACACACCAAATGCTTACAAAATCAATATAACAATCTTCCAAAGTACCCTACCTAGAATAAAAATCTCGTGACAAATAAGTGTCCTTAAGAGGACCAAATTGCACAAATAATCCCCGTAGGTCGTCTGACCTGCAAAATACATACCGATGAAGAAGTTGATCAACTTAATAGAGAACAAAACCAAACACAATCTCCTTTTTCCCTTTGTCTTCTCAACAAAATAAAACGTTTCTTAGAATTTTCCTAATTCAAACGAACGAAAATCAATTAAAAATCAACTAAATGCTTCATTGAGGCATTTCATCAAACACATTGTAATCAAACATATCGTAAGCAACCAAAATGCTTCATCACATAACCAACCATAAAGAAAAAATGTGATTCACATTAGAAAAATGATCGTAAACAACAATATTGAATATGATGAATATGATGGTAGACAAAACAAACACATATCTCCTATAAAATCAAAACTATGAGGGATGTTTTTCATAAAAAGAACCATCAATATATCTGTAACGACCCAACTTTTCTAAGTAAGTCGAGATCGTTAATTTTTAACAAATAAAAGACTTTGATTAATATAAAACAAAACGTAAGCAATTTAAAAAAAAACATCTTCAAGTCAGGCCTGATTTTCAAATATTCCAAGAACTTAAAAATAACACTATTTACAAATAAAAGTTTGTAAACTAACATTTAGTACATGTTAAACCTTAAAAGAAATCATAAGCGGAAGCAAAATAACACATTCCCTATGGCATTCACGCTTCCTTCCTGCCCCTCGCCGGTTTGCCACCTTTATTTCCTTTGCCTGAAAATTAAACATAAGAAGGGTGAGTATAACAATACTCAGTAAGAGACCCTCTACTGGTCTCGTCAGGGGAAATAAATTGTTAAAGTTCTATTGGGACACCCTGTACAGTCGCAGTCTTGTGATCCCGTAGGATACACATTTCAGTCTAACGCCCCGAAGGACGTACATATCAGTCTAACGCCCCGAGGGACGTACATATCAGTCTAACGCCCCGAGGGACGTTCATATCAGTCTAACGCCCCGAGGGACGTTCATATCAGTCTAGTGTTCTGCAGAAACACATATCAGTCAAATGCTCCCGAAGGTGCAAAATAAATTGGTGATCCCGTGGGACACCTACAAGGTAAACATCCCAATACAACCTAACAATTTATCCCCTCATTCCATTCAACCCATCTTTCAGTTACTTCAAATCACAAAGTCCTTTCTTTCAACATCCTAACAGTCAACTTATTTTACTACAATCATCTGTCTGTCAATAATATGCTAATACATCAGTCAATCCACTATACAATCAAGTCAATACACCCCTCAGTTCACCAGCACAAACCACAGTTCAGTATAATCCACACCCAACCGAAATAAATTCACTAGTTTACATCCAAATCTTTATACAGCACAATCTATTAATATCATCATGTACACATAAGCATAATTTCAGTCATTCACATGTATACTTTCGGCAATCCACATCAATTCACACATCAATGTATATATATATGTTTCCAGTCAAATACAACATACACTAAACATTTAGTCTGCAACCAAACATGTACATCTTAATCATCATCCATACAGTCCCAACACAACTCAAAAACTTTAGGTGAGTCCAGTAGAAAGTCCCTTACCTCACTTTTATGCAAGTTCTTCAATCTACTAAGTCCAATGAATCAAATCCTAAACATAATCAATCATAAAATCAACATCTTTCTAAATAGTTTCAACCATTCAAATTACCCCATATGTAAAATTCCACAACTTACCCAAGAAGTGGAAAATCAAGTCCACTTCAACCTTTTTGGAAAATCAAGGATTCGCTCACTGAATCAAGATGTACCTTCAAGAATTAAGCATTTCGCCAACAATTAAATCCAGTGGCAGCATCCAACAAAAACCAAGAAACCAACAAAAACCATAACTTGTTCTTACCCAAATATGAGCCCAATGGTTCACGGCGAGGCAGATCTGGACGACGATTTGCTTTCCGAGGGAGGCACGACGGTTGTGAGCGGAGAGGCACGGCGGTTACAGGCGGATGGGCGCGACGGTTTAGATCTGAAGAAGAAAAGAGAGGGTGGCGGTTGGGTTCGGCGAGCGGCGGCGGTTTTGCTTCGCGAACGGAGATGGAGACGGCAGTTCGACGCGCGGACGACTGCAACGCAAATCTGGACTGGCAGCGGCACGGTCTTGCTTCGCGGCTGGGTATGGTGAAAAAGAAAGAGAAACGGAAGAAGATAAGTCTCGGGTGGCGCGTTGCTGGGCTACGGCGGTTGCTGGGCTGCGGCGGAAGGAGAAAATGGAAGGAAGAGATCGGCGGAAAGAAGGAGAAGATGGATGGGAGTCACGATCGCACGAGGAAGAAGAAGGGAGAAAAGAAAAGAAAAAGAAAAAGAAGAAAAGAAAAATAATAAAGAAATTTTTAATATTAAAGTAAAAAAAAAATACATATATATATATATATATATTTACCTTTTCTTTGGGCATTACAATATAACATTGACTCATTCGCATGGAATCCAACATATAGGAGATGGGTTATGAAGCCATTGGAGAGTAAATTGCATTCAACAAACAACCAAAGACAAAGTGGAATTGGAAATCAAAATTTCATCCATTTCGCAATTTGGGATTTAGGCAATGAGAATTACCATCAAACATTAAAAAATTTGCCCAACCTATTTTTTATCCAAAACTTCTCTAAAACCTTTAATTTAACACAATTCAAACCTAGGCATAATGAAATTTCAGATATTAAAACCTAATTTTCAGCAATTTGCAGTGAATTTCGAAAGGACAGAATTTTTTTTGATACTTACTGGAAATTCCCCAAAATGTAATTAACATTTGCTGGACAACACGATAAAATCCTTCAAAACCTGAATCTAATGTAAAAATAGGATGAAGTCGAAATGGAGCCACGGACGCGTGACGGGAAAAGAAAACCTGAGAGTGAGGGAGAAGACGCCGATGAAAGGTGGTAGCGGTGCGTTTGGCTGGTCAGTGCTCAGTCGCATAAGCCACCGACGCTGGCAGTGGAGAGATTGAGAAAGATTGCAGTGAGGGGGAGGGTTTTCGAAATTTAGGGGCTTTCCTTTACTTTCTTTCTTTCCATTCTTTTAACTTAAAAAAAATAAATTTTATTTTATTATTACTATTTAATGCAGTTAAAAAATGTCATAGATTTATGACATTAAAAAACTGTCATAAATTTGGCCAATCCGAAAATTTCCATCTTTTCCCGCCAAAAATGGGCATTTTGACAATTTGTGACAGTTTTTTTGTTCTTCTTTTAATTTGGATTGTATACAAATGTCATAGAATGTCATTTTTCTTGTAGTGCAATTTGTGGGGTCTAATTGAATTTCTTTAACTTCAAATTTTACTTCAATCCTTCTATTTTAGTATTTTTAGAATACTTAATTTTTGGCATTGGTGTTAATTTTGCTTTATTTTTGTCTTTACACTCTTAAATTAATTAACTTTTGGCATTTCGACTTCTTCGCTATATAAATGTTAGTACTTACTTTTATTTACTCAAGACTCTTTCTTATTTTAAGTTTTTCCATTTTATTTTGATTTTTAATTACATGTTCTTTTGAAAATTGTTTGTTTATCTATTAATGTTGAGAATATCATAAAATGTTCTCTACATTTTTTATTATTGAAATTTTGGGGTTCTTTTTTTTTTTTTTTTTTTTTTTGCTATTTTCACTATTTTCACTTTGCGGGAGAACAAAAAGGTAGAAGTAAAACATTTTATGTTTTATTTTATATTTTACTAAAAATACTTTTTAGCAAGAGTAATACGTAAATGTAAAAATACTTTTTAGCAAGTGTAATATGTAAACTCCACCTTTTGCGTATGGAAGGTGTTTGTGAATATGCCTGAGAGATGTGGACTGTGGCTTTGTTTTATACAATTTGTTTTAAGCATATTTTGACTGTTGAACTGGAAATGGACTTTTAGAATCCAACCCATTTGCTTTAATTGCACAAATCTCTAGTGGAAGGATTTGGCTGCAACTCATGCAGTCTAAATAATGGTTTGTTATTATTGTTAGCCTATTGGTACAATTCTAGTGTAATTATTAGAAACTTCCTGCCTTGAGTTTGGTATTTGACTCACTAACTTTTCATGGTTGAATTTTCAGATCTATTTGAACTATCAACCCGAATTTGGAACTTCAATGTTGGGGCTTTGGTGAAAGAAAATGCTTGAACCCAAATTTGAATTGAATTGTATATTTATTAATCTCTAAAAAGTTTGGTAGTGTGACCTACAACAGTTTGACAACGATTTTAAGGATTAAGAAAATGTTGGAGTTTGAAAGGAAGAAATCAAAATTTCCAAGAAACAAGCAAACATAGTGAAGAAGAAAATGGGAAATGGTGAAATGAACGTGTTGCACTAAAATCCAAGTTTTAACTGTTTCCATGTCTTTGCTGCCTTCTCATATTTCAAAGGGAGAGAGTTGGTTTCTTGTTTTTGTTATTATATTTTTTCCATATTGTTTTGTTTTATGTTGAGCAATTAAATTGAAATAGCATTCAAGTATGTTAATTGAAAAATATTGATCATTATTATTTAATTCTTGTTTTTTGTTTACTATGATTGTGGAGTTCTATTCTCTATTATTACGCAAGGACTACTCTGGTCAATTACTGTTCTATATCTTTCCTGAAGACATGATACTAGTAATGGTGGCTTGAACATTTGACATGAGAATGATTACAACACTGCCTCATGGAAAATCTTCACGTAAGTTCTTCTCTTCAATAGTTAAATATCTTATAAGACAATAAACATAAATTGCATATTTTCTGAGATAAGATGATAGATACATGTCAAATCTTTCCTTGGTTATTGAACCTTGGTTAATGAACACATGGATGAGTGGGTATGGCTGAGAGAGTCCAAGATATAATGAATACTTTAGTGAGTCATGTTGGATTGCCAGCCGAAGCCATTTTTTTCTAGGATTTTCTGGTGAATAAGTTGCATTTCTGCAGAACGAAGAATTATAACCATACACAAAATCTAATCATGAACCGATAAAACTGGTGGTGGAAATCCAGTTTTTTCAGTTGCATTTAAAGACACAGATTTCTACTCAGGAAGAAAATGGTATGTATAAGGGGACATTTAGTGGCATATGTGAATTAAAAGACAATCTTGTTTGTTTTCTATTTTGATCTCAGTATTTACATTGCTCAAAAATTGGAAACTTGACTTCATTGAAATAGGAAATTGAATTTGTCACTTTTGGTTAGTGTTCTTGCACTGCAGCTTTGTTGAGCAGTATCCAAATAAAGTTGTTTGTGTGAAGTGAAAATAAGGATTATTGTGAATTAGTTTATGGTGTGCAACCATTGAAATTGACAAGGAAGACCTCATTATGGTCTACTAATGAGGCTATTCAAAAGATTAGAGCACGTATGCAAACAGCGCAGAGTAGATAGAAGAGTTATGCGGATGTACGGCAAAAAGACCTTAAGTTCGATGTGGGAGAAAAGGTATTCTTGAAGGTAGCACCTATGAAGGGTGTTATGCGTTTTGAGAAGAAAGGGAAGTTAAGTCCTCGATTTGTTGGACCATTTGAGATCTTAGAGAGGGTTGGTGTTGTGGCGTATCGCTTGGCGTTACCACCATCACTCTCTGCAGTCCATAATGTTTTCCATGTTTCGATGTTGAGGAAATATGTGGCCGATACATCTCATGTAGTAGACTATGAACCCTTGGAGATTGATGAGCATTTGAGCTATGTAGAACAACCTGTGGAGATTCTGGCTAGAGAGGTGAAGATGCTTCGTAATAGAAGCATTCCATTAGTAAAGGTTTTGTGGCAGAATCATCGAATTGAAGAGGCGACATGGGAGCGAGAAGAAGAGATGAGGACTCGTTATCCAGAGTTATTTCAAGATTAGAACTTTCGAGGACGAAAGTTTCTTAAGGGGGGAAGAATGTAAAGTCCGAAAGGTAAAAATATATATATATATATACATTTTTATTTTATTTTCTTTTCTTTTCTTTTCTTTTCTCTCTTCTCCTTCCTCCCCGTGCGTTCTCCTTCCGTTCGCAGCAAGCAGCCGCTGACCATCCCTTCTCCTCTCCGTTCCGCCAGATCGAGCCGAACTCAACCGCAACATCTGTTTCTTCCTCCGTTCACCGAAGCCGAACCCACTTTCTTTCTTCTTCGATCCAAAACGGTCGCTGTAACCGTCGGCCGCCGCGTAACTTTCCGTCCAGATCTGCACCGCAAGACCTTCCGTCGTTGCAACCGTTGCTCTTTCTCCGCTGCCCAGCCGTCTCAGTCGGTTCTGTCTCCGTCGAAGCCACGGTTCTGTCTTCGTGAAGCCCTGACGCGCAACCTCTGTTTCGAGCCGCCGCCCATTCCGTTCTCCTCTGTTTTCTGCACTGCCGCGCAACTCTCCGACCGCGTCAGATCGTTGATCGATTTTGAGGCAGCCGCCACGTCTCCTTTGGCCGACCGCTGACCGACCCACACTTAGGATTTTTGCTGCGACTCCGACAGTCGTGCGTTGAGGTGTGCTGCTGTCTCTGTTTTACAATTTTATCGAGGTTGCTATGTTGGTAACAACTTAAGTATGAATGGTAATTGGTTTCAAAGTGGTTCAAGTGTTATGGTTGGAATGTTTAGCTAATTTGTTAATTGGTTCTTGAAGGTGTTGGGAGTAACGTTGGGCTCCCTTAAATTCACAACCAATTTGTGAATTGTTGAGGGTTCAGTTCGCCAATATATCGGTGAGTTGGAACTTACGTTTTGGAAAGTAAGTGAGATATGTATCGTGGAAGTAATTGAATTTTGTGTTGTTGTGGTTAGGATTGTTTCGAGGACGTTAGTTGATTAAGGAGCTTCCCCAACTTTGAGGTAAGGGACTTTCTACTGGACTCACCTAAAGTTTTGAGTTGTGTTGGACTGTATGGATGATGATTAAGATGTACATGTTTGGTTGCAGACTAAATGTTTAGTGTATGTTGTATTTGACTGGAAACATATATATATACATTGATGTGTGAATTGATGTGGATTGCCGAAAGTATACATGTGAATGACTGAAATTATGCTTATGTGTACATGATGATATTAATAGATTGTGTTGTATAAAGATTTGGATGTGAACTAGTGAATTTGTTTCGGTTGGATGTGGATTATATTGAACTGTGGTTTGTGCTGTGTGAACTGAGGGTGTATTGACTCTATAGTTTGATTGACTGACGTATTAGTATATTATTGACAGACATATGACTAAAGTGAGATAAGTTGACTGTTAGGATGTCGAGAGAAAGAACTTTATGTTTTGAAGTAACTGAAAGATGGATTGAATGGAATGAGGGGATAAATTGTTAGGTTGTATTGGGATGTTTACCTTGTAGGTGTCCCACGGGACCACCAATTTATTTTGCACCTTCGGGAGCATTTGACTGATATGTGTTTCTGCAGAACACTTGACTGATATGTACGTCCCTCGGGACGTTAGACTGATATGTACGTCCCTCGGGGAGTTAGACTGAGATGTGTATCCTACGGGATCACAAGACTGCGACTGTACAGGGTGTCCCAATAGAACTTTAACAATTTATTTTCCCCTGACGAGACCAGTAGAGGGTCTCTTACTGAGTATTGTTATACTCACCCTTCTTATGTTTAATTTTCAGGCAAAGGAAATAAAGGTGGCAAACCGGCGAGGGGCAGGAAGGAAGCGTGATTGCCATAGGGAATGTGTTATTTTGCTTCCGCTTATGATTTCTTTTAAGGTTTAAGATGTACTAAAACTTAGTTTACAAACTTTTATTTGTAAATAGTGTTATTGTTAAGTTTTCTTGAATATTTGAAAATCAGGCCTGACATGTTTTGTTTTTAAATTGACTTATGTTTCAATTTGTATCAACCAAAGTCTTTTGTCAAAAAAAAATTAACGACCTCGACTTACCCAGAAAAGTTGGGTCGTTACAGTATATTTATTAATCTCTAAAAAGTTTGGTAGTGTGACCTACAACAGTTTGACAACGATTTTAAGGATTAAGAAAATGTTGGAGTTTGAAAGGAAGAAATCAAAATTTCCAAGAAACAAGCAAACATAGTAAAGAAGAAAATGGGAAATGGTGAAATGAACGTGTTGCACTAAAATCCAAGTTTTAACTGTTTCCATGTCTTTGCTGCCTTCTCATATTTCAAAGGGAGAGAGTTGGTTTCTTGTTTTTGTTATTATTTTTTTCCATATTGTTTTGTTTTATGTTGAGCAATTAAATTGAAATAGCATTCAAGTATGTTAATTGAAAAATATTGATCATTATTATTTAATTCTTGTTTTTTGTTTACTATGATTGTGGAGTTCTATTCTCTATTATTACGCAAGGACTACTCTGGTCAATTACTGTTCTATATCTTTGCTGAAGACATGATACTAGTAATGGTGGCTTGAACATTTGACATGAGAATGATTACAACACTGCCTCATGGAAAATCTTCACGTAAGTTCTTCTCTTCAATAGTTAAATATCTTATAAGACAATAAACATAAATTGCATATTTTCTGAGATAAGATGATAGATACATGTTAAATCTTTCCTTGGTTATTGAACCTTGGTTAATGAACACATGGATGAGTGGGTATGGCTGAGAGAGTCCAAGATATAATGAATACTTTAGTGAGTCATGTTGGATTGCCAGCCGAAGCCATTTTTTTCTAGGATTTTCTGGTGAATAAGTTGCATTTTTGCAGAACGAAGAATTATAACCATACACAAAATCTAATCATGAACCGATAAAACTGGTGGTGGAAATCCAGTTTTTTCAGTTGCATTTAAAGACACAGATTTCTACTCAGGAAGAAAATGGTATGTATAAGGGGACATTTAGTGGCATATGTGAATTAAAAGACAATCTTGTTTGTTTTCTATTTTGATGTCAGTATTTACATTGCTCAAAAATTGGAAACTTGACTTCATTGAAATAGGAAATTGAATTTGTCACTTTTGGTTAGTGTTCTTGCACTGCAGCTTTGTTGAGCAGTATCCAAATAAAGTTGTTTGTGTGAAGTGAAAATAAGGATTATTGTGAATTAGTTTATGGTGTGCAACCATTGAAATTGACAAGGAAGACCTGAGATATTTAATATGGAAATTACGTACCTTATTTAATATCTGTTTGATAACCTTTTGTTCTTATTTTCTCACAACTTTTGGTGAACTTTTCACCTTCCTTGAAAATACATCTGAATCCTAAGCCATATTAAAAAAAAAAAAGAAACACAAATGAAGTTTGTAAAAACTACCTATTTAGCTTTCTCACTTTTGACATGCTTTTTGTCCTTTTGAAAACGTTTTCTTTATTAAAAGAAGTTGGTGAATTACACATAGTGAAAGTAGTGTTTATAAGCTTAATCTAACTTTTCTTGACAAGGAAAAAATGTCATAATATACGAATTTGTGACATTTTGTTACTGTCGTCAATATCAAAATAATGACAATTTAATTTTATAAAAACTGTCATGATTGGCCGATCCTTGACAAGGAAAAAATGTCCTAATATACGAATTCCTTACATTATTGTAACTGTCGTCAATATAAAAAAGATGATATTTATTTTTAAAAAAACTATCACGATTGACATATTCTTGAAATATAAAAAATGTCATAATGAACGAATTCGGGACATTTTTGTAACTGTCGTTAATATGCAAATGATAATAGTTATTTGTTGTCTAAAATAAAATATGATAGTTATTTGTTGTCATAAAATAGTAATTATTAACATTTATTTTTTGTTATGAAAAAAATTATTGTGACAGTATTTTCAAACTGTCATGGAAGGACTTTCCACAACAGGGGATACTACGACTGTAAATAACTATCACAGATTTTGTTCACGACAGAAAATAACTGTGATTTGATTTATGTTGGTTGTTTATGGTGTTAAGACTTTTAAGTTGAAGCTAAGCGTTCAAAAAGTATAATTTTAGCCTAAATTAAAATATGTAGGGTTTGATATAAATTAAAGATGAAAATGAGAATTTAAGCCTTTATAAAATAAATAGCTTAAATTATAGTAACAAAATTGGGGTAAGCGTATAATCCTCGCAGAACGAGTTCTGTTTTTTACTATGAATGGTTACTTTCAAACATTTGATACGAAAATTGTTTACTTTGGTTTTATCGATGAGGACGTTTGGTTTGTTTATTAAGAAAACTCTGTTTTAGCTTTAAATTGCTGGAAAAAGTATGAAACATAATTATAGATGTTGGTTTATGGTAATGGAATGTAAAGGTTGGTTTCCAAACCACAAAACCAATGTACTAAGGTGATTTTACTCGTAGGCTACGTAAATGTATTTTCGTAGTGTCACCTATGGTTGTCAGGAGGTTCTGGGGCTGAAAGAGGTCGTGACCGAAGATCTGAGAACCTGAGCCTAGGTGAGGATATGGAGGGAGAATTGAGATATGGCTTCGGGCCTATTATAACCCATGGTGGGTGTCTTTTTTACACAAAGGAGCGGGTTCATGTTGTTACTGTGGTAAGCTAATAATGCGTGGACTCCGTTTGGGCACTTGTTTCCTTGTGGTTATGGATCACATGTGAGCTATTCTGGGTCGTGTGTTTAGTATGCTATCGTGGTCGAATTAGATGGATGTTACTATTGTGGCGGGTACTAAATATGCGTGACCCAGTTGCGGCTGCATGATTCCTTGATCATGTGCGTGCTACTCTTGGCCGTATGTTTAGACGTCTTTCCATGATCGGATTGGCTACAGGTTGGTTGGTTGGTTGATTGGGGAAAATGTGATTATAATGTTTTATTTAATACATTATTTATCGATGCGTATTTACACATCTTATGAAGCATATTTTTACGTGTATTTGTATCAAATTACTTGCTACTCACTAAGCATTCGGCTTATTTTTTCAATATTTTCTCTCCCTTCCCAAGTAACAACCCAGGACCAAGCTTTGTTTCAGCTTAGTCGTTCTTGTAGATCTTCAATTTCTTTTTTTTTTTTTTGTTTGTGTGTATAGTTTAAACTTTTGTAATTCATCAATGGGTGGTTAGTCTCATCTAGAGAGACAATGTGGACTTGTGTTTTGGAAGATCCCTAATTAGTTTGAATACTTATGTATGTAATACGTAGTTTGCACCTTATATTGTACTTGAAGTTTTGATTCGATGTGAATGTGTGTGGTGAGACACACTAGTTGTATGTAGTATCTGAATTCCGTTTCAAATTTTATAGAAGTAGAAATTACTACATTTTCAGGTGTTGTTCCCTCATATTTTATGGGAGTGTGCTTCAACATTATTATACTTTACTCTTGAAAAGGGTGTGTTATTAATCTTACGTTTTCAAAGCATGTTTTAACGAGTAGGCTGACACCAGCATCTTTTTAAAGAGGGAAGTTTTAGAACGGGGAGTGAAAGCTTGTTTCTAAATACACTATATATATGCATGGACATATAATATTTATAATAGTAAGTATTATTATTATTATTATTAGCTTATTATGCTCAATACTTCAAGGGAAGTGACAAGAAATGAATCAGACATCTAAAGTTGTGATCGAATTGGATGCAATAAAAGTTGCTTTATAGAGGAGGTAGGGGATTATCGTTATGATATCACTAAACATTACTTTGTGGATGGAACATAATAGAGGGGGAGGCGGTGGGATGACCATTGGGGGATTATCAACGATGTTCTATTTTAAAGGTGAATGTCATGTGGTGGAGGAGGGGGAATAACCATTTGAGGGCCGCCAACATCAGAATCAAAATGATGGTGTGGTGGAGGGAGTGGAATGATCATTTGCAGGCCACCTATGTCAGAATCAAGATGATGGTGTGGAGGAGGGGGTGGGATGACCATTTGAGGGCCGCCAACATCGGAATCAAGATGATGGTGTGGTGGAGGTGGTGGAATGACCATCTGTGGTCCACCAACGTCTGAATCAAGATGATGGTGTGGCGGAGGGGGTGGAATGACCATTTGAGGTCCGCCAACATCAGATTGTGGGTCAACATGAAGCAACACTGTAAATACACAAACAAAGAATTAGAATACATGCATACGTGATATATGTATATGTATATATATACAAACGGAAAATAATATTCTTGTATACGTACCACGACAATGTGACATTGTGGCTATGGATAAAAGCGATAGAAAAAGAAGATAAATTCTTTGTGTTTTCTCCATATTGGTCATTAGAAAATGGAGAATAGAAGATTAATCTTGTGGAAATGGATGGAGGAACAAAGGGTTTATATAAGATGGCTTTGTGGGCCAAAACAAGAATTATAGTTTAATCATAATCGGTACGCAACTCAATAAAACTGAAATTGATAAAGTTATACCCAAGCAGTTTTAATGGTCCATTTTAATGCCTAAAACTCAACAATCTTAACTTTCATCTAAAAACATCCAATATCGTGCTTAAGAGAATTTAATTACTACTTAGAGAAATTAAATGAGAATAACAAAAAGAAGTTATCCGTGAAAAAAATAATTTCATATGCTCGTATTACCATAAATCTTCCAACAATAACCTTCTGTAAAAAAAAAACACAAAATCTTAGTTAATGATGGTAGTTATAACAGTTTATGTCAATGGATATCAGTGCATTTTGAGAACTAAAAAATCCATGGTCCAATTCCTCCGCCTCTCCAATTTGTCCTAAAAACAATTTTAAAAGTAAAAAGTAAATTTTTGGGAACTTTTAATCAAAAAAAAAAAAAAAAGAAACAAAGGAAAAAGGAAAAAAGAAAAGATTATATGAATTAATTATTGATGGTTGTCTTAAAACCATCGAAACAAGCAATACTCAACAAAGAAGTAAATTTTATCGCTCGTAGGTCTATGGCTTGAATCTCTCATCTTCTATTGATATTGAAAAAAATGAAATTTATTAACCAAATTACTATTAGGATATATTTTATCTAACTTAATTAGGTTGTTATATAATTTTAACTTGTGTTGTTGAATGAGAAGTTTTTTACTAATCGCAAATTGCCCCATCATTTCTTAGACTAGAAGATATAATGCTAAGAAAGTTAGCAAAAGAGGTAAAATTGAACCAAGGAACGAACTATAGCTTAAGGGGTGATGGTGCCTTGATGAAATATGATAGGTTGTGTGTCCCTAGAAACCAAGGCATAAAAGATCAAATTTTAGAGGAAGCATATAGTTCTGCATATGCAATTCATTCTGGCAGTACAAAGATGTATAGAACTTTAATTTATTGGACCTTATGAGATATTAGAACGTATTGGGCTTGCAGCGTACAATATGGTATTGCCTATGGAACTTTCGAGGATTTGTGATGTGTTTCATGTGCGATGTAGCGTAAGTACGTTTCTGATCCATCTCATATTCTTGAAACACAACCAGTTCATTTGAAAGAGAACTTGTCTTACAAAGAGGAGCCAACACAAATTCTTGATAAGAAAGAGCTGGTGCTAAGGAACTAAGTCATACCGTTAGTTAAAGTTCTTTGGGGGAACCATATTTATGAAGAAGCAACATGGGAGACTGAGCAGGCAATGAAGGCTCAATACCCACAGCGTTCCACATCATCACCATGATCGAATTTCAAGGACGAAATTATTAAAAAGAAGATAGTAACGTGTAAGCCCTCGTTCTTTTCTCCTTTTATTTATTAATATTTTTAAGTTTGAAAAACAAGTTTAAATCTAATAGTTAATGTCTAAAGGTTGAATTGTTTTAATAAGGTAAATTGGTTTTAATAAGAAAGTTTGGAACAAATTTAGGTTGGTTTAAGGCTTCGACTTTTTGAGGTTTTGAAAAGAGTAAGGTAGGGGCAAAAAATGAGTTTATTTTGAAAGTGAGGGGTATTTTTGTCTATATCTATTATTAGTATTTTTCTTATATGAAGCAATTAAAAGAAAAAGAGGAGGGGAACGTCTACAAGAGGTCTTGAGTGCACGCCCTCCCCTTCCTTCGAGTTGTTCCCTCTATCCCACCTTGTTCTCTTTCCTTGGTTTGCCGCCGCCATACCTGCCGCCTCGTCCTCACGTTTCAGGACAGCCACAAACCACGCCACCACCGCGTTCGCGTTCATCTCCGTGTCGCTTTGAAGCCTTGTCTCCATCTAATGACGCGTCACTCGATTCACCAGACGACGACGTGCACGCCGGCTAGCAAAGCCCTACCACATCACCCTTAACACAGTCGTAAGTCGGTTCTTCAACACCTCTCCTATAGCCGTCGTGCGTGGTAGCTGACTAGAGGCCAACCGAATCTTTGTCCATCTCCATTCTTCTTTCAGTTCCTACTCTTAGAGTAAGATTTTTATGGTTCGGGGTTGTTTTCTTTAGGCGATTGTGAATACCTATTAAGTTTAGACATAAACTTAACTTTTTCCACAACATTTTGGATGTTAGATTTGATTATTATAGGAGTTGGAGCTGTTGTCCAGCCGTTTAAGAACCCAAAATCGAGTGTTTTGACACAACTTTGGTAAATTTCTAAACTTCTTGGAGTCAATCTTAAATACCTGTTTGATTCTAGTGCTATCTTTAAGTAACCAATGATGGTGGACGGTTGATTTGAACTAAGAAGGTACTTAGGATGTTGCCCATTGAAATCAAGGGTACTATGTTGAGTTCTTGGTAACATTTGGAATAGTTTCCACAAATCATCTCTGGTTTTTATAGTGGTTTGAGGTACACAAGAAGAATTAAAATATACAATTTGATTCGTTTGAAAGTTCACTCAATTTCTAACAAGTTTCATGAATAAAATTTGAGCAAATTCTGAGGCTAAGTGAATGATTTTTGAAGTAGAAAATAGACCATAGACTTTTCACGTAATTCCAAGAAGCCTCCGGTTTTTCGAGTATCCAATAATGTATAGGTGGAATTAAAAGCTCTATTTGGTATGGTTAGAAAGCTTGTTAAATTTCCTACAACCACTACAACAAAATCTATCTACTACAACAGTTGTTTACATTAGAAAATGGAAGGGAGGAAAAAAAAACTGTCACAAAAGGTAAAAATACCCGTCATTTGTGGGAAAAGGCGAAATTTTTCAGATAGCATTTTTTGCGACAGTTATTTGATGTCGTAGAAGATACATCAAATAATTTATTTAATTTATTAAAATTCAATTCAATTTAAATGAAAAGTAAAGGGTTTTAAGGCTTTTCCCCCAAATAAAAATTTCCCCAAATTAAAAACCCTCATTCCTCTCGCAAATAAGCCATCTCAAAACGCGAAGAAGACCATCTTTGGATGACGCCCGTTCCCATCACCACCACCGCCTTCTCATTCCCGTCTCCTCACTCTATTACTATCGCAACCTCCTTTATCGAACGACAAACCTCCTCTATGATAACCTGTTTAATCTGTGCCTGTCATCTCCAATCCACCGCAATCTCTTCAACATTCAAACCACGACCGTCACCTCCTCTGTCGGTAAGTCATTTGTTCCTTTTCTCTTTCTCTCTCTTCGCAAAGTTGTTCTCTTGTCACTACTTCCCTCAACTCCATGAGTCGTCGGTAAGGTCTTAAATTTTCAACTTCGTTTGAATTTCCACTTTTGCGCAAACACCCCTATGTGATGTATGTGAAATAAATGTTGGATTTATCTTTAACTTAAATTAGACCAAAAAATGTTAAGACTTGAAGCTGAAAGAGAGCAAGACAAAAAGGGAGAAGGTCCTGAAAATGTCCTTCATGTGTTTAGGTTTATGAGATGTTTATTTAAGGAAATTTTGATTTAAGATATATTCTTTTATTATATGACACCTCCCCTTGTCTTAATTTTATATAATACTATTTGGTGATGTGTTTTGTTTGTTTTTCTACTGTGCATTTTTTCATGAGAAGATTGTTCTTTGGTGTTTAGGGGAGCCTAATAACTTCATCCTTAGCTGAGCAAGAGTTCTCTAACTCTAACTTAGGAGGAGCCTAAAGGTAAGTATTTGTTGATGGTAGTAGACACAGTAGACCTTTATTTATCAACACTACAAGAAAAATGGTCTACGACGACAGTTATTTATTGTCGTGAACAAAATCCATGACAATTATTTTCAGTGATAGAAGCGGGAGTTATGGAAAGTCCTTCCATGACATTTTTCAAAAACTGTCTCCATAAGTTATTTCATTACATAACATAAATGTCGTTAGTTAGCATTCTACGACATCAAATAACTGTAATATTTTATTTTATGACAATAAATAACTATCATCATTTATGTATTAACGACAGTTAAATAAATGTCATGAATTCGTTTATTGTGACATGTTTTAAATGTCACGAATATGTCAATTGCGACAATTTTTTTTTAAAAAATGTCATTGTTTTGCTACTGATGACATTATTTTTCTGTCAAAGATAGGGCAATCGTGACAATTAATTTTGTAAAAAAAACTGTCATTGTTTTCGTATTCACAACAATTAATAACTGTTAAAAATTCATATATTACGACATGTTTTTCCTGTTGCAAATTACTCGATTAGTACAGTTTTTTCCTGTTCTCCTTGCCACTCCGCCATTACACGAACCATTTGAATGACAATAATGTAGCTGACAATGACAATTTTGAATTTATAATATTGACACCCATATAGAAAAAATTAGCCAACACTTTAATATATATACGCTATAATACAATTTATAATATTCGTACATTTCCAATCAAGTTCCAACAATTTACAAGTACAGAATCTCAGCCCTTAATCAAAAAATATTTTAAATAGCATCAGAATACATATAACAAGATTTTCTGCTAAAGCATAAACGACCAACCGAGAATGTTTGTCTCTGAAAATGTTCTTTGAAAGTAAACTCATGAAGTTGTCGACTCCAGTTGAACCTACGAAGACAACATGAATATAAGCATCCATCATAGAACAAGAGAGTACAACTCTTATAGAAAATTTCAACATTGAGAATTACCTATCACTACATACGTCGATAAGATAAACAACTACATAGCAGAGCACACATGTAGAATAACAACATCAACTTAACATCCACTTGGTCTACCATATTGGAACTTTTTACAAATTACAACTCTTGTATCATTACTCTTTAGAAAACTTAGCTGGATATAAATAAGTAATCAACAAGAAAATTCTTGAATAAGTAATCATAAGTAATAATCGAGATGAATGAAACTTAAGAATCCATTAGTAGTTCACTGTCACTAAGGTTGGAAGAAACGTTATCCAACAAGAACCAAAAAGTTTCCATCTTAAGGAGTCAAACACTTTCAAATCTACAAATATCAGAAAGAAGACAGTTTTCATGTGCAATCCACTTCAGTTAATGAAGCCAAGAAATATTAAGGTACTAGGAAAATGAAACTAGAACAACTTGTATCATTTATGGCTTGACAGAATTTAAAGGTCTCCTAGTTTCTTATAAAAAAAAGCTCTACCAATGAGTACCGACATAAAATCCATGACAATTTACACAAGTACCAATTTAGCAATAGCAATAAGTACAGACATAACACCCATGGCAATTTACACAAGTAGCAATAGTCAACCACTATAAGCATACTATTCATGATAAAAAACAAAATTGTAGCATCCTAGCAGGTATATTGTTGGTATCGATAGGTTGTTTTCAAGTATTTATCTTGTTTCGTAAAGCAAAAATTCAATAGTTTGTTTTAGCATATATAACCACTAAAATTGAATAATGACAAATCATCAAAGAGTGAAAAATGGAAAGCCAATAACTTCAACAAACTAAAGTTGTAAGAGTATATACTTTGAAATAAATATTACCTGTTAACTATATCGTTAGATTGTTCTTATCTTCTTTATATGTTAGAGGTATCCTCTTGAGTTGCTAGCCTTCATAAGATATATACCTTTATTATCTGACGTGCTCCATTTCTATTGGATGCTTGCCAATTCTCTATGATCATACATCTGAAGGCTGAATCACATTTTCATCATGTAATCGGACTTTAGTGATTGGATTTGGACGTTTAAGATCATGCAAAATAAGAAGCACAAATGTAGATATGCAACGTAATATGTTTACAATAAGAAAACTAAAACTTCTAAATGAATTCTGAATCTTTATACACCCCGAGTATGATGACATGCACAAAATTCTTCTCCTAGATTCAATGTATAGAGATGAATATTGTTTATGGATACCTTACTATGATTTCCTTACAATGTACAATCTACTTGAAGGTAGTTGAGGTTCTAAAGTACCTAAATACACCGTTCCTACAAATTGGAACCGATAGTCTGTACGAGATAAAAAATATCTAATATAAGAACTTTTGTGGTTAGCTTTTTGAACATCTTAACTTTTAACAAGTCAATAAGAAATGGAAACAAGAGCATACCATTACAGAAAATCAAGCACATTTCAGCTTTAAAATTATTGTAAACATATATGGTTTAATTTAAAATTAGAAACAATTGAAAATCTTCTTAGGAGCAGTTCCAGTAGCTCTGTGTTTGGCAGCAATTTCCTCTGCCTTTGCCTTTAGCTTTTCTTCTCCATGCTTTGCTTCAATTAACAACCTTATTTTCTTATGTTGTTTTGTGTATCAATGCTATTTTGTTCTTCATTTTCTCTATATACTCACCCTTATTCTTCTCAAATTTTTCATGCTCTCATTACAAAATCAATCCAAATGAAATCAACAAAAAGAAAAAAAAAAACATAGTTGTAAAGAGCAGTTCCGTCAATGAAGAGAAATATCGAATTACAGATTTTGGAATCTTCACTGAGGTTGTGAGTTTATATTTAATGAATTTTTCTAAAATCTAGAACTAAAATCTGAATTAGTTCGGTCTACTAATGAGGCTATTCAAAAGATTAGAGCATGTATGCAAACAGCACAGAGTAGACAGAAGAGTTATGCGGATGTACGGCGAAAAGACCTTAAGTTCGATGTGGGAGAAAAGGTATTCTTGAAGGTAGCACCTATGAAGGGTGTTATGCGTTTTGAGAAGAAAGGGAAGTTAAGTCCTCGATTTGTTGGACCATTTGAGATCTTAGAGAGGGTTGGTGTTGTGGCGTATCGCTTGGCGTTACCACCATCACTCTCTGCAGTCCATAATGTTTTCCATGTTTCGATGTTGAGGAAATATGTGGCCGATACATCTCATGTAGTAGACTATGAACCCTTGGATATTGATGAGCATTTGAGCTATGTAGAACAACCTATGGAGATTCTGGCTAGAGAGGTGAAGATGCTTCGTAATAGAAGCATTTCATTAGTAAAGGTTTTGTGGCAGAATCATCGAATTGAAGAGGCGACATGGGAGCGAGAAGAAGAGATGAGGACTCGTTATCCAGAGTTATTTCAGGATTAGAACTTTCGAGGACGAAAGATTCTTAAGGGGGGAAGAATGTAAAGTCCCAAAGGTAAAAATATATATATATATACATTTTTATTTTCTTTTCTTTTCTTTTTCTCTTTCTTTTCTCTCTTTCTTCCTCCCCGTGCGTTCTCCTTCCGTTCGCAGCAAGCAGCCGCTGACCATCCCTTCTCCTCTCCGTTCCGCCAGATCGAGCCGAACTCAACCGCAACATCTGTTTCTTCCTCCGTTCACCGAAGCCGAACCCACTTTCTTTCTTCTTCGATCCAAAACTGTCGCTGTAACCGTCGGCCGCCGCGTAACTTTCCGTCCAGATCTGCACCGCAAGACCTTCCGCCGTTGCAACCGTTGCTCTTTCTCCACTGCCCAGCCGTCTCAGTCGGTTCTGTCTCTATCGAAGCCACGGTTCTGCAACCGTCTCCGCCGGTTCTGTCTTCGTGAAGCCCTGCCGCGCAACCTCTGTTTCGAGCCGCCGCCCATTCCGTTCTCCTCTGTTTTCTGCACTGCCGCGCGACTCTCCGACCGCGTCAGATCGTTGATCGATTTTGAGGCAGCCGCCACGTCTCCTTTGGCCGACCGCTGACCGACCCACACTTAGGATTTTTGCTGCGAGTCCGACAGTCGTGTGTTGAGGTGTGCTGCTGTCTCTGTTTTACAATTTTATCGAGGTTGCTTTGTTGGTAACAACTTAAGTATGAATGGTAATTGGTTTCAAAGTGGTTCAAGTGTTATGGTTGGAATGTTTAGCTAATTTGTTAATTGGTTCTTGAAGGTGTTGGGAGTAACGTTGGGCTCCCTTAAATTCACAACCAATTTGTGAATTGTTGAGGGTTCAGTTCGCCAATATATCGGTGAGTTGGAACTTACGTTGAGGAAAGTAAGTGAGATATGTATCGTGGAAGTAATTGAATTTTTGTGTTGTTGTGCTTAGGATTGTTTCGAGGACGTTAGTTGATTAAGGAGCTTCCCCAACTTTGAGGTAAGGGACTTTCTACTGGACTCACCTAAAGTTTTGAGTTGTGTTGGACTGTATGGATGATGATTAAGATGTACATGTTTGGTTGCAGACTAAATGTTTAGTGTATGTTGTATTTGACTGGAAACATATATATATACATTGATGTGTGAATTGATGTGGATTGCCGAAAGTATACATGTGAATGACTGAAATTATGCTTATGTGTACATGATGATATTAATAGATTGTGCTGTATAAAGATTTGGATGTGAACTAGTGAATTTGTTTCGGTTGGATGAGGATTATACTGAACTGTGGTTTGTGCTGGTGAACTGAGGGGTGTATTGACTGTATAGTTTGATTGACTGACGTATTAGTATATTATTGACAGACATATGACTAAAGTGAGATAAGTTGACTGTTAGGACGTCGAGAGAAAGAACTTTATGTTTTGAAGTAACTGAAAGATGGATTGAATGGAATGAGGGGATAAATTGTTAGGTTGTATTGGGATGTTTACCTTGTAGGTGTCCCACGGGACCACCAATTTATTTTGCACCTTCGGGAGCATTTGACTGATATGTGTTTCTGCAGAACACTTGACTGATATGTACGTCCCTCGGGGCGTTAGACTGATATGTACGTCCCTCGGGGCGTTAGACTGATATGTACGTCCCTCGGGGCGTTAGACTGAGATGTGTATCCTACGGGATCACAAGACTGCGACTGTACAGGGTGTCCCAATAGAACTTTAACAATTTATTTTCCCCTGACGAGACCAGTTAGAGGGTCTCTTACTGAGTATTGTTATACTCACCCTTCTTATGTTTAATTTTCAGGCAAAGGAAATAAAGGTGGCAAACCGGCGAGGGGCAGGAAGGAAGCGTGATTGCCATAGGGAATGTGTTATTTTGCTTCCGCTTATGATTTCTTTTAAGGTTTAAGATGTACTAAAACTTAGTTTATAAACTTTTATTTGTAAATAGTGTTATTGTTAAGTTTTCTTGAATATTTGAAAATTAGGCCTGACATGTTTTGTTTTTAAATTGACTTATGTTTCAATTTGTATCAACCAAAGTCTTTTGTCAAAAAAAAATTAACGACCTCGACTTACCCAGAAAAGTTGGGTCGTTACAGTATATTTATTAATCTCTAAAAAGTTTGGTAGTGTGACCTACAACAGTTTGCCAACGATTTTAAGGATTAAGAAAATGTTGGAGTTTGAAAGGAAGAAATCAAAATTTCCAAGAAACAAGCAAACATAGTAAAGAAGAAAATGGGAAATGGTGAAATGAACGTGTTGCACTAAAATCCAAGTTTTAACTGTTTCCATGTCTTTGCTGCCTTCTCATATTTCAAAGGGAGAGAGTTGGTTTCTTGTTTTTGTTATTATTTTTTTCCATATTGTTTTGTTTTATGTTGAGCAATTAAATTGAAATAGCATTCAAGTATGTTAATTGAAAAATATTGATCATTATTATTTAATTCTTGTTTTTTGTTTACTATGATTGTGGAGTTCTATTCTCTATTATTACGCAAGGACTACTCTGGTCAATTACTGTTCTATATCTTTGCTGAAGACATGATACTAGTAATGGTGGCTTGAACATTTGACATGAGAATGATTACAACACTGCCTCATGGAAAATCTTCACGTAAGTTCTTCTCTTCAATAGTTAAATATCTTATAAGACAATAAACATAAATTGCATATTTTCTGAGATAAGATGATAGATACATGTTAAATCTTTCCTTGGTTATTGAACCTTGGTTAATGAACACATGGATGAGTGGGTATGGCTGAGAGAGTCCAAGATATAATGAATACTTTAGTGAGTCATGTTGGATTGCCAGCCGAAGCCATTTTTTTCTAGGATTTTCTGGTGAATAAGTTGCATTTTTGCAGAACGAAGAATTATAACCATACACAAAATCTAATCATGAACCGATAAAACTGGTGGTGGAAATCCAGTTTTTTCAGTTGCATTTAAAGACACAGATTTCTACTCAGGAAGAAAATGGTATGTATAAGGGGACATTTAGTGGCATATGTGAATTAAAAGACAATCTTGTTTGTTTTCTATTTTGATCTCAGTATTTACATTGCTCAAAAATTGGAAACTTGACTTCATTGAAATAGGAAATTGAATTTGTCACTTTTGGTTAGTGTTCTTGCACTGCAGCTTTGTTGAGCAGTATCCAAATAAAGTTGTTTGTGTGAAGTGAAAATAAGGATTATTGTGAATTAGTTTATGGTGTGCAACCATTGAAATTGACAAGGAAGACCTGAGATATTTAATATGGAAATTACGTACCTTATTTAATATCTGTTTGATAACCTTTTGTTCTTATTTTCTCACAACTTTTGGTGAACTTTTCACCTTCCTTGAAAATACATCTGAATCCTAAGCCATATTAAAAAAAAAAAAAGAAACACAAATGAAGTTTGTAAAAACTACCTATTTAGCTTTCTCACTTTTGACATGCTTTTTGTCCTTTTGAAAACGTTTTCTTTATTAAAAGAAGTTGGTGAATTACACATAGTGAAAGTAGTGTTTATAAGCTTAATCTAACTTTTCTTGACAAGGAAAAAATGTCATAATATACGAATTTGTGACATTTTGTTACTGTCGTCAATATCAAAATAATGACAATTTAATTTTATAAAAACTGTCATGATTGGCCGATCCTTGACAAGGAAAAAATGTCCTAATATACGAATTCCTTACATTATTGTAACTGTCGTCAATATAAAAAAGATGATATTTATTTTTAAAAAAACTATCACGATTGACATATTCTTGAAATATAAAAAATGTCATAATGAACGAATTCGGGACATTTTTGTAACTGTCGTTAATATGCAAATGATAATAGTTATTTGTTGTCTAAAATAAAATATGATAGTTATTTGTTGTCATAAAATAGTAATTATTAACATTTATTTTCTGTTATGAAAAAAATTATTGTGACAGTATTTTCAAACTGTCATGGAAGGACTTTCCACAACAGGGGATACTACGACTGTAAATAACTATCACAGATTTTGTTCACGACAGAAAATAACTGTCGTAGTAGACCATTTTTGTTGTAGTGCTTTTTCATGAAGAATTCAGGAACTAAAAATGATGAGAAGTAGGTTAAATTTCAGGATCAAAATTGAAAGTAAGCAAAAAGATGTGAGTTTGCTTTATCGTGTTTCAATCGAATTGTGTGTTAATCTATCAGGAATCTCATTTCAATTTCTTCAACTTAGTTGTAGAAGGTTCCAAAATGAAGAGTTTGATATAAAATACATAATTTTCTATTTAAGTATTGAAGAACTTATGACTAGTTGAATTTAACCTTCTAAAGTTGAAACTTACTGGAAAAGTATGGAATTAAAGACCACTAAGATTGATTTATGTTGGTTGTTTATGGTGTTAAGACTTTTAAGTTGAAGCTAAGCGTTCAAAAAGTATAATTTTAGCCTAAATTAAAATATGTAGGGTTTGATATAAATTAAAGATGAAAATGAGAATTTAAGCCTTTATAAAATAAATAGCTTAAATTATAGTAACGAAATTGGGGTAAGCGTATAATCCTCGCAGAACGAGTTCTGTTTTTTACTATGAATGGTTACTTTCAAACATTTGATACGAAAATTGTTTACTTTGGTTTTATCGATGAGGACGTTTGGTTTGTTTATTAAGAAAACTCTGTTTTAGCTTTAAATTGCTGGAAAAAGTATGAAACATAATTATAGATGTTGGTTTATGGTAATGGAATGTAAAGGTTGGTTTCCAAACCACAAAACCAATGTACTAAGGTGATTTTACTCGTAGGCTACGTAAATGTATTTTCGTAGTGTCACCTATGGTTGTCAGGAGGTTCTGGGGCTGAAAGAGGTCGTGACCGAAGATCCGAGAACCTGAGCCTAGGTGAGGATATGGAGGGAGAATTGAGATATGGCTTCGGGCCTATTATAACCCATGGTGGGTGTCTTTTTTACACAAAGGAGCGGGTTCATGTTGTTACTGTGGTAAGCTAATAATGCGTGGACTCCGTTTGGGCACGTGTTTCCTTGTGGTTATGGATCACATGTGAGCTATTCTGGGTCGTGTGTTTAGTATGCTATCGTGGTCGAATTAGATGGATGTTACTATTGTGGCGGGTACTAAATATGCGTGACCCAGTTGGCGGCTGCATGATTCCTTGATCATGTGCGTGCTACTCTTGGCCGTATGTTTAGACGTCTTTCCATGATCGGATTGGCTACAGGTTGGTTGGTTGGTTGATTGGGGAAAATGTGATTATAATGTTTTATTTAATACATTATTTATCGATGCGTATTTACACATCTTATGAAGCATATTTTTACGTGTATTTGTATCAAATTACTTGCTACTCACTAAGCATTCGGCTTATTTTTTCAATATTTTCTCTCCCTTCCCAAGTAACAACCCAGGACCAAGCTTTGTTTCAGCTTAGTCGTTCTTGTAGATCTTCAATTTCTTTTTTTTTTTTTTTTGTTTGTGTGTATAGTTTAAACTTTTGTAATTCATCACTGGGTGGTTAGTCTCATCTAGAGAGACAATGTGGACTTGTGTTTTGGAAGATCCCTAATTAGTTTGAATACTTATGTATGTAATACGTAGTTTGCACCTTATATTGTACTTGAAGTTTTGATTCGATGTGAATGTGTGTGGTGAGACACACTAGTTGTATGTAGTATCTGAATTCCGTTTCAAATTTTATAGAAGTAGAAATTACTACATTTTCAGGTGTTGTTCCCTCATATTTTATGGGAGGTGCTGTCAACATTATTATACTTTACTCTTGAAAAGGGTGTGTTATTAATCTTACGTTTTCAAAGCATGTTTTAACGAGTAGGCTGACACCAGCATCTTTTTAAAGAGGGAAGTTTTAGAACGGGGAGTGAAAGCTTGTTTCTAAATACACTATATATATGCATGGACATATAATATTTATAATAGTAAGTATTATTATTATTATTATTAGCTTATTATGCTCAATACTTCAAGGGAAGTGACAAGAAATGAATCAGACATCTAAAGTTGTGATCGAATTGGATGCAATAAAAGTTGCTTTATAGAGGAGGTAGGGGATTATCGTTATGATATCACTAAACATTACTTTGTGGATGGAACATAATAGAGGGGGAGGCGGTGGGATGACCATTGGGGGATTATCAACGATGTTCTATTTTAAAGGTGAATGTCATGTGGTGGAGGAGGGGGAATAACCATTTGAGGGCCGCCAACATCAGAATCAAAATGATGGTGTGGTGGAGGGAGTGGAATGATCATTTTCAGGCCACCTATGTCAGAATCAAGATGATGGTGTGGAGGAGGGGGTGGGATGACCAGTTGAGGCCCGCCAACATCAGATTGTGGATGTTTGTGCGGAGGAGGTGGTGGAATGACCATTTGAGGGCCACCAACATCAGAATCAAGATGATGGTGTGGAGGAGGGGGTGGAATGACCATTTGAGGACCGCCAACATCAGATTGTGGTTGTTTGTGCGGAGGAGGTGGTGGGATGACCATTTGAGGGCCACCAACGTCCGAATTAAGATGATGGTGTGGTGGAGGGGGTGGAATGACCAATTGAGGGCCACCAACATCGGATTGTGGAAGCTTGTGCGGTGGAGGAGGAGGGATAACCATTTGAGGGCCGCCAACATCGGAATCAAGATGATGGTGTGGTGGAGGTGGTGGAATGACCATCTGTGGTCCACCAACGTCTGAATCAAGATGATGGTGTGGCGGAGGGGGTGGAATGACCATTTGAGGTCCGCCAACATCAGATTGTGGGTCAACATGAAGCAACACTGTAAATACACAAACAAAGAATTAGAATACATGCATACGTGATATATGTATATGTATATATATACAAACGGAAAATAATATTCTTGTATACGTACCACGACAATGTGACATTGTGGCTATGGATAAAAGCGATAGAAAAAGAAGATAAATTCTTTGTGTTTTCTCCATATTGGTCACTAGAAAATGGAGAATAGAAGATTAATCTTGTGGAAATGGATGGAGGAACGAAGGGTTTATATAAGATGGCTTTGTGGGCCAAAACAAGAATTATAGTTTAATCATAATCGGTACGCAACTCAATAAAATTGAAATTGATAAAGTTATACCCAAGCAGTTTTAATGGTCCATTTTAATGCCTAAAACTCAACAATCTTAACTTTCATCTAAAAACATCCAATATCGTGCTTAAGAGAATTTAATTACTACTTAGAGAAATTAAATGAGAATAACAAAAAGAAGTTATCCGTGAAAAAAATAATTTCATATGCTCGTATTACCATAAATCTTCCAACAATAACCTTCTGTAAAAAAAAAACACAAAATCTTAGTTAATGATGGTAGTTATAACAGTTTATGTCAATGGATATCAGTGCATTTTGAGAACTAAAAAATCCATGGTCCAATTCCTCCGCCTCTCCAATTTGTCCTAAAAACAATTTTAAAAGTAAAAAGTAAATTTTTGGGAACTTTTAATCAAAAAAAAAAAAAAAGAAAACAAAGGAAAAAGGAAAAAAGAAAAGATTATATGAATTAATTATTGATGGTTGTCTTAAAACCATCGAAACAAGCAATACTCAACAAAGAAGTAAATTTTATCGCTCGTAGGTCTATGGCTTGAATCTCTCATCTTCTATTGATATTGAAAAAAATGAAATTTATTAACCAAATTACTATTAGGATATATTTTATCTAACTTAATTAGGTTGTTATATAATTTTAACTTGTGTTGTTGAATGAGAAGTTTTTTACTAATCGCAAATTGCCCCATCATTTCTTAGACTAGAAGATATAATGCTAAGAAAGTTAGCAAAAGAGGTAAAATTGAACCAAGGAACGAACTATAGCTTAAGGGGTGATGGTGCCTTGATGAAATATGATAGGTTGTGTGTCCCTAGAAACCAAGGCATAAAAGATCAAATTTTAGAGGAAGCATATAGTTCTGCATATGCAATTCATTCTGGCAGTACAAAGATGTATAGAACTTTAATTTATTGGACCTTATGAGATATTAGAACGTATTGGGCTTGCAGCGTACAATATGGTATTGCCTATGGAACTTTCGAGGATTTGTGATGTGTTTCATGTGCGATGTAGCGTAAGTACGTTTCTGATCCATCTCATATTCTTGAAACACAACCAGTTCATTTGAAAGAGAACTTGTCTTACAAAGAGGAGCCAACACAAATTCTTGATAAGAAAGAGCTGGTGCTAAGGAACTAAGTCATACCGTTAGTTAAAGTTCTTTGGGGGAACCATATTTATGAAGAAGCAACATGGGAGACTGAGCAGGCAATGAAGGCTCAATACCCACAGCGTTCCACATCATCACCATGATCGAATTTCAAGGACGAAATTATTAAAAAGAAGATAGTAACGTGTAAGCCCTCGTTCTTTTCTCCTTTTATTTATTAATATTTTTAAGTTTGAAAAACAAGTTTAAATCTAATAGTTAATGTCTAAAGGTTGAATTGTTTTAATAAGGTAAATTGGTTTTAATAAGAAAGTTTGGAACAAATTTAGGTTGGTTTAAGGCTTCGACTTTTTGAGGTGTTGAAAAGAGTAAGGTAGGGGCAAAAAATGAGTTTATTTTGAAAGTGAGGGGTATTTTTGTCTATATCTATTATTAGTATTTTTCTTATATGAAGCAATTAAAAGAAAAAGAGGAGGGGAACGTCTACAAGAGGTCTTGAGTGCACGCCCTCCCCTTCCTTCGAGTTGTTCCCTCTCTCCCACCTTGTTCTCTTTCCTTGGTTTGCCGCCATACCTGCCGCTCGTCCTCACGTTTCAGGACAGCCACAAACCGCGTCGTTCATCTCTCCTTCGCGTCGTTTGGTGTCGCTTTGAAGCCTTGTCTCCATCTAATGACGCGTCACTCGATTCACCAGACGACGACGTGCACGCGGCTAGCAAAGCCCTACCACATCACCCTTAACACAGTCGTAAGCCGGTTCTTCAACACCTCTCCTATAGCTGTCGTGCGTGGTAGCTGACTAGAGGCCAACCGAATCTTTGTCCATCTCCATTCTTCTTTCAGTTCCTACTCTTAGAGTAAGATTTTTATGGTTCGGGGTTGTTTTCTTTAGGCGATTGTGAATACCTATTAAGTTTAGACATAAACTTAACTTTTTCCACAACATTTTGGATGTTAGATTTGATTATTATAGGAGTTGGAGCTGTTGTCCAGCCGTTTAAGAACCCAAAATCGAGTGTTTTGACACAACTTTGGTAAATTTCTAAACTTCTTGGAGTCAATCTTAAATACCTGTTTGATTCTAGTGCTATCTTTAAGTAACCAATGATGGTGGACGGTTGATTTGAACTAAGAAGGTACTTAGGATGTTGCCCATTGAAATCAAGGGTACTATGTTGAGTTCTTGGTAACATTTGGAATAGTTTCCACAAATCATCTCTGGTTTTTATAGTGGTTTGAGGTACACAAGAAGAATTAAAATATACAATTTGATTCGTTTGAAAGTTCACTCAATTTCTAACAAGTTTCATGAATAAAATTTGAGCAAATTCTGAGGCTAAGTGAATGATTTTTGAAGTAGAAAATAGACCATAGACTTTTCACGTAATTCCAAGAAGCCTCTGGTTTTTCGAGTATCCAATAATGTATAGGTGGAATTAAAAGCTCTATTTGGTATGGTTAGAAAGCTTGTTAAATTTCCTACAACCACTACAACAAAATCTATCTACTACAACAGTTGTTTACATTAGAAAATGGAAGGGAGGAAAAAAAAACTGTCACAAAAGGTAAAAATACCCGTCATTTGTGGGAAAAGGCGAAATTTTTCAGATAGCATTTTTTGCGACAGTTATTTGATGTCGTAGAAGATACATCAAATAATTTATTTAATTTATTAAAATTCAATTCAATTTAAATGAAAAGTAAAGGGTTTTAAGGCTTTTCCCCCAAATAAAAATTTCCCCAAATTAAAAACCCTCATTCCTCTCGCAAATAAGCCATCTCAAAACGCGAAGAAGACCATCTTTGGATGACGCCCGTTCCCATCACCACCACCGCCTTCTCATTCCCGTCTCCTCACTCTATTACTATCGCAACCTCCTTTATCGAACGACAAACCTCCTCTATGATAACCTGTTTAATCTGTGCCTGTCATCTCCAATCCACCGCAATCTCTTCAACATTCAAACCACGACCGTCACCTCCTCTGTCGGTAAGTCATTTGTTCCTTTTCTCTTTCTCTCTCTTCGCAAAGTTGTTCTCTTGTCACTACTTCCCTCAACTCCATGAGTCGTCGGTAAGGGTCTTAAATTTTCAACTTCGTTTGAATTTCCACTTTTGCGCAAACAAACACCCTATGTGATGTATGTGAAATAAATGTTGGATTTATCTTTAACTTAAATTAGACCAAAAAATGTTAAGACTTGAAGCTGAAAGAGAAAGCAAGACAAAAAGGGAGAAGGTCCTGAAAATGTCCTTCATGTGTTTAGGTTTATGAGATGTTTATTTAAGGAAATTTTGATTTAAGATATATTCTTTTATTATATGACACCTCCCCTTGTCTTAATTTTATATAATACTATTTGGTGATGTGTTTTGTTTGTTTTTCTACTGTGCATTTTTTCATGAGAAGATTGTTCTTTGGTGTTTAGGGGAGCCTAATAACTTCATCCTTAGCTGAGCAAGAGTTCTCTAACTCTAACTTAGGAGGAGCCTAAAGGTAAGTATTTGTTGATGGTAGTAGACACAGTAGACCTTTATTTATCAACACACTACAAGAAAAATGGTCTACGACGACAGTTATTTATTGTCGTGAACAAAATCCATGACAATTATTTTCAGTGATAGAAGCGGGAGTTATGGAAAGTCCTTCCATGACATTTTTCAAAAACTGTCTCCATAAGTTATTTCATTACATAACATAAATGTCGTTAGTTAGCATTCTACGACATCAAATAACTGTAATATTTTATTTTATGACAATAAATAACTATCATCATTTATGTATTAAGAACAGTTAAATAAATGTCATGAATTCGTTTATTGTGACATGTTTTAAATGTCACGAATATGTCAATTGCGACAAATTTTTTTTAAAAAATGTCATTGTTTTGCTACTGATGACATTATTTTTCTGTCAAAGATAGGGCAATCGTGACAATTAATTTTTGTAAAAAAACTGTCATTGTTTTCGTATTCACAACAATTAATAACTGTTAAAAATTCATATATTACGACATGTTTTTCCTGTTGCAAATTACTCGATTAGTACAGTTTTTTCCTGTTCTCCTTGCCACTCCGCCATTACACGAACCATTTGAATGACAATAATGTAGCTGACAATTTGACAATTTTGAATTTATAATATTGACACCCATATAGAAAAAATTAGCCAACAATTTAATATATATACGCTATAATACAATTTATAATATTCGTACATTTCCAATCAAGTTCCAACAATTTACAAGTACAGAATCTCAGCCCTTAATCAAAAAATATTTTAAATAGCATCAGAATACATATAACAAGATTTTCTGCTAAAGCATAAACGACCAACCGAGAATGTTTGTCTCTGAAAATGTTCTTTGAAAGTAAACTCATGAAGTTGTCGACTCCAGTTGAACCTACGAAGACAACATGAATATAAGCATCCATCATAGAACAAGAGAGTACAACTCTTATAGAAAATTTCAACATTGAGAATTACCTATCACTACATACGTCGATAAGATAAACAACTACATAGCAGAGCACACATGTAGAATAACAACATCAACTTAACATCCACTTGGTCTACCATATTGGAACTTTTTACAAATTACAACTCTTGTATCATTACTCTTTAGAAAACTTAGCTGGATATAAATAAGTAATCAACAAGAAAATTCTTGAATAAGTAATCATAAGTAATAATCGAGATGAATGAAACTTAAGAATCCATTAGTAGTTCACTGTCACTAAGGTTGGAAGAAACGTTATCCAACAAGAACCAAAAAGTTTCCATCTTAAGGAGTCAAACACTTTCAAATCTACAAATATCAGAAAGAAGACAGTTTTCATGTGCAATCCACTTCAGTTAATGAAGCCAAGAAATATTAAGGTACTAGGAAAATGAAACTAGAACAACTTGTATCATTTATGGCTTGACAGAATTTAAAGGTCTCCTAGTTTCTTATAAAAAAAAAGCTCTACCAATGAGTACCGACATAAAATCCATGACAATTTACACAAGTACCAATTTAGCAATAGCAATAAGTACAGACATAACACCCATGGCAATTTACACAAGTAGCAATAGTCAACCACTATAAGCATACTATTCATGATAAAAAAACAAAATTGTAGCATCCTAGCAGGTATATTGTTGGTATCGATAGGTTGTTTTCAAGTATTTATCTTGTTTCGTAAAGCAACAATTCAATAGTTTGTTTTAGCATATATAACCACTAAAATTGAATAATGACAAATCATCAAAGAGTGAAAAATGGAAAGCCAATAACTTCAACAAACTAAAGTTGTAAGAGTATATACTTTGAAATAAATATTACCTGTTAACTATATCGTTAGATTGTTCTTATCTTCTTTATATGTTAGAGGTATCCTCTTGAGTTGCTAGCCTTCATAAGATATATACCTTTATTATCTGACGTGCTCCATTTCTATTGGATGCTTGCCAATTCTCTATGATCATACATCTGAAGGCTGAATCACATTTTCATCATGTAATCGGACTTTAGTGATTGGATTTGGACGTTTAAGATCATGCAAAATAAGAAGCACAAATGTAGATATGCAACGTAATATGTTTACAATAAGAAAACTAAAACTTCTAAATGAATTCTGAATCTTTATACACCCCGAGTATGATGACATGCACAAAATTCTTCTCCTAGATTCAATGTATAGAGATGAATATTGTTTATGGATACCTTACTATGATTTCCTTACAATGTACAATCTACTTGAAGGTAGTTGAGGTTCTAAAGTACCTAAATACACCGTTCCTACAAATTGGAACCGATAGTCTGTCAGAGATAAAAAATATCTAATATAAGAACTTTTGTGGTTAGCTTTTTGAACATCTTAACTTTTAACAAGTCAATAAGAAATGGAAACAAGAGCATACACTACTACAAAAATGGGTTTACTTGACGTCAAGTATGAACTATCTTAAAGAAAAAACGTCAAGTATAGTCTTAAAAAATATGAAGTTTTCACGAATTTTTTTTAATTATTTTATGTTAGCTTTATTTGACATTTTTTTTTTGTGTCAAGTATAAAGTAGATTTTACTTGACATTTTATTCGAGTTAAAAGTAGTGAACATTTACTTGACACAAAAAACATGTCAGGTAATGGTTTTAAAAAAGAAAATTTTTACGTTAACTTTTATATGACATGGTTTTCGCGTCAAATATAGTGGAGATTTATTTGACAGTTTATTCGCAGTCAAAATATAGTGGAGATTTTACTTGACGTTTTTTTCGTGTCACGTATAGGGACATTTACTTGACGCGAAAACAACGTCAAATATAGTTAACATTTTTTATTTAACACTTTTAAAATGTCAATTGCCAAAATGTTTAAATATAAAACATTTAAAAATATGAAAATAAAAAGTATAAAAATCAACTTATTAAAATAATTTTTTAAAAATCAACTTATTAAAATAATTTTTTTTAAAATCAACTTATGAAAATAAATCTTTTGAAATTTTTCACTTAAATAATTTGAAATCTCTCATTAAATTAAATTTACTAAAATCTCTCGTTAAAATAAATTTGTTGAAAATTTTCCTTTAAATAAAATTATTGAAAATATTTCCTTAAATAGATTTATTAAGATATTTTAATGAAAAACTCATTAAATAAATTTATTAAAATATTTTAATAAAATATTATTAAATAAATTTTTGAAATCTTTCACTAAAACAAACTTTTACAAATTTTGACTAAAATAAATTTGTTGAAATCTTTACTTAAATTAAATTTATTAAAATCTTTCTTTTAAATAAACCTATTGAAAATATTTTATTTAAATAAATTTATTGAAACCATTTCTTTAAATAAATTTATTAAAACATTTTAATGAAAAGTTTATTAAATAAATTTATTAAAATACTTTAATAAAAAATTGTTAAATAAATTTTTTGAAATTTATCACTAAAATAATTTTTTGAATTCATTAAAATAAGTTTATTGAATCTTTCCTTTAAACAATTTTATTGAAAATATTTCATTAAATAAATTTATTAAAATATTTTATACAAAATTTATAAATAAATTTATATATTTTAATGAAATCTTTCATTAAGTAAATTTATCAAAGTATTTTGATGAAATGCTTATTTAATAAATATTAAAATATTTTAATGAAAACATTATTAAATGTATTGGTTAAAAACTTTAACGAAAATATTATGAAATAAATTTATTAAAAAAATTAATAAAAAATAATTAAATAAATTTATTGAAATCTTTCATTAAAATATTTTACCAAAACAGATTTGTTGAACTGTTTCACTAAATAAATTTATTTCAATATTTCATCAAAGAAATTCATTAAAATATTTTATTGAAATGATTATTAATGAAATTTATTGAAACATTTTAATAAATTTTAAATGGATCAACTTTTTCCATTGTTTAGTTTTTAGTTTGTAGTGTAGATTAATAATAGATCCAATTTATTGGTATATCTCCATAATTATTTACTTTTACACATCATTTATCACTACTCACATAAAAAAAATTACAAATTTTGTGACATGATTAGACAATTTGATAGACAAAAATAGGTGATATCCAGGAGATGCATATCTAAATATTGTGTTGGTAAGTGATATAATATTAAGTTCTCGCACATCAACTTGATTTTATGAAGTTTTGTTTAATAAAAAAATCATTTTATTAAAGTGAGCATATATAACTCAATTCAGTTATTTACCAAAAAATTAAAATCAAAATAATTTAAGGTTTCTTTTTTCTTTTTTTGTTTCTTTTTATGGAAAGATTGAAGATCTTGGAAACCTAAAACATAATTTAAGAAAATTGTTTAATGATAGCGAAAATTAAGAATAAATTAATAAAAACAAATAAATTGAAACAAAAACTCACAAACCGCTCTATTTAATTTTTTTTAAATGATATAATTAAAAAAAATATTATCAAAAACTAAGAAATAAAGAAAAATAATAATAATAACAAATTGGTACAAATCTATTATTTTCTAATTTTCACCCTTTCAACTTATTTTCTATTATCAATTCCTAATTTCTCCTATAAAAACCTTCTTTCCTAATTCAAAAATATTCATCATCTCAAATCTTTATATTCTCATGATCAATCCATGGATCTTCCTCAAAAGTTAACAAAAACTCATGTAATTTTCTTTCCTTTTTAATGTTTCTTTCATTTTTTTCTATAGAAATTTTCATGTTGATTATTAAAAATGATTAGTGGGCTTTTTTTTCAACTTCCTCAATAACACTTCTTTCCTTTTATATATTGTTAAAAAAGGTATCCAATGAAAAGATGAAAAATTTATTGCTTTTCAAGTTTTAACCTTAAAACAATATATATGGAAAAAATTTATATTTATATATTGTTAAAAAAGCTTGTTTTATTTTATATTTATATATGAAAAAAAATAATTTTTTGAAAAGTTTATCAAATATATTTATTGAAATATTTTAATTAAATTTATTAAATTCATTTAATTAAAAATATCAAGTAAATATATTAAAATCTTTTATTTCCCTATTTTTAGTAATCCCTCACGTCTCCACGATGAAACCCTATTCTCATCTCCACGCTTCCACACAACACAGGCGAACGGCCACTTCTTCGAATCGACGGACGACTTCCACACAACACAGAGTGGCAAACGGCGAATGGCTTCCACACGACGAACGCTTCCACCCGGCGAACAGCTTCCACCCGGCGAACAGCTTCAACCCGTTGCGAACAGCTTCAACCCGACGAATGGCTTCCACGCAGCGAACAACTTCCACAGTGAACGGCTTCCACGACTGCGAACATCTTCCGCACGGCGAACTGCTTCCGCGTTCAAAGGTTTTTTATGCTCCTCATTCTTATTGTATTTAACATTTTTCAATGAATAATGCTCCCTTGAATTTGATTTATATCTTGTAATTAAGGATGATATTGTAAACCCAAAGTGAGAAACACACAAAGAGAAGAAAATTGAGAATGACTCTTGTATATTTATATTTATTTGTGTTATATGTTTATGTTGTTTATGTTCAAATTCGTAAACAAATGGTATAATCTAATTGACAAATAGAGAAGACCATCATTTTTCTTTATTGTTGTTTTTTACAGGAATGAGTAATGAAAAATTAAGGGTGACTCTTGGATGTTTTTAGACCGTAATTAATTTTGTTGTCGTTATGGTTATAATTATCATATTGATTTGTTTATAGTAATGAGTAATGAATTGGTATATTTACTCTTGGTAAGATTCATACTTTTGAATGCCATTTTTTTTTATAGTAATGAGTAATGAATTGATCTTGTGTGCATCATCATATCCCAATTACACATGCATCTTGGAAGCTGGTGCCGACTGAGTTGAAAGAAAAAGTATACAATATGATTGAGGTATGTAATCATCCTTCTCATTTGGAAATCATGCAAATACTACACATTTATTGTATATTTTGAGTCATATTATCTTGTGGTTATCCTGTAGCCTTGGTAGCCCCATAGCCTGTATATTTTTAGTCATACTATCTTGTGGTTATCCTGTAGCCTTGGTAGCCCCATAGCCTTGGTCTTGTGGCTATCCTGTAGCCTTGGTAGCCCCGTAGCATTGGTAGCCAATCATGTATATATTACACAATTATTGTATATTTTAAGTTGTATTATGTGTGGCTATCCTGCTATGGTAGCCAATCATGCATATATTGGTAAATGTAAATATATTTATAAAATAATTTTTATTTTAATCTAGCACATAATATAATATATATGCATTGTTAATTGGTTGTGTTATAGTGTTCTTTACAAGTAGGTACGGTTGAATGTGGATATTATGACATGAGATACATGCAAGAAATTGTGACTAAGGACACAAACATTATCACTGGTGCGGTATGTTTTTAAACTATTTACATTGTAAAGTTATAGATAGTATATTATGACTAACTCAAATATTTTACAAAGTGTATTCTACTTTTTATGTTTTATAGATTGATACAAGAAGCCCATACACACAGCTTGAATTGGATAGACGAGGGGAGTGGGCTGGATTTTTAGCTCGGTACATATGATAGACACACCTAGATATGATCATGTTAATTTTGTAAATGGCTAAGATATGGGAATGCTCATAACCTTTTTTGTGGAAACGTTTTGTTCATAGCCATTATGAGGGCAAAAGATATATGGGGATAGGCTTCAATTTTGATTATATAAGACAACTATTATCATTTAATATTTTGGAATAGGACACATATAGGAAATTTTTAGTTGGCTATATTGGATTGGAATTGTGTAATTGTTGATGACATTGTTGAGAATAATGAAATTATTGTTGGTTTACATATTATACTAAATTTTTTGTCCTTTTTTTTGTTGTGTAATTGTTCGTTGGAGAATTTGTTTTGTTTACGGATATGTCTTATTGAAGTAAATGTATGTAATGCAGGAAATAAAAAATGAAAAAAGAAAAATTTAGTATATTTAATATATTAATAAATGGTATAAATGACATTAAATACATGTCACATATACTATCTTATTTGAGTCAAATATACCATTTTACTTGATGGATATATAGTGTCAACTATAAAATTTTACTTGACATATACATAATGTCAAATATACTATCTCACTTGACAGGTAAATAGAGTCAAATATATATCTTACTCGACTTGTAAATAGTGTCAAGTATACTATCTCACTTGACAGGTAAATAGAGTCAAGTATATAATTTACTCGACGTGTAAATATTGTCAAGTATACTATCTTACTTGACACAAAAATGATGTCAAGCAATAGAGTACTTGACGTTTTTTTAGTGTCAAGTAATAGAACTATACTTGACAGTCGATTACTTGACGCTTTTTAAAACGTCAAGTATAGATTTACATGACACTGTATTAATGTCAAGTAATTCAATTTTTGTAGTAGTGATACCATTACAGAAAATCAAGCACATTTCAGCTTTAAAATTATTGTAAACATATATGGTTTAATTTAAAATTAGAAACAATTGAAAATCTTCTTAGGAGCAGTTCCAGTAGCTCTGTGTTTGGCAGCAATTTCCTCTGCCTTTGCCTTTAGCTTTTCTTCTCCATGCTTTGCTTCAATTAACAACCTTATTTTCTTATGTTGTTTTGTGTATCAATGCTATTTTGTTCTTCATTTTCTCTATATACTCACCCTTCTTCTTCTCAAATTTTTCATGCTCTCAATTACAAAATCAATCCAAATGAAATCGACAAAAAAGAAAAAAAAACATAGTTGTAAAGAGCAGTTCCGTCAATGAAGAGAAATATCGAATTACAGATTTTGGAATCTTCACTGAGGTTGTGAGTTTATATTTAATGAATTTTTCTAAAATCTAGAACTAAAATCGTAAATAGCATCTACATACTATACAAATAAAACTTAAACACATTACATATATTTTGTTTTCTAATTACCTCAATTTGTTTTAGTTCAGCCTCAAGAGCTGCTTTCTTGTTGTTCTCCCATGACCCAATGCGTTCCATCCAGAAAAACACATATATAAAGCAAATAATAGCATCAAAGGGGTTAAATTCCATTGAGCTCCCTATTCAACTCTTCAGTATCAATCAGAATTTTAGAATTATTAACCCAAGGGCTGAGAAATATAAAATAAATTTGGAAACAAAAGAAAATTCCATTGAGCTCTTTAAGGAGGAAGCAAAAGATTGTATTTTTCTGAAATTAACTTTCTCAAAAAGAAGCAACAATCTCTTATCACAAACTAGTAACATAGATTCCCCACTGCAAATAGGAGAAAAGAACTAACATCAACAAAGTAGATAGAATTTTGGACAAAGAGTAACATAACATGAAGTTAGGAACATGCAGTAAACAAAATCTCATGAAGATTAAGCACATCAATACCCACAACTAGATCCTAAAAAAAATAAGAATCTGAAACTAGATCCTGAATAATAGCATATCTTATAATCCAATGAACACCAATAATTATCCTACTGTGCAAACATGGAAATTACTTATGTAGATTGGAACCCACAATTTTCAATTTGAAAATCTACTTCCTTGAACCAATGAAATCAATTAGTTCAAAGGAGTAACAAACTACAAACAAATTAGCATTAATGAACCATATCTACATTAAAATAATATAAATAAAAGACAAATTCACTCTCCCCTTTCTCTACTCCACCCCACTAAGTCTATATATTTGTAATTTACCCACTCACTCAAAACAACATTCAAGGAACAAATCAAGTGAAAGAAAACCTTTTCCAATTCCTTGCCATAAATCTACTAAATAATGCAAATTAACTATAAAAAATTCAGAAATCAATGAATAGGTAATGATATTTTTACGAAAATAATAAAGAATACTTGTTGTCATATAATCTTAAAAATTAATGATACGCACAGAAGAAGTATTGAATAACATAATTCAAGGCTTGTTGTGTGACTCAAACATCCTATATCGGGACAAACACAATCACACAACATCATTAGCATTTCAAATACATTCATAAATAATAATATATCGTTTATCTGTTTCTTTCCTTCATACAATCCTAAAGAGTTTACAACTCTTTTTTTAAATATCTCATTCGTCTTTTGATATACGCTCATCTTGAAAATCCCCTCTCTCCAAAAAAAAAAAAAAAAAGGACAGATTTCATTCTCCAATCTCTCCATCCATTTCCACACCCACCCCTAATATTTAATATTTACAAAGAATCTTATTAAAAAAAAAAACTTAGCATGTTTTTCCAAAATGCCACTTAAACTAGTGGCATCATTGATCATTAATCTATCGATTGAGAGTGACAGAAACATCGATAGAGAGCTCTAACAAGAGAATATTAACATCACCATGCTAACCTTTTGAGTGGCTAAGAAAAAATTGAGATGAAATTCTTCAAGACTTGAACTTCTCAATGTACTGTAACCCAACTTCGACTGAATCTACACGTAAACATTAAGTCATCAGAACTTGAATGTCATCAACACACAAAAAAAATTCATGCTTCTTGTATTCTACAAGATACTCTTATTACTTCATTGGTTGTCTTCAAACATTATCACTTTCAATAAAAACAACCAAAGTCCATAAACAGATTGTATGTTATTATTGGAAAACAAAATAATTGAAAACATAGGACCATTTTCAAACCATTAAGCAATCACTATAGGACCAACCATCAATAAAAACATATTTACAAATATGTAAAGTAGATCAGATACGTCCAAAACTAAAGGACTAAATGAGTTAACGTCCAGAAAAAAAAAATCCAGACATGCATATACACACCAAATGCTTACAAAATCAATATAACAATCTTCCAAAGTACCCTACCCAGAATAATAATCTCGTGACAAATAAGTGTCCTTAAGAGGACCAAATTGCACAAATAATCCCCGTAGGTCGTCTGACCTGCAAAATACATACCGATGAAGAAGTTGATCAACTTAATAGAGAACAAAACCAAACACAATCTCCTTTTTCCCTTTGTCTTCTCAACAAAATAAAACGTTTCTTAGAATTTTCCTAATTCAAACGAACGAAAATCAATTAAAAATCAACTAAATGCTTCATTGAGGCATTTCATCAAACACATTGTAATCAAACATATCGTAAGCAACCAAAATGCTTCATCACATAACCAACCATAAAGAAAAAATGTGATTCACATTAGAAAAATGATCGTAAACAACAATATTGAATATGATGAATATGATGGTAGACAAAACAAACACATATCTCCTATAAAATCAAAACTATGAGGGATGTTTTTCATAAAAAGAACCATCAATATATCACATTGACTCATTCGCATGGAATCCAACATATAGGAGATGGGTTATGAAGCCATTGGAGAGTAAATTGCATTCAACAAACAACCAAAGACAAAGTGGAATTGGAAATCAAAATTTCATCCATTTCGCAATTTGGGATTTAGGCAATGAGAATTCCCATCAAACATTAAAAAATTTGCCCAACCTATTTTTTATCCAAAACTTCTCTAAAACCTTTAATTTAACACAATTCAAACCTAGGCATAATGAAATTTCAGATATTAAAACCTAATTTTCAGCAATTTGCAGTGAATTTCGAAAGGACAGAATTTTTTTTGATACTTACTGGAAATTCCCCAAAATGTAATTAACATTTGCTGGACAACACGATAAAATCCTTCAAAACCTGAATCTAATGTAAAAATAGGATGAAGTCGAAATGGAGCCACGGACGCGTGACGGGAAAAGAAAACCTGAGAGTGAGGGAGAAGACGCCGATGAGAGGTGGTAGCGGTGCGTTTGGCTGGTCAGCGCTCAGTCGCAGAAGCCACCGACGCTGGCAGTGGAGAGATTGAGAAAGATTGCAGTGAGGGGGAGGGTTTTCGAAATTTAGGGGCTTTCCTTTACTTTCTTTCTTTCCATTCTTTTAACTTAAAAAAAATAAATTTTATTTTATTATTACTATTTAATGCAGTTAAAAAATGTCATAGATTTATGACATTAAAAAACTGTCATAAATTTGGCCAATCCGAAAATTTCCATCTTTTCCCGCCAAAAATGGGCATTTTGACAATTTGTGACAGTTTTTTTGTTCTTCTTTTAATTTGGATTGTATACAAATGTCATAGAATGTCATTTTTCTTGTAGTGCAATTTGTGGGGTCTAATTGAATTTCTTTAACTTCAAATTTTGCTTCAATCCTTCTATTTTAGTATTTTTAGAATACTTAATTTTTGGCATTGGTGTTAATTTTGCTTTATTTTTGTCTTTACACTCTTAAATTAATTAACTTTTGGCATTTCGACTTCTTCGCTATATAAAGGTTAGTACTTACTTTTATATACTCAAGACTCTTTCTTATTTTAAGTTTTTCCATTTTATTTTGATTTTTAATTACATGTTCTTTTGAAAATTGTTTGTTTATCTATTAATGTTGAGAATATCATAAAATGTTCTCTACATTTTTTATTATTGAAATTTTGGGGGTTCTTTTTTTTTTTTTTTTTTTTTTTTGCTATTTTCACTATTTTCACTTTGCGGGAGAACAAAAAGGTAGAAGTAAAACATTTTATGTTTTATTTTATATTTTACTAAAAATACTTTTTAGCAAGAGTAATACGTAAATGTAAAAATACTTTTTAGCAAGTGTAATATGTAAACTCCACCATTTGCGTATGGAAGGTGTTTGTGAATATGCCTGAGAGATGTGGACAGTGGCTTTGTTTTATACAATTTGTTTTAAGCATATTTTGACTGTTGAACTGGAAATGGACTTTTAGAATCCAACCCATTTGCTTTAATTGCACAAATCTCTAGTGGAAGGATTTGGCTGCAACTCATGCAGTCTAAATAATGGTTTGTTATTATTGTTAGCCTATTGGTACAATTCTAGTGTAATTATTAGAAACTTCCTGCCTTGAGTTTGGTATTTACTCACTAACTTTTCATGGTTGAATTTTCAGATCTATTTGAACTATCAACCCGAATTTGGAACTTCAATGTTGGGGCTTTGGTGAAAGAAAATGCTTGAACCCAAATTTGAATTGAATTGTATATTTATTAATCTCTAAAAAGTTTTGTCGATTTCATTTGGATTGATTTTGTAATGAGAGCATGAAAAATTTGAGAAGAAGAAGGGTGAGTATATAGAGAAAATGAAGAACAAAATAGCATTGATACACAAAACAACATAAGAAAATAAGGTTGTTAATTGAAGCAAAGCATGGAGAAGAAAAGCTAAAGGCAAAGGCAGAGGAAATTGCTGCCAAACACAGAGCTACTGGAACTGCTCCTAAGAAGATTTTCAATTGTTTCTAATTTTAAATTAAACCATATATGTTTACAATAATTTTAAAGCTGAAATGTGCTTGATTTTCTGTAATGGTATCACTACTACAAAAATTGAATTACTTGACATTAATACAGTGTCATGTAAATCTATACTTGACGTTTTAAAAAGCGTCAAGTAATCGACTGTCAAGTATAGTTCTATTACTTGACACTAAAAAAACGTCAAGTACTCTATTGCTTGACATCATTTTTGTGTCAAGTAAGATAGTATACTTGACAATATTTACACGTCGAGTAAATTATATACTTGACTCTATTTACCTGTCAAGTGAGATAGTATACTTGACACTATTTACAAGTCGAGTAAGATATATATTTGACTCTATTTACCTGTCAAGTGAGATAGTATATTTGACATTATGTATATGTCAAGTAAAATTTTATAGTTGACACTATATATCCATCAAGTAAAATGGTATATTTGACTCAAATAAGATAGTATATGTGACATGTATTTAATGTCATTTATACCATTTATTAATATATTAAATATACTAAATTTTTCTTTTTTCATTTTTTATTTCCTGCATTACATACATTTACTTCAATAAGACATATCCGTAAACAAAACAAATTCTCCAACGAACAATTACACAACAAAAAAAAGGACAAAAAATTTAGTATAATATGTAAACCAACAATAATTTCATTATTCTCAACAATGTCATCAACAATTACACAATTCCAATCCAATATAGCCAACTAAAATTTCCTATATGTGTCCTATTCCAAAATATTAAATGATAATAGTTGTCTTATATAATCAAAATTGAAGCCTATCCCCATATATCTTTTGCCCTCATAATGGCTATGAACAAAACGTTTCCACAAAAAAGGTTATGAGCATTCCCATATCTTAGCCATTTACAAAATTAACATGATCATATCTAGGTGTGTCTATCATATGTACCGAGCTAAAAATCCAGCCCACTCCCCTCGTCTATCCAATTCAAGCTGTGTGTATGGGCTTCTTGTATCAATCTATAAAACATAAAAAGTAGTAGAATACACTTTGTAAAATATTTGAGTTAGTCATAATATACTATCTATAACTTTACAATGTAAATAGTTTAAAAACATACCGCACCAGTGATAATGTTTGTGTCCTTAGTCACAATTTCTTGCATGTATCTCATGTCATAATATCCACATTCAACCGTACCTACTTGTAAAGAACACTATAACACAACCAATTAACAATGCATATATATTATATTATGTGCTAGATTAAAATAAAAATTATTTTATAAATATATTTACATTTACCAATATATGCATGATTGGCTACCATAGCAGGATAGCCACACATAATACAACTTAAAATATACAATAATTGTGTAATATATACATGATTGGCTACCAATGCTACGGGGCTACCAAGGCTACAGGATAGCCACAAGACCAAGGCTATGGGGCTACCAAGGCTACAGGATAACCACAAGATAGTATGACTAAAAATATACAGGCTATGGGGCTACCAAGGCTACAGGATAACCACAAGATAGTATGACTCAAAATATACAATAAATGTGTAGTATTTGCATGATTTCCAAATGAGAAGGATGATTACATACCTCAATCATATTGTATACTTTTTCTTTCAACTCAGTCGGCACCAGCTTCCAAGATGCATGTGTAATTGGGATATGATGATGCACACAAGATCAATTCATTACTCATTACTATAAAAAAAAATGGCATTCAAAAGTATGAATCTTACCAAGAGTAAATATACCAATTCATTACTCATTACTATAAACAAATCAATATGATAATTATAACCATAACGACAACAAATTAATTACGGTCTAAAACATCCAAGAGTCACCCTTAATTTTTCATTACTCATTCCTGTAAAAAAACAACAATAAAGAAAAATGATGGTCTTCTCTATTTGTCAATTAGATTATACCATTTGTTTACGAATTTGAACATAAACAACATAAACATATAACACAAATAAATATAAATATACAAGAGTCATTCTCAATTTTCTTCTCTTTGTGTGTTTCTCACTTTGGGTTTACAATATCATCCTTAATTACAAGATATAAATCAAATTCAAGGGAGCATTATTCATTGAAAAATGTTAAATACAATAAGAATGAGGAGCATAAAAACCTTTGAACGCGGAAGCAGTTCGCCGTGCGGAAGATGTTCGCAGTCGTGGAAGCCGTTCACTGTGGAAGTTGTTCGCTGCGTGGAAGCCATTCGTCGGGTTGAAGCTGTTCGCAACGGGTTGAAGCTGTTCGCCGGGTGGAAGCTGTTCGCCGGGTGGAAGCGTTCGTCGTGTGGAAGCCATTCGCCGTTTGCCACTCTGTGTTGTGTGGAAGTCGTCCGTCGATTCGAAGAAGTGGCCGTTCGCCTGTGTTGTGTGGAAGCGTGGAGATGAGAATAGGGTTTCATCGTGGAGACGTGAGGGATTACTAAAAATAGGGAAATAAAAGATTTTAATATATTTACTTGATATTTTTAATTAAATGAATTTAATAAATTTAATTAAAATATTTCAATAAATATATTTGATAAACTTTTCAAAAAATTATTTTTTTTCATATATAAATATAAAATAAAACAAGCTTTTTTAACAATATATAAATATAAATTTTTTCCATATATATTGTTTTAAGGTTAAAACTTGAAAAGCAATAAATTTTTCATCTTTTCATTGGATACCTTTTTTAACAATATATAAAAGGAAAGAAGTGTTATTGAGGAAGTTGAAAAAAAAGCCCACTAATCATTTTTAATAATCAACATGAAAATTTCTATAGAAAAAAATGAAAGAAACATTAAAAAGGAAAGAAAATTACATGAGTTTTTGTTAACTTTTGAGGAAGATCCATGGATTGATCATGAGAATATAAAGATTTGAGATGATGAATATTTTTTGAATTAGGAAAGAAGGTTTTTATAGGAGAAATTAGGAATTGATAATAGAAAATAAGTTGAAAGGGTGAAAATTAGAAAATAATGATTTGTACCAATTTGTTATTATTATTATTTTTCTTTATTTCTTAGTTTTTGATAATATTTTTTTTAATTATATCATTTAAAAAAAATTAAATAGAGCGGTTTGTGAGTTTTTGTTTCAATTTATTTGTTTTTATTAATTTATTCTTAATTTTCGCTATCATTAAACAATTTTCTTAAATTATGTTTTAGGTTTCCAAGATCTTCAATCTTTCCATAAAAAGAAACAAAAAAAGAAAAAAGAAACCCTAAATTATTTTGATTTTAATTTTTTTGGTAAATAACTGAATTGAGTTATATATGCTCACTTTAATAAAATGATTTTTTTATTAAACAAAACTTCATAAAATCAAGTTGATGTGCGAGAACTTAATATTATATCACTTACCAACACAATATTTAGATATGCATCTCCTGGATATCACCTATTTTTGTCTATCAAATTGTCTAATCATGTCACAAAATTTGTAATTTTTTTTATGTGAGTAGTGATAAATGATGTGTAAAAGTAAATAATTATGGAGATATACCAATAAATTGGATCTATTATTAATCTACACTACAAACTAAAAACTAAACAATGGAAAAAGTTGATCCATTTAAAATTTATTAAAATGTTTCAATAAATTTCATTAATAATCATTTCAATAAAATATTTTAATGAATTTCTTTGATGAAATATTTAAATAAATTTATTTAGTGAAACAGTTCAACAAATCTGTTTTGGTAAAATATTTTAATGAAAGATTTCAATAAATTTATTTAATTATTTTTTATTAATTTTTTTAATAAATTTATTTCATAATATTTTCGTTAAAGTTTTTAACAAATACATTTAATAATGTTTTCATTAAAATATTTTAATATTTATTAAATAAGCATTTCATCAAAATACTTTGATAAATTTACTTAATGAAAGATTTCATTAAAATATATAAATTTATTTATAAATTTTGTATAAAATATTTTAATAAATTTATTTAATGAAATATTTTCAATAAAATTGTTTAAAGGAAAGATTCAATAAACTTATTTTAATGAATTCAAAAAATTATTTTAGTGATAAATTTCAAAAAATTTATTTAACAATTTTTTATTAAAGTATTTTAATAAATTTATTTAATAAACTTTTCATTAAAATGTTTTAATAAATTTATTTAAAGAAATGGTTTCAATAAATTTATTTAAATAAAATATTTTCAATAGGTTTATTTAAAAGAAAGATTTTAATAAATTTAATTTAAGTAAAGATTTCAACAAATTTATTTTAGTCAAAATTTGTAAAAGTTTGTTTTAGTGAAAGATTTCAAAAATTTATTTAATAATATTTTATTAAAATATTTTAATAAATTTATTTAATGAGTTTTTCATTAAAATATCTTAATAAATCTATTTAAGGAAATATTTTCAATAATTTTATTTAAAGGAAAATTTTCAACAAATTTATTTTAACGAGAGATTTTAGTAAATTTAATTTAATGAGAGATTTCAAATTATTTAAGTGAAAAATTTCAAAAGATTTATTTTCATAAGTTGATTTTAAAAAAATTATTTTAATAAGTTGATTTTAAAAAATTATTTTAATAAGTTGATTTTTATACTTTTTATTTTCATATTTTTAAATGTTTTATATTTAACATTTTGGCAATTGACATTTTAAAAGTGTTAAATAAAAAATGTTAACTATATTTGACGTTGTTTTCGCGTCAAGTAAATGTCCCCTATACGTGACACGAAAAAAACGTCAAGTAAAATCTCCACTATATTTGACGCGAATAAACTGTCAAATAAATCTCCACTATATTTGACGCGAAAACCATGTCATATAAAAGTTAACGTAAAAATTTTCTTTTTTAAAACCATACCTGACATGTTTTTTGTGTCAAGTAAATGTTCACTACTTTTAACTCGAATAAAATGTCAAGTAAAATCTACTTTATACTTGACACAAAAAAAAAATTGTCAAATAAAGCTAACATAAAATAATTAAAAAAAAATTCGTGAAAACTTCATATTTTTTAAGACTAATACTTGACGTTTTTTCTTTAAGATAGTTCATACTTGACGTCAAGTAAACCCATTTTTGTAGTAGTGAAACAAGCAAACATAGTAAAGAAGAAAATGGGAAATGGTGAAATGAACGTGTTGCACTAAAATCCAAGTTTTAACTGTTTCCATGTCTTTGCTGCCTTCTCATATTTCAAAGGGAGAGAGTTGGTTTCTTGTTTTTGTTATTATTTTTTTCCATATTGTTTTGTTTTATGTTGAGCAATTAAATTGAAATAGCATTCAAGTATGTTAATTGAAAATATTTTGATCATTATTATTTAATTCTTGTTTTTTGTTTACTATGATTGTGGAGTTCTATTCTCTATTATTACGCAAGGACTACTCTGGTCAATTACTGTTCTATATCTTTGCTGAAGACATGATACTAGTAATGGTGGCTTGAACATTTGACATGAGAATGATTACAACACTGCCTCATGGAAAATCTTCACGTAAGTTCTTCTCTTCAATAGTTAAATATCTTATAAGACAATAAACATAAATTGCATATTTCTGAGATAAGATGATAGATACATGTCAAATCTTTCCTTGGTTATTGAACCTTGGTTAATGAACACATGGATGAGTGGGTATGGCTGAGAGAGTCCAAGATATAATGAATACTTTAGTGAGTCATGTTGGATTGCCAGCCGAAGCCATTTTTTTCTAGGATTTTCTGGTGAATAAGTTGCATTTCTGCAGAACGAAGAATTATAACCATACACAAAATCTAATCATGAACCGATAAAACTGGTGGTGGAAATCCAGTTTTTTCAGTTGCATTTAAAGACACAGATTTCTACTCAGGAAGAAAATGGTATGTATAAGGGGACATTTAGTGGCATATGTGAATTAAAAGACAATCTTGTTTGTTTTCTATTTTGATCTCAGTATTTACATTGCTCAAAAATTGGAAACTTGACTTCATTGAAATAGGAAATTGAATTTGTCACTTTTGGTTAGTGTTCTTGCACTGCAGCTTTGTTGAGCAGTATCCAAATAAAGTTGTTTGTGTGAAGTGAAAATAAGGAATATTGTGAATTAGTTTATGGTGTGCAACCATTGAAATTGACAAGGAAGACCTCATTATGGTCTACTAATGAGGCTATTCAAAAGATTAGAGCACGTATGCAAACAGCGCAGAGTAGATAGAAGAGTTATGCGGATGTACGGCGAAAAGACCTTAAGTTCGATGTGGGAGAAAAGGTATTCTTGAAGGTAGCACCTATGAAGGGTGTTATGCGTTTTGAGAAGAAAGGGAAGTTAAGTCCTCGATTTGTTGGACCATTTGAGATCTTAGAGAGGGTTGGTGTTGTGGCGTATCGCTTGGCGTTACCACCATCACTCTCTGCAGTCCATAATGTTTTCCATGTTTCGATGTTGAGGAAATATGTGGCCGATACATCTCATGTAGTAGACTATGAACCCTTGGAGATTGATGAGCATTTGAGCTATGTAGAACAACCTGTGGAGATTCTGGCTAGAGAGGTGAAGATGCTTCGTAATAGAAGCATTCCATTAGTAAAGGTTTTGTGGCAGAATCATCGAATTGAAGAGGCGACATGGGAGCGAGAAGAAGAGATGAGGACTCGTTATCCAGAGTTATTTCAAGATTAGAACTTTCGAGGACGAAAGTTTCTTAAGGGGGGAAGAATGTAAAGTCCCAAAGGTAAATATATATATATATATATACATTTTTATTTTATTTTCTTTTCTTTTTCTTTTCTTTTCTCTCTTCTCCTTCCTCCCCGTGCGTTCTCCTTCCGTTCGCAGCAAGCAGCCGCTGACCATCCCTTCTCCTCTCCGTTCCGCCAGATCGAGCCGAACTCAACCGCAACATCTGTTTCTTCCTCCGTTCACCGAAGCCGAACCCACTTTCTTTCTTCTTCGATCCAAAACTGTCGCTGTAACCGTCGGCCGCCGCGTAACTTTCCGTCCAGATCTGCACCGCAAGACCTTTCGTCGTTGCAACCGTTGCTCTTTCTCCGCTGCCCAGCCGTCTCAGTCGGTTCTGTCTCCGTCGAAGCCACGGTTCTGCAACCGTCTCCGCCGGTTCTGTCTTCGTGAAGCCCTGACGCGCAACCTCTGTTTCGAGCCGCCGCCCATTCCGTTCTCCTCTGTTTTCTGCACTGCCGCGCGACTCTCCGACCGCGTCAGATCGTTGATCGATTTTGAGGCAGCCGCCACGTCTCCTTTGGCCGACCGCTGACCGACCCACACTTAGGATTTTTGCTGCGACTCCGACAGTCGTGCGTTGAGGTGTGCTGCTGTCTCTGTTTTACAATTTTATCGAGGTTGCTTTGTTGGTAACAACTTAAGTATGAATGGTAATTAGTTTCAAAGTGGTTCAAGTGTTATGGTTGGAATGTTTAGCTAATTTGTTAATTGGTTCTTGAAGGTGTTGGGAGTAACGTTGGGCTCCCTTAAATTCACAACCAATTTGTGAATTGTTGAGGGTTCAGTTCGCCAATATATCGGTGAGTTGGAACTTACGTTGAGGAAAGTAAGTGAGATATGTATCGTGGAAGTAATTGAATTTTGTGTTGTTGTGCTTAGGATTGTTTCGAGGACGTTAGTTGATTAAGGAGCTTCCCCAACTTTGAGGTAAGGGACTTTCTACTGGACTCACCTAAAGTTTTGAGTTGTGTTGGACTGTATGGATGATGATTAAGATGTACATGTTTGGTTGCAGACTAAATGTTTAGTGTATGTTGTATTTGACTGGAAACATATATATATACATTGATGTGTGAATTGATGTGGATTGCCGAAAGTATACATGTGAATGACTGAAATTATGCTTATGTGTACATGATGATATTAATAGATTGTGCTGTATAAAGATTTGGATGTGAACTAGTGAATTTGTTTCGGTTGGATGAGGATTATACTGAACTGTGGTTTGTGCTGGTGAACTGAGGGGTGTATTGACTGTATAGTTTGATTGACTGACGTATTAGTATATTATTGACAGACATATGACTAAAGTGAGATAAGTTGACTGTTAGGACGTCGAGAGAAAGAACTTTATGTTTTGAAGTAACTGAAAGATGGATTGAATGGAATGAGGGGATAAATTGTTAGGTTGTATTGGGATGTTTACCTTGTAGGTGTCCCACGGGACCACCAATTTATTTTGCACCTTCGGGAGCATTTGACTGATATGTGTTTCTGCAGAACACTTGACTGATATGTACGTCCCTCGGGGCGTTAGACTGATATGTACGTCCCTCGGGTCGTTAGACTGAGATATGTATCCTACGGGATCACAAGACTGCGACTGTACAGGGTGTCCCAATAGAACTTTAACAATTTATTTTCCCCTGACGAGACCAGTAGAGGGTCTCTTACTGAGTATTGTTATACTCACCCTTCTTATGTTTAATTTTCAGGCAAAGGAAATAAAGGTGGCAAACCGGCGAGGGGCAGGAAGGAAGCGTGATTGCCATAGGGAATGTGTTATTTTGCTTCCGCTTATGATTTCTTTTAAGGTTTAAGATGTACTAAAACTTAGTTTACAAACTTTTATTTGTAAATAGTGTTATTGTTAAGTTTTCTTGAATATTTGAAAATCAGGCCTGACATGTTTTGTTTTTAAATTGACTTATGTTTCAATTTGTATCAACCAAAGTCTTTTGTCAAAAAAAAATTAACGACCTCGACTTACCCAGAAAAGTTGGGTCGTTACAGTTGGTATCAGAGCCTAAGTTTTAGGTTATGTAGACTGACTTACGATGTAAGTCTATGTTTTTGTGTTCCTATGGCTAACGCGACCCTTCGTCTCTCGTCAGGTATGCTTGATGCTTATATGTATGGTTTATTTGTATGACCTTGCCTAAATTAAACTAGATTGCATGACGATAAAGACTTGCTTATGTTTATGATTAAGATTTTGTTAAAGAGTGTTGTTGGTGGATATATAGGAATTATGCCGCCAAGGGAAGAAGTACGTAGAGGAGGTCGTAGAGGCCGAGGTAGAGGAGCAGGAGGCCGAGGTAGAGGAGCAGGTCGTAATCAGCCTACTGAGGGTCAAGCTGAACAGCAAATTCCTGCTGCACCCGTGACTCACGTTGAGTTTGATGCACTGTCTGCTCACATGGAGCAGAGGTTTACAGAACTTATGACAGCTATAGCTCAAAACCAGCAGGCACCTGCGGTCCCACCTGCACCTGTGGTTCCCCCTGCACCAGCAGCCCCTCCTGCACAAGAATTACCTAACCAACTTTCTGCTGAGGCGAAACATTTGAGGGACTTTCGGAAGTATGACCCTCAGACGTTTGATGGGTCACTGGAGGATCCTACTAAAGCTGAAATGTGGTTGTCCTCTGTGGAAACCATATTTAATTACATGAGATGTCCCGAGGAGCACAGAGTTCAGTGTGCTGCTTTTCTACTGAGGGACAGAGGCATTATCTGGTGGAGGACTACAATGCGCATGCTAGGTGGAGATGTGAGGCAGATTACCTGGGATCAGTTTAAGAACTGCTTCTATACCAAGTTTTTCTTGGCTAACCTTAGAGACGCCAAAAGCCAGGAATTCTTGGAGTTGAAGCAAGGATATATGACAGTCGAGGAGTACGACCAGGAGTTTGATATGCTGTCACGTTTTTGCCCCTGAGCTTGTTAGTAATGAGGCAGGCTAGAGCTGATAGGTTCGTCAAGGGATTGAGAGATGAAATTAGGGGCTTTGTGCGAGCACTAAAGCCCACTACCCAAGCTGAAGCACTGCGTCTGGCAGTGGATATGAGCATTGGGAAGGATGAAATACAGCCAAGGAGCTTTGATAAGGGATCGTCGTCTGGTCAAAAGAGAAAAGTAGAGAAGAGAACTGTAGGAGTTCCTCAGAGGAACTTGAGACCAGGCGATCCTTTTCGCAGTTTCCAGCAGAGTTCTGGCGGTGCAGGAGACACTACTCGAGAGAAGCCATTATGCAATACGTGTGGGAAACGTCACCTGGGTCGTTGTTTGATGGGAACGAGAGTCTGTTATAAGTGCAAGCAAGAGGGACACATGGCTGATAGGTGTCCCTTGAGATCTACTGGGGCTGGATCGAGCAGTCAGGGAGAGAGACCTCCACAGCGGGGTACAATCTTTGCCACTAATAGATCAGAGGCAGAGAAGGCCGGCACAGTAGTGACAGGTACATTACCAGTGTTAGGGCATTTTGCCTTGACCTTGTTTGACTCGGGATCTTCTCATTCATTTATTTCATCGCTTTTTGTGACGCATGCATGCTTAGAGGTGGAACCCTTAGATTATGTTTTGTCAGTGTCTACACCGTCTGGAGAAATTATGTTGTCTAAGGAAAAGATTAAAGCATGTGAAATTGAGATAGCTGGTCGTGTGCTGGACGTAACCTTGTTGGTATTAGATATGCGTGACTTTGATGTAATTTTAGGTATGGATTGGCTAGCTACTAATCATGCTAGTATTGATTGTTCTCGTAAGGAAGTTGTGTTCAGTCCCCCTACTGCATCTAGCTTTAAATTCAAGGGGTAGGAACAGTAGTACTGCCTAAAGTAATCTCAGCTATGAAAGCTAGTAAACTACTCAACCAGGGTACTTGGAGTATTTTGGCAAGTGTGGTGGATACTAGGGAAGATGAGACTTCTTTAACTTCAGAACCTGTGGTAAGAGAATACCCAGATGTATTTCCAAAAGATCTTCCAGGACTACCGCCACATAGAGAGGTTGATTTTGCCATTGAGTTGGAGCCAACACTACTTCCTATTTCTAGAGCCCCTTATAGGATGGCTCCTGCTGAGTTGAAAGAACTGAAGGTACAGTTACAGGAATTGCTTGACAAAGGCTTTATTCGACCTAGTGTGTCACCTTGGGGTGCACACAGTATTGTTTGTGAAGAAGAAGGATGGGTCGATGCGTCTTTGCATTGACTATAGAGAGTTGAATAAAGTAACAGTCAAGAACAGATATCCTTTACCCAGAATCGATGATTTGTTCGATCAGTTACAGGGAGCCACGGTGTTCTCTAAGATTGACTTACGGTCAGGTTATCACCAGTTGAGGATTAGAGACCGTGATATTCCTAAGACTGCTTTTCGTTCGAGGTATGGACATTATGAATTCATAGTAATGTCTTTTGGTTTGACTAATGCACCTGCTGTATTTATGGATTTGATGAACAGGGTGTTTAAGGATTTCTTAGACACTTTTGTGATAGTCTTCATTGATGATATTTTGGTTTATTCCAAGACTGAGGCCGAACATGAGGAACACTTACATAAGGTGTTAGAGACTCTTCGAGTCAATAAACTGTATGCTAAGTTCTCTAAGTGCGAATTTTGGTTGAAGCAGGTGGCTTTTCTTGGTCATGTGGTTTCCAGTGAGGGAGTTTCAGTAGACCCTGCAAAGATAGAAGCGGTTACCAGTTGGTCTCGACCCTCTACAGTTAGTGAGGTTCGTAGTTTTCTGGGTTTAGCAGGGTACTACCGGAGGTTTGTGGAGGATTTTTCACGTTTGGCTACTCCTTTGACTCAGTTGACAAGGAAGGGAACTCCGTTTGTTTGGAGTCCAGCTTGCGAGGGTAGTTTTCAGAACCTTAAGCAAAGGTTAGTTACTGCACCGGTCCTTACTGTACCAGATGGATCTGGAAGTTTTGTGATTTACAGTGATGCTTCCAAGAAAGGACTGGGTTGTGTTTTGATGCAGAAAGGTTTGGTAGTGTGACCTACAACAGTTTGCCAACGATTTTAAGGATTAAGAAAATGTTGGAGTTTGAAAGGAAGAAATCAAAATTTCCAAGAAACAAGCAAACATAGTAAAGAAGAAAATGGGAAATGGTGAAATGAACGTGTTGCACTAAAATCCAAGTTTTAACTGTTTCCATGTCTTTGCTGCCTTCTCATATTTCAAAGGGAGAGAGTTGGTTTCTTGTTTTTGTTATTACTTTTTTCCATATTGTTTTGTTTTATGTTGAGCAATTAAATTGAAATAGCATTCAAGTATGTTCATTGAAAAATATTGATCATTATTATTTAATTCTTGTTTTTTGTTTACTATGATTGTGGAGTTCTATTCTCTATTATTACGCAAGGACTACTCTGGTCAATTACTGTTCTATATCTTTGCTGAAGACATGATACTAGTAATGGTGGCTTGAACATTTGACATGAGAATGATTACAACACTGCCTCATGGAAAATCTTCACGTAAGTTCTTCTCTTCAATAGTTAAATATCTTATAAGACAATAAACATAAATTGCATATTTTCTGAGATAAGATGATAGATACATGTCAAATCTTTCCTTGGTTATTGAACCTTGGTTAATGAACACATGGATGAGTGGGTAATGGCTGAGAGAGTCCAAGATATAATGAATACTTTAGTGAGTCATGTTGGATTGCCAGCCGAAGCCATTTTTTTCTAGGATTTTCTGGTGAATAAGTTGCATTTCTGCAGAACGAAGAATTATAACCATACACAAAATCTAATCATGAACCGATAAAACTGGTGGTGGAAATCCAGTTTTTTCAGTTGCATTTAAAGACACAGATTTCTACTCAGGAAGAAAATGGTATGTATAAGGGGACATTTAGTGGCATATGTGAATTAAAAGACAATCTTTGTTTGTTTTCTATTTTGATCTCAGTATTTACATTGCTCAAAAATTGGAAACTTGACTTCATTGAAATAGGAAATTGAATTTGTCACTTTTGGTTAGTGTTCTTGCACTGCAACTTTGTTGAGCAGTATCCAAATAAAGTTGTTTGTGTGAAGTGAAAATAAGGATTATTGTGAATTAGTTTATGGTGTGCAACCATTGAAATTGACAAGGAAGACCTGAGATATTTAATATGGAAATTACGTACCTTATTTAATATCTGTTTGATAACCTTTTGTTCTTATTTTCTCACAACTTTTGGTGAACTTTTCACCTTCCTTGAAAATACATCTGAATCCTAAGCCATATTAAAAAAAAAAAAAGAAACACAAATGAAGTTTGTAAAAACTACCTATTTAGCTTTCTCACTTTTGACATGCTTTTTGTCCTTTTGAAAACGTTTTCTTTATTAAAAGAAGTTGGTGAATTACACATAGTGAAAGTAGTGTTTATAAGCTTAATCTAACTTTTCTTGACAAGGAAAAAATGTCATAATATACGAATTTGTGACATTTTGTTACTGTCGTCAATATCAAAATAATGACAATTTAATTTTATAAAAACTGTTATGATTGGCCGATCCTTGACAAGGAAAAAATGTCCTAATATACGAATTCCTTACATTATTGTAACTGTCGTCAATATAAAAAAGATGATATTTATTTTTAAAAAAACTATCACGATTGACATATTCTTGAAATATAAAAAATGTCATAATGAACGAATTCGGGACATTTTTGTAACTGTCGTTAATATGCAAATGATAATAGTTATTTGTTGTCTAAAATAAAATATGATAGTTATTTGTTGTCATAAAATAGTAATTATTAACATTTATTTTCTGTTATGAAAAAAATTATTGTGACAGTATTTTCAAACTGTCATGGAAGGACTTTCCACAACAGGGGATACTACGACTGTAAATAACTATCACAGATTTTGTTCACGACAGAAAATAACTGTCGTAGTAGACCATTTTTGTTGTAGTGCTTTTTCATGAAGAATTCAGGAACTAAAAATGACGAGAAGTAGGTTAAATTTCAGGATCAAAATTGAAAGTAAGCAAAAAGATGTGAGTTTGCTTTATCGTGTTTCGATCGAATTGTGTGTTAATCTATCAGGAATCTCATTTCAATTTCTTCAACTTAGTTGTAGAAGGTTCCAAAATGAAGAGTTTGATATAAAATACATAATTTTCTATTTAAGTATTGAAGAACTTATGACTAGTTGAATTTAACCTTCTAAAGTTGAAACTTACTGGAAAAGTATGGAATTAAAGACCACTAAGATTGATTTATGTTGGTTGTTTATGGTGTTAAGACTTTTAAGTTGAAGCTAAGCGTTCAAAAAGTATAATTTTTAGCCTAAATTAAAATATGTAGGGTTTGATATAAATTAAAGATGAAAATGAGAATTTAAGCCTTTATAAAATAAATAGCTTAAATTATAGTAACGAAATTGGGGTAAGCGTATAATCCTCGCAGAACGAGTTCTGTTTTTTACTATGAATGGTTACTTTCAAACATTTGATACGAAAATTGTTTACTTTGGTTTTATCGATGAGGACGTTTGGTTTGTTTATTAAGAAAACTCTGTTTTAGCTTTAAATTGCTGGAAAAAGTATGAAACATAATTATAGATGTTGGTTTATGGTAATGGAATGTAAAGGTTGGTTTCCAAACCACAAAACCAATGTACTAAGGTGATTTTACTCGTAGGCTACGTAAATGTATTTTCGTAGTGTCACCTATGGTTGTCAGGAGGTTCTGGGGCTGAAAGAGGTCGTGACCGAAGATCCGAGAACCTGAGCCTAGGTGAGGATATGGAGGGAGAATTGAGATATGGCTTCGGGCCTATTATAACCCATGGTGGGTGTCTTTTTTACACAAAGGAGCGGGTTCATGTTGTTACTGTGGTAAGCTAATAATGCGTGGACTCCGTTTGGGCACGTGTTTCCTTGTGGTTATGGATCACATGTGAGCTATTCTGGGTCGTGTGTTTAGTATGCTATCGTGGTCGAATTAGATGGATGTTACTATTGTGGCGGGTACTAAATATGTGTGACCCAGTTGTGGCTGCATGATTCCTTGATCATGTGCGTGCTACTCTTGGCCGTATGTTTAGACGTCTTTCCATGATCGGATTGGCTACAGGTTGGTTGGTTGGTTGATTGGGGAAAATGTGATTATAATGTTTTATTTAATACATTATTTATCGATGCGTATTTACACATCTTATGAAGCATATTTTTACGTGTATTTGTATCAAATTACTTGCTACTCACTAAGCATTCGGCTTATTTTTTCAATATTTTCTCTCCCTTCCCAAGTAACAACCCAGGACCAAGCTTTGTTTCAGCTTAGTCGTTCTTGTAGATCTTCAATTTCTTTTTTTTTTTTTTTTGTTTGTGTGTATAGTTTAAACTTTTGTAATTCATCACTGGGTGGTTAGTCTCATCTAGAGAGACAATGTGGACTTGTGTTTTGGAAGATCCCTAATTAGTTTGAATACTTATGTATGTAATACGTAGTTTGCACCTTATATTGTACTTGAAGTTTTGATTCGATTTGTGAATGTGTGTGGTGAGACACACTAGTTGTATGTAGTATCTGAATTCCGTTTCAAATTTTATAGAAGTAGAAATTACTACATTTTCAGGTGTTGTTCCCTCATATTTTATGGGAGGTGCTGTCAACATTATTATACTTTACTCTTGAAAAGGGTGTGTTATTAATCTTACGTTTTCAAAGCATGTTTTAACGAGTAGGCTGACACCAGCATCTTTTTAAAGAGGGAAGTTTTAGAACGGGGAGTGAAAGCTTGTTTCTAAATACACTATATATATGCATGGACATATAATATTTATAATAGTAAGTATTATTATTATTATTATTAGCTTATTATGCTCAATACTTCAAGGGAAGTGACAAGAAATGAATCAGACATCTAAAGTTGTGATCGAATTGGATGCAATAAAAGTTGCTTTATAGAGGAGGTAGGGGATTATCGTTATGATATCACTAAACATTACTTTGTGGATGGAACATAATAGAGGGGGAGGCGGTGGGATGACCATTGGGGGATTATCAACGATGTTCTATTTTAAAGGTGAATGTCATGTGGTGGAGGAGGGGGAATAACCATTTGAGGGCCGCCAACATCAGAATCAAAATGATGGTGTGGTGGAGGGAGTGGAATGATCATTTGCAGGCCACCTATGTCAGAATCAAGATGATGGTGTGGAGGAGGGGGTGGGATGACCAGTTGAGGCCCGCCAACATCAGATTGTGGATGTTTGTGCGGTGGAGGTGGTGGGATGACCATTTGAGGGCCACCAACGTCAGAATCAAGATGATGGTGTGGATGAGGGGGTGGAATGACCATTTGAGGCCGCGCCAACATCAGATTGTGGATGTTTGTGCGGAGGAGGTGGTGGAATGACCATTTGAGGGCCACCAACATCAGAATCAAGATGATGGTGTGGAGGAGGGGGTGGAATGACCATTTGAGGACCGCCAACATCAGATTGTGGTTGTTTGTGCGGAGGAGGTGGTGGGATGACCATTTGAGGGCCACCAACGTCCGAATTAAGATGATGGTGTGGTGGAGGGGGTGGAATGACCAATTGAGGGCCACCAACATCGGATTGTGGAAGCTTGTGCGGTGGAGGAGGAGGGATAACCATTTGAGGGCCGCCAACATCGGAATCAAGATGATGGTGTGGTGGAGGTGGTGGAATGACCATCTGTGGTCCACCAACGTCTGAATCAAGATGATGGTGTGGCGGAGGGGGTGGAATGACCATTTGAGGTCCGCCAACATCAGATTGTGGGTCAACATGAAGCAACACTGTAAATACACAAACAAAGAATTAGAATACATGCATACGTGATATATGTATATGTATATATATACAAACGGAAAATAATATTCTTGTATACGTACCACGACAATGTGACATTGTGGCTATGGATAAAAGCGATAGAAAAAGAAGATAAATTCTTTGTGTTTTCTCCATATTGGTCACTAGAAAATGGAGAATAGAAGATTAATCTTGTGGAAATGGATGGAGGAACGAAGGGTTTATATAAGATGGCTTTGTGGGCCAAAACAAGAATTATAGTTTAATCATAATCGGTACGCAACTCAATAAAATTGAAATTGATAAAGTTATACCCAAGCAGTTTTAATGGTCCATTTTAATGCCTAAAACTCAACAATCTTAACTTTCATCTAAAAACATCCAATATCGTGCTTAAGAGAATTTAATTACTACTTAGAGAAATTAAATGAGAATAACAAAAAGAAGTTATCCGTGAAAAAAATAATTTCATATGCTCGTATTACCATAAATCTTCCAACAATAACCTTCTGTAAAAAAAAAACACAAAATCTTAGTTAATGATGGTAGTTATAACAGTTTATGTCAATGGATATCAGTGCATTTTGAGAACTAAAAAATCCATCGTCCAATTCCTCCGCCTCTCCAATTTGTCCTAAAAACAATTTTAAAAGTAAAAAGTAAATTTTTGGGAACTTTTAATCAAAAAAAAAAAAAAAAGAAACAAAGGAAAAAGGAAAAAAGAAAAGATTGTATGAATTAATTATTGATGGTTGTCTTAAAACCATCGAAACAAGCAATACTCTAAAAAGAAGTAAATTTTATCGCTCGTAGGTCTATGGCTTGAATCTCTCATCTTCTATTGATATTGAAAAAATGAAATTTATTAACCAAATTACTATTAGGATATATTTTATCTAACTTAATTAGGTTGTTATATAATTTTAACTTGTGTTGTTGAATGAGAAGTTTTTTACTAATCGCAAATTGCCCCATCATTTCTTAGACTAGAAGATATAATGCTAAGAAAGTTAGCAAAAGAGGTAAAATTGAACCAAGGAACGAACTATAGCTTAAGGGGTGATGGTGCCTTGATGAAATATGATAGGTTGTGTGTCCCTAGAAACCAAGGCATAAAAGATCAAATTTTAGAGGAAGCATATAGTTCTGCATATGCAATTCATTCTGGCAGTACAAAGATGTATAGAACTTTAATTTATTGGACCTTATGAGATATTAGAACGTATTGGGCTTGCAGCGTACAATATGGTATTGCCTATGGAACTTTCGAGGATTTGTGATGTGTTTCATGTGCGATGTAGCGTAAGTACGTTTCTGATCCATCTCATATTCTTGAAACACAACCAGTTCATTTGAAAGAGAACTTGTCTTACAAAGAGGAGCCAACACAAATTCTTGATAAGAAAGAGCTGGTGCTAAGGAACTAAGTCATACCGTTAGTTAAAGTTCTTTGGGGGAACCATATTTATGAAGAAGCAACATGGGAGACTGAGCAGGCAATGAAGGCTCAATACCCACAGCGTTCCACATCATCACCATGATCGAATTTCAAGGACGAAATTATTAAAAAAGAAGATAGTAACGTGTAAGCCCTCGTTCTTTTCTCCTTTTATTTATTAATATTTTTAAGTTTGAAAAACAAGTTTAAATCTAATAGTTAATGTCTAAAGGTTGAATTGTTTTAATAAGGTAAATTGGTTTTAATAAGAAAGTTTGGAACAAATTTAGGTTGGTTTAAGGCTTCGACTTTTTGAGGTGTTGAAAAGAGTAAGGTAGGGGCAAAAAATGAGTTTATTTTGAAAGTGAGGGGTATTTTTGTCTATATCTATTATTAGTATTTTTCTTATATGAAGCAATTAAAAGAAAAAGAGGAGGGGAACGTCTACAAGAGGTCTTGAGTGCACGCCCTCCCCTTCCTTCGAGTTGTTCCCTCTCTCCCACCTTGTTCTCTTTCCTTGGTTTGCCGCCATACCTGCCGCCTCGTCCTCACGTTTCAGGACAGCCACAAACCGCGTCGTTCATCTCCTTCGCGTCGTTTGGTGTCGCTTTGAAGCCTTGTCTCCATCTAATGACGCGTCACTCGATTCACTAGACGACGACGTGCACGTGGCTAGCAAAGCCCTACCACATCGCCCTTAACACAGTCGTAAGTCGGTTCTTCAACACCTCTCCTATAGCCGTCATGCGTGGTAGCTGACTAGAGGCCAACCGAATCTTTGTCCATCTCCATTCTTCTTTCAGTTCCTACTCTTAGAGTAAGATTTTTATGGTTCGGGGTTGTTTTCTTTAGGCGATTGTGAATACCTATTAAGTTTAGACATAAACTTAACTTTTTCCACAACATTTTGGATGTTAGATTTGATTATTATAGGAGTTGGAGCTGTTGTCCAGCCGTTTAAGAACCCAAAATCGAGTGTTTTGACACAACTTTGGTAAATTTCTAAACTTCTTGGAGTCAATCTTAAATACCTGTTTGATTCTAGTGCTATCTTTAAGTAACCAATGATGGTGGACGGTTGATTTGAACTAAGAAGGTACTTAGGATGTTGCCCATTGAAATCAAGGGTACTATGTTGAGTTCTTGGTAACATTTGGAATAGTTTCCACAAATCATCTCTGGTTTTTATAGTGGTTTGAGGTACACAAGAAGAATTAAAATATACAATTTGATTCGTTTGAAAGTTCACTCAATTTCTAACAAGTTTCATGAATAAAATTTGAGCAAATTCTGAGGCTAAGTGAATGATTTTTGAAGTAGAAAATAGACCATAGACTTTTCACGTAATTCCAAGAAGCCTCTGGTTTTTCGAGTATCCAATAATGTATAGGTGGAATTAAAAGCTCTATTTGGTATGGTTAGAAAGCTTGTTAAATTTCCTACAACCACTACAACAAAATCTATCTACTACAACAGTTGTTTACATTAGAAAATGGAAGGGAGGAAAAAAAAACTGTCACAAAAGGTAAAAATACCCGTCATTTGTGGGAAAAGGCGAAATTTTTCAGATAGCATTTTTTGCGACAGTTATTTGATGTCGTAGAAGATACATCAAATAATTTATTTAATTTATTAAAATTCAATTCAATTTAAATGAAAAGTAAAGGGTTTTAAGGCTTTTCCCCCAAATAAAAATTTCCCCAAATTAAAAACCCTCATTCCTCTCGCAAATAAGCCATCTCAAAACGCGAAGAAGACCATCTTTGGATGACGCCCGTTCCCATCACCACCACCGCCTTCTCATTCCCGTCTCCTCACTCTATTACTATCGCAACCTCCTTTATCGAACGACAAACCTCCTCTATGATAACCTGTTTAATCTGTGCCTGTCATCTCCAATCCACCGCAATCTCTTCAACATTCAAACCACGACCGTCACCTCCTCTGTCGGTAAGTCATTTGTTCCTTTTCTCTTTCTCTCTCTTCGCAAAGTTGTTCTCTTGTCACTACTTCCCTCAACTCCATGAGTCGTCGGTAAGGTCTTAAATTTTCAACTTCGTTTGAATTTCCACTTTTGCGCAAACACCCCTATGTGATGTATGTGAAATAAATGTTGGATTTATCTTTAACTTAAATTAGACCAAAAAATGTTAAGACTTGAAGCTGAAAGAGAGCAAGACAAAAAGGGAGAAGGTCCTGAAAATGTCCTTCATGTGTTTAGGTTTATGAGATGTTTATTTAAGGAAATTTTGATTTAAGATATATTCTTTTATTATATGACACCTCCCCTTGTCTTAATTTTATATAATACTATTTGGTGATGTGTTTTGTTTGTTTTTCTACTGTGCATTTTTTCATGAGAAGATTGTTCTTTGGTGTTTAGGGGAGCCTAATAACTTCATCCTTAGCTGAGCAAGAGTTCTCTAACTCTAACTTAGGAGGAGCCTAAAGGTAAGTATTTGTTGATGGTAGTAGACACAGTAGACCTTTATTTATCAACACTACAAGAAAAATGGTCTACGACGACAGTTATTTATTGTCGTGAACAAAATCCATGACAATTATTTTCAGTGATAGAAGCGGGAGTTATGGAAAGTCCTTCCATGACATTTTTCAAAAACTGTCTCCATAAGTTATTTCATTACATAACATAAATGTCGTTAGTTAGCATTCTACGACATCAAATAACTGTAATATTTTATTTTATGACAATAAATAACTATCATCATTTATGTATTAACGACAGTTAAATAAATGTCATGAATTCGTTTATTGTGACATGTTTTAAATGTCACGAATATGTCAATTGCGACAATTTTTTTTAAAAAAATGTCATTGTTTTGCTACTGATGACATTATTTTTCTGTCAAAGATAGGACAATCGTGACAATTAATTTTGTAAAAAAAACTGTCATTGTTTTCGTATTCACAACAATTAATAACTGTTAAAAATTCATATATTACGACATGTTTTTCCTGTTGCAAATTACTCGATTAGTACAGTTTTTTCCTGTTCTCCTTGCCACTCCGCCATTACACGAACCATTTGAATGACAATAATGTAGCTGACAATGACAATTTTGAATTTATAATATTGACACCCATATAGAAAAAATTAGCCAACAATTTAATATATATACGCTATAATACAATTTATAATATTCGTACATTTCCAATCAAGTTCCAACAATTTACAAGTACAGAATCTCAGCCCTTAATCAAAAAATATTTTAAATAGCATCAGAATACATATAACAAGATTTTCTGCTAAAGCATAAACGACCAACCGAGAATGTTTGTCTCTGAAAATGTTCTTTGAAAGTAAACTCATGAAGTTGTCGACTCCAGTTGAACCTACGAAGACAACATGAATATAAGCATCCATCATAGAACAAGAGAGTACAACTCTTATAGAAAATTTCAACATTGAGAATTACCTATCACTACATACGTCGATAAGATAAACAACTACATAGCAGAGCACACATGTAGAATAACAACATCAACTTAACATCCACTTGGTCTACCATATTGGAACTTTTTACAAATTACAACTCTTGTATCATTACTCTTTAGAAAACTTAGCTGGATATAAATAAGTAATCAACAAGAAAATTCTTGAATAAGTAATCATAAGTAATAATCGAGATGAATGAAACTTAAGAATCCATTAGTAGTTCACTGTCACTAAGGTTGGAAGAAACGTTATCCAACAAGAACCAAAAAGTTTCCATCTTAAGGAGTCAAACACTTTCAAATCTACAAATATCAGAAAGAAGACAGTTTTCATGTGCAATCCACTTCAGTTAATGAAGCCAAGAAATATTAAGGTACTAGGAAAATGAAACTAGAACAACTTGTATCATTTATGGCTTGACAGAATTTAAAGGTCTCCTAGTTTCTTATAAAAAAAAGCTCTACCAATGAGTACCGACATAAAATCCATGACAATTTACACAAGTACCAATTTAGCAATAGCAATAAGTACAGACATAACACCCATGGCAATTTACACAAGTAGCAATAGTCAACCACTATAAGCATACTATTCATGATAAAAAAACAAAATTGTAGCATCCTAGCAGGTATATTGTTGGTATCGATAGGTTGTTTTCAAGTATTTATCTTGTTTCGTAAAGCAAAAATTCAATAGTTTGTTTTAGCATATATAACCACTAAAATTGAATAATGACAAATCATCAAAGAGTGAAAAATGGAAAGCCAATAACTTCAACAAACTAAAGTTGTAAGAGTATATACTTTGAAATAAATATTACCTGTTAACTATATCGTTAGATTGTTCTTATCTTCTTTATATGTTAGAGGTATCCTCTTGAGTTGCTAGCCTTCATAAGATATATACCTTTATTATCTGACGTGCTCCATTTCTATTGGATGCTTGCCAATTCTCTATGATCATACATCTGAAGGCTGAATCACATTTTCATCATGTAATCGGACTTTAGTGATTGGATTTGGACGTTTAAGATCATGCAAAATAAGAAGCACAAATGTAGATATGCAACGTAATATGTTTACAATAAGAAAACTAAAACTTCTAAATGAATTCTGAATCTTTATACACCCCGAGTATGATGACATGCACAAAATTCTTCTCCTAGATTCAATGTATAGAGATGAATATTGTTTATGGATACCTTACTATGATTTCCTTACAATGTACAATCTACTTGAAGGTAGTTGAGGTTCTAAAGTACCTAAATACACCGTTCCTACAAATTGGAACCGATAGTCTGTACGAGATAAAAAATATCTAATATAAGAACTTTTGTGGTTAGCTTTTTGAACATCTTAACTTTTAACAAGTCAATAAGAAATGGAAACAAGAGCATACCATTACAGAAAATCAAGCACATTTCAGCTTTAAAATTATTGTAAACATATATGGTTTAATTTAAAATTAGAAACAATTGAAAATCTTCTTAGGAGCAGTTCCAGTAGCTCTGTGTTTGGCAGCAATTTCCTCTGCCTTTGCCTTTAGCTTTTCTTCTCCATGCTTTGCTTCAATTAACAACCTTATTTTCTTATGTTGTTTTGTGTATCAATGCTATTTTGTTCTTCATTTTCTCTATATACTCACCCTTCTTCTTCTCAAATTTTTCATGCTCTCATTACAAAATCAATCCAAATGAAATCGACAAAAAAGAAAAAAAAAACATAGTTGTAAAGAGCAGTTCCGTCAATGAAGAGAAATATCGAATTACAGATTTTGGAATCTTCACTGAGGTTGTGAGTTTATATTTAATGAATTTTTCTAAAATCTAGAACTAAAATCGTAAATAGCATCTACATACTATACAAATAAAACTTAAACACATTACATATATTTTGTTTTCTAATTACCTCAATTTGTTTTAGTTCAGCCTCAAGAGCTGCTTTCTTGTTGTTCTCCCATGACCCAATGCGTTCCATCCAGAAAAACACATATATAAAGCAAATAATAGCATCAAAGGGGTTAAATTCCATTGAGCTCCCTATTCAACTCTTCAGTATCAATCAGAATTTTAGAATTATTAACCCAAGGGCTGAGAAATATAAAATAAATTTGGAAACAAAAGAAAATTCCATTGAGCTCTTTAAGGAGGAAGCAAAAGATTGTATTCTTTTGAAATTAACTTTCTCAAAAGAAGCAACAATCTCTTCTCACAAACTAGTAACATAGATTCCCCACTGCAAATAGGAGAAAAGAACTAACATCAACAAAGTAGATAGAATTTTGGACAAAGAGTAACATAACATGAAGTTAGGAACATGCAGTAAACAAAATCTCATGAAGATTAAGCACATCAATACCCACAACTAGATCCTAAAAAAAATAAGAATCTGAAACTAGATCCTGAATAATAGCATATCTTATAATCCAATGAACACCAATAATTATCCTACTGTGCAAACATGGAAATTACTTATGTAGATTGGAACCCACAATTTTCAATTTGAAAATCTACTTCCTTGAACCAATGAAATCAATTAGTTCAAAGGAGTAACAAACTACAAACAAGTTAGCATTAATGAACCGTATCTACATTAAAATAATATAAATAAAAGACAAATTCACTCTCCCCTTTCTCTACTCCACCCCACTAAGTCTATATATTTGTAATTTACCCACTCACTCAAAACAACATTCAAGGAACAAATCAAGTGAAAGAAAACCTTTTCCAATTCCTTGCCATAAATCTACTAAATAATGCAAATTAACTATAAAAAATTCAGAAATCAATGAATAGGTAATGATATTTTTACGAAAATAATAAAGAATACTTGTTGTCATATAATCTTAAAAATTAATGATACGCACAGAAGAAGTATTGAATAACATAATTCAAGGATTGTTGTGTGACTCAAACATCCTATATCGGGACAAACACAATCACACAACATCATTAGCATTTCAATACATTCATAAATAATAATATATCGTTTATCTGTTTCTTTCCTTCATACAATCCTAAAGAGTTTACAACTCTTTTTTTAAATATCTCATTCGTCTTTTGATATACGCTCATCTTGAAAATCCCCTCTCTCCAAAAAAAAAAAAAAAAAGGACAGATTTCATTCTCCAATCTCTCCATCCATTTCCACACCCACCCTAATATTTAATATTTACAAAGAATCTTATTAAAAAAAAAAAACTTAGCATGTTTTTCCAAAATGCCACTTAAACTAGTGGCATCATTGATCATTAATCTATCGATTGAGAGTGACAGAAACATCGATAGAGAGCTCTAACAAGAGAATATTAACATCACCATGCTAACCTTTTGAGTGGCTAAGAAAAAATTGAGATGAAATTCTTCAAGACTTGAACTTCTCAATGTACTGTAACCCAACTTCGACTGAATCTACACGTAAACATTAAGTCATCAGAACTTGAATGTCATCAACACACAAAAAAAATTCATGCTTCTTGTATTCTACAAGATACTCTTATTACTTCATTGGTTGTCTTCAAACATTATCACTTTCAATAAAAACAACCAAAGTCCATAAACAGATTGTATGTTATTATTGGAAAACAAAATAATTGAAAACATAGGACCATTTTCAAACCATTAAGCAATCACTATAGGACCAACCATCAATAAAAACATATTTACAAATATGTAAAGTAGATCAGATACGTCCAAAACTAAAGGACTAAATGAGTTAACGTCCAGAAAAAAAAAAATCCAGACATGCATATACACACCAAATGCTTACAAAATCAATATAACAATCTTCCAAAGTACCCTACCTAAAATAATAATCTCGTGACAAATAAGTGTCCTTAAGAGGACCAAATTGCACAAATAATCCCCGTAGGTCGTCTGACCTGCAAAATACATACCGATGAAGAAGTTGATCAACTTAATAGAGAACAAAACCAAACACAATCTCTTTTTTCCCTTTGTCTTCTCAACAAAATAAAACGTTTCTTAGAATTTTCCTAATTCAAACGAACGAAAATCAAATTAAAAATCAACTAAATGCTTCATTGAGGCATTTCATCAAACACATTGTAATCAAACATATCGTAAGCAACCAAAATGCTTCATCACATAACCAACCATAAAGAAAAAATGTGATTCACATTAGAAAAATGATCGTAAACAACAATATTGAATATGATGAATATGATGGTAGACAAAACAAACACATATCTCCTATAAAATCAAAACTATGAGGGATGTTTTTCATAAAAAGAACCATCAATATATCACATTGACTCATTCGCATGGAATCCAACATATAGGAGATGGGTTATGAAGCCATTGGAGAGTAAATTGCATTCAACAAACAACCAAAGACAAAGTGGAATTGGAAATCAAAATTTCATCCATTTCGCAATTTGGGATTTAGGCAATGAGAATTCCCATCAAACATTAAAAAATTTGCCAACCTATTTTTTATCCAAAACTTCTCTAAAACCTTTAATTTAACACAATTCAAACCTAGGCATAATGAAATTTCAGATATTAAAACCTAATTTTCAGCAATTTGCAGTGAATTTCGAAAGGACAGAATTTTTTTTGATACTTACTGGAAATTCCCCAAAATGTAATTAACATTTTGCTGGACAACACGATAAAATCCTTCAAAACCTGAATCTAATGTAAAAATAGGATGAAGTCGAAATGGAGCCACGGACGCGTGACGGGAAAAGAAAACCTGAGAGTGAGGGAGAAGACGCCGATGAGAGGTGGTAGCGGTGCGTTTGGCTGGTCAGCGCTCAGTCGCAGAAGCCACCGACGTTGGCAGTGGAGAGATTGAGAAAGATTGCAGTGAGGGGGAGGGTTTTCGAAATTTAGGGGCTTTCCTTTACTTTCTTTCTTTCCATTCTTTTAACTTAAAACAAATAAATTTTATTTTATTATTACTATTTAATGCAGTTAAAAAATGTCATAGATTTATGGCATTAAAAAACTGTCATAAATTTGGCCAATCCGAAAATTTTCATCTTTTCCCGCCAAAAATGGGCATTTTGACAATTTGTGACAGTTTTTTTGTTCTTCTTTTAATTTGGATTGTATACAAATGTCATAGAATGTCATTTTTCTTGTAGTGCAATTTGTGGGGTCTAATTGAATTTCTTTAACTTCAAATTTTGCTTCAATCCTTCTATTTTAGTATTTTTAGAATACTTAATTTTTGGCATTGGTGTTAATTTTGCTTTATTTTTGTCTTTACACTCTTCAATTAATTAACTTTTGGCATTTCGACTTCTTCGCTATATAAAGGTTAGTACTTACTTTTATATACTCAAGACTCTTTCTTATTTTAAGTTTTTCCATTTTATTTTGATTTTTAATTACATGTTCTTTTGAAAATTGTTTGTTTATCTATTAATGTTGAGAATATCATAAAATGTTCTCTACATTTTTTATTATTGAAATTTTGGGGTTTTTTTTTTTTTTTTTTTTTTTTTTTTTTGCTATTTTCACTATTTTCACTTTGCGGGAGAACAAAAAGGTAGAAGTAAAACATTTTATGTTTTATTTTATATTTTACTAAAAATACTTTTTAGCAAGTGTAATATGTAAACTCCACCATTTGCGTATGGAAGGTGTTTGTGAATATGCCTGAGAGATGTGGACTGTGGCTTTGTTTTATACAATTTGTTTTAAGCATATTTTGACTGTTGAACTGGAAATGGACTTTTAGAATCCAACCCATTTGCTTTAATTGCACAAATCTCTAGTGGAAGGATTTGGCTGCAACTCATGCAGTCTAAATAATGGTTTGTTATTATTGTTAGCCTATTGGTACAATTCTAGTGTAATTATTAGAAACTTCCTGCCTTGAGTTTGGTATTTACTCACTAACTTTTCATGGTTGAATTTTCAGATCTATTTGAACTATCAACCCGAATTTGGAACTTCAATGTTGGGGCTTTGGTGAAAGAAAATGCTTGAACCCAAATTTGAATTGAATTGTATATGTAAAGTCCCAAAGGTAAAAATATATATATATATACATTTTTATTTTCTTTTCTTTTCTTTTTCTTTTTCTTTTCTCTCTTCTCCTTCCTCCCCGTGCGTTCTCCTTCCGTTCGCAGCAAGCAGCCGCTGACCATCCCTTCTCCTCTCTGTTCCGCCAGATCGAGCCGAACTCAACCGCAACATCTGTTTCTTCCTCCGTTCACCGAAGCCGAACCCACTTTCTTTCTTCTTTGATCCAAAACTGTCGCTGTAACCGTCGGCCGCCGCGTAACTTTCCGTCCAGATCTGCACCGCAAGACCTTCCGCCGTTTGCAACCGTTGCTCTTTCTCCGCTGCCCAGCCATCTCAGTCGGTTCTGTCTCCGTCGAAGCCACGGTTCTGCAACCGTCTCCGCCGGTTCTGTCTTCGTGAAGCCCTGCCATGCAACCTCTGTTTCGAGCCGCCGCCCATTCCGTTCTCCTCTGTTTTCTGCACTGCCGCGCGACTCTCCGACCGCGTCAGATCGTTGATCGATTTTGAGGCAGCCGCCACGTCTCCTTTGGCCGACCGCTGACCGACCCACACTTAGGATTTTTGCTGCGAGTCCGACAGTCGTGCGTTGAGGTGTGCTGCTGTCTCTGTTTTACAATTTTATCGAGGTTGCTTTGTTGGTAACAACTTAAGTATGAATGGTAATTGGTTTCAAAGTGGTTCAAGTGTTATGGTTGGAATGTTTAGCTAATTTGTTAATTGGTTCTTGAAGGTGTTGGGAGTAATGTTGGGCTCCCTTAAATTCACAACCAATTTGTGAATTGTTGAGGGTTCAGTTCGCCAATATGTCGGTGAGTTGGAACTTACGTTGAGGAAAGTAAGTGAGATATGTATCGTGGAAGTAATTGAATTTTTGTGTTGTTGTGCTTAGGATTGTTTCGAGGACGTTAGTTGATTAAGGAGCTTCCCCAACTTTGAGGTAAGGGACTTTCTACTGGACTCACCTAAAGTTTTTGAGTTGTGTTGGACTGTATGGATGATGATTAAGATGTACATGTTTGGTTGCAGACTAAATGTTTAGTGTATGTTGTATTTGACTGGAAACATATATATATACATTGATGTGTGAATTGATGTGGATTGCCGAAAGTATACATGTGAATGACTGAAATTATGCTTATGTGTACATGATAATATTAATAGATTGTGCTGTATAAAGATTTGGATGTGAACTAGTGAAATTTGTTTCGGTTGGATGTGGATTATACTGAACTGTGGTTTGTGCTGGTGAACTGAGGGGTGTATTGACTGTATAGTTTGATTGACTGACGTATCAGTATATTATTGACAGACATATGACTAAAGTGAGATAAGTTGACTGTTAGGACGAGAGAAAGAACTTTATGTTTTGAAGTAACTGAAAGATGGATTGAATGGAATGAGGGGATAAATTGTTAGGTTGTATTGGGATGTTTACCTTGTAGGTGTCCCACGGGACCACCAATTTATTTTGCACCTTCGGGAGCATTTGACTGATATGTGTTTCTGCAGAACACTTGACTGATATGTACGTCCCCTCGGGGCGTTAGACTGATATGTACGTCCCTCGGGGCGTTAGACTGAGATGTGTATCCTACGGGATCACAAGACTGCGACTGTACAGGGTGTCCCAATAGAACTTTAATAATTTATTTTCCCCTGACGAGACCAGTAGAGGGTCTCTTACTGAGTATTGTTATACTCACCCTTCTTATGTTTAATTTTCAGGCAAAGGAAATAAAGGTGGCAAACCGGCGAGGGGCAGGAAGGAAGCGTGATTGCCATAGGGAATGTGTTATTTTGCTTCCGCTTATGATTTCTTTTAAGGTTTAAGATGTACTAAAACTTAGTTTACAAACTTTTATTTGTAAATAGTGTTATTGTTAAGTTTTCTTGAATATTTGAAAATCAGGTCTGACATGTTTTGTTTTTAAATTGACTTATGTTTCAATTTGTATCAACCAAAGTCTTTTGTCAAAAAAAAATTAACGACCTCGACTTACCCAAAAAAGTTGGGTCGTTACAGTTGGTATCAGAGCCTAAGTTTTAGGTTCTGTAGATTGACTTACGATGTAAGTCTATGTTTTTGTGTTCCTATGGCTAACGCGACCCTTCGTCTCTCGTCAGGTATGCTTGATGCTTATATGTATGGTTTATTTGCATGACCTTGCCTAAATTAAACTAGATTGCATGACGATAAAGACTTGCTTATGTTTATGATTAAGATTTTGTTAAAGAGTGTTGTTGGTGGATAATAGGAATTATGCCGCCAAGGGAAGAAGTACGTAGAGGAGGTCGTAGAGGCCGAGGTAGAGGAGCAGGAGGCCGAGGTAGAGGAGCAGGTCGTAATCAGCCTACTGAGGGTCAAGCTGAACAACAAATTCTTGCTGCACCCGTGACTCACGTTGAGTTTGATGCACTGTCTGCTCACATGGAGCAGAGGTTTACAGAACTTATGACAGCTATAGCTCAAAACCAGCAGGCACCTGCGGTCCCACCTGCACCTGTGGTTCCCCCTGCACCAGCAGCTCCTCCTGCCACAAGAATTACCTAACCAACTTTCTGCTGAGGCGAAACATTTGAGGGACTTTCGGAAGTATGACCCTCAGACGTTTGATGGGTCACTGGAGGATCCTACTAAAGCTGAAATGTGGTTGTCCTCTGTGGAAACCATATTTAATTACATGAGATGTCCCGAGGAGCACAGAGTTCAGTGTGCTGCTTTTTCTACTGAGGGACAGAGGCATTATTTGGTGGAGGACTACAATGCGCATGCTAGGTGGAGATGTGAGGCAGATTACCTGGGATCAGTTTAAGAACTGCTTCTATACCAAGTTTTTCTCGGCTAACCTTAGAGACGCCAAAAGCCAGGAATTCTTGGAGTTGAAGCAAGGATATATGACAGTCGAGGAGTACGACCAGGAGTTTGATATGCTGTCACGTTTTGCCCCTGAGCTTGTTAGTAATGAGCAGGCTAGAGCTGATAGGTTCGTCAAGGGATTGAGGGATGAAATTAGGGGCTTTGTGCGAGCACTAAAGCCCACTACCCAAGCTGAAGCACTGCGTCTGGCAGTGGATATGAGCATTGGGAAGGATGAAAGACAGCCAAGGAGCTTTAATAAGGGATCGTCGTCGGGTCAAAAGAGAAAAGTAGAGCAGAGAACTATAGGAGTTCCTCAGAGGAACTTGAGACCAAGCGATCCTTTTCGCAGTTTCCAGCAGAGTTCTGGCGGTGCAGGAGACACTACTCGAGAGAGGCCAGTATGTAATACGTGTGGGAAACGCCACCTGGGTCGTTGTTTGATGGGAACGAGAGTCTGTTATAAGTGCAAGCAAGAGGGACACATGGCTGATAGGTGTCCCTTGAGATCTACTGGGGCTGGATCGAGCAGTCAGGGAGAGAGACCTCCACAGCGGGGTACAATCTTTGCCACTAATAGATCAGAGGCAGAGAAGGCCGGCACAGTAGTGACAGGTACATTACCAGTATTAGGGCATTTTGCCTTGACCTTGTTTGACTCGGGATCTTCTCATTCATTTATTTCATCGCTTTTTGTGACGCATGCATGCTTAGAGGTGGAACCCTTAGACTATGTTTTGTCAGTGTCTACACCGTCTGGAGAAATTATGTTGTCTAAGGAAAAGATTAAAGCATGTGAAATTGAGATAGCTGGTCGTGTGCTGGACGTAACCTTGTTGGTATTAGATATGCGTGACTTTGATGTAATTTTAGGTATGGATTGGCTAGCTACTAATCATGCTAGTATTGATTGTTCTCGTAAGGAAGTTGTGTTCAGTCCCCCTACTGCATCTAGCTTTAAATTCAAGGGGTAGGAACAGTAGTACTGCCTAAAGTAATCTCAGCTATGAAAGCTAGTAAACTACTCAACCAGGGTACTTGGAGTATTTTGGCAAGTGTGGTGGATACTAGGGAAGGTGAGACTTCTTTAACTTCAGAACCTGTGGTAAGAGACTACCCAGATGTATTTCCAAAAGATCTTCCAGGACTACCGCCACATAGAGAGGTTGATTTTGCCATTGAGTTGGAGCCAAACACTACTCCTATTTCTAGAGCCCCTTATAGGATGGCTCCTGCTGAGTTGAAAGAACTGAAGGTACAGTTACAGGAATTGCTTGACAAAGGCTTTATTCGACCTAGTGTGTCACCTTGGGGTGCACCAGTATTGTTTGTGAAGAAGAAGGATGGGTCGATGCGTCTTTGCATTGACTATAGAGAGTTGAATAAAGTAACAGTCAAGAACAGATATCCTTTACCCAGAATCGATGATTTGTTCGATCAGTTACAGGGAGCCACGGTGTTCTCTAAGATTGACTTACGGTCAGGTTATCACCAGTTGAGGATTAGAGACCGTGATATTCCTAAGACTGCTTTTCGTTCGAGGTATGGACATTATGAATTCATAGTAATGTCTTTTGGTTTGACTAATGCACCTGCTGTATTTATGGATTTGATGAACAGGGTGTTTAAGGATTTCTTGGACACTTTTGTGATAGTCTTCATTGATGATATTTTGGTTTATTCCAAGACTGAAGCCGAACATGAGGAACACTTACATAAGGTGTTAGAGACTCTTCGAGTCAATAAACTGTATGCTAAGTTCTCTAAGTGCGAATTTTGGTTGAAGCAGGTGGCTTTTCTTGGTCATGTGGTTTCCAGTGAGGGAGTTTCAGTAGACCCTTGCAAAGATAGAAGCGGTTACCAGTTGGTCTCGACCCTCTACAGTTAGTGAGGTTCGTAGTTTTCTGGGTTTAGCAGGGTACTACCGGAGGTTTGTGGAGGATTTTTCACGTTTGGCTACTCCTTTGACTCAGTTGACAAGGAAGGGAACTCCGTTTGTTTGGAGTCCAGCTTGTGAGGATAGTTTTCAGAACCTTAAGCAAAGGTTAGTTACTGCACCGGTCCTTACTGTACCAGATGGATCTGGAAGTTTTGTGATTTACAGTGATGCTTCCAAGAAAGGACTGGGTTGTGTTTTGATGCAGAAAGGTAAGGTGGTTGCTTATGCCTCTCGTCAGTTGAAGAGTCACGAGCAGAACTACCCCACACATGATTTGGAGTTGGCAGCAGTGGTTTTTGCATTGAAGATATGGAGACATTACTTGTACGGTGAAAAGATACAAATCTTTACTGACCATAAGAGCCTAAAGTACTTCTTCACTCAGAAGGAGTTGAATATGAGACAGCGAAGGTGGCTCGAGTTGGTAAAAGATTATGACTGTGAGATATTGTACCATCCTGGTAAGGCGAATGTGGTGGCTGATGCTCTTAGTAGAAAAGTATCACATTCGGCAGCACTCATTACTAGACAGGTACCATTGCATCGAGACTTGGAGAGAGCTGAGATTGCAGTGTCTGTGGGGAGAGTCACCTCACAGCTAGCTCAATTAACGGTGCAACCGACTCTGAGGCACAAGATTGTTGATGCTCAGAGTAATGATCCTTATTTGATGGAGAGACGTCGCCTTGTTGAAACAGGGCAGACTGATGAGTTCTCCATATCCTCTGATGGTGGGTTGATGTTTGAGAGACGTTATGTGTGTGCCAGCGAACAGTACAGTTAAGATTGACTTACTAGATGAAGCCCATAATTCCCCATTTTCCATGCATCCTGGTAGCACGAAAATGTATCAGGATCTAAAACGATTTTATTGGTGGCGGAATATGAAAAGGAAGTGGCGGAATTTGTTAGTAAGTGTCTAGTATGTCAGCAAGTTAAGGCACCTAGACAGAAACCAGCAGGTTTGTTACAACCTTAAGTGTGCCAGAGTGGAAGTGGGAGAATGTGTCGATGGATTTTATTTCAGGGCTGCCTAAGACCCTGAAGGGTTTCACAGTGATTTTGGTTGTCATAGACAGGCTTACGAAATCGGCACATTTTGTACCAGGAAAATCCACTTATACTGCTAGTAAGTGGGCAGAGTTGTATTTAACTGAGATTGTGAGACTGCATGGAGTGCCTGTATCGATTGTTTCTGATAGGGATGCACGGTTTACTTCCAAGTTTTGGAAGGGACTTCAGACTGCTATGGGTACGAGATTGGATTTCAGTACAGCCTTTCATCCACAGACTGATGGTCAAACTGAACGTTTGAACCAAGTTTTAGAGGATATGCTACGAGCTTGTGTTATAGAGTTTCCAGGTAGTTGGGACTCTCATCTACATTTGATGGAGTTTGCTTATAACAACAGTTTCCAGGCTACCATCGGTATGGCACCATTTGAGGCTTTGTATGGCAAATGTTGTAGAACCCCTGTTTGTTGGAGTGAGGTTGGTGAACATAGATTGATGGGACCTGAATTAGTTCGGTCTACTAATGAGGCTATTCAAAAGATTAGAGCACGTATGCAAACAGCGCAGAGTAGACAGAAGAGTTATGCGGATGTACGGCGAAAAGACCTTAAGTTCGATGTGGGAGAAAAGGTATTCTTGAAGGTAGCACCTATGAAGGGTGTTATGCGTTTTGAGAAGAAAGGGAAGTTAAGTCCTCGTTTTGTTGGACCATTTGAGATCTTAGAGAGGGTTGGTGTTGTGGCGTATCGCTTGGCATTACCACCATCACTCTCTGCAGTCCATAATGTTTTCCATGTTTCGATGTTGAGGAAGTATGTGGCCGATACATCTCATGTAGTGGACTATGAACCCTTGGAGATTGATGAGCATTTGAGCTATGTAGAACAACCTGTGGAGATTCTGGCTAGAGAGGTAAAGATGCTTCGTAATAGAAGCATTCCATTAGTAAAGGTTTTGTGGCGGAATCATCGAATTGAAGAGGCGACATGGGAGCGAGAAGAAGAGATGAGGACTCGTTATCCAGAGTTATTTCAGGATTAGAACTTTCGAGGACGAAAGATTCTTAAGGGGGAAGAATGTAAAGTCCCAAAGGTAAAAATATATATTATATATACATTTTTATTTTCTTTTCTTTTCTTTTTCTTTTCTTTTCTCTCTTCTCCTTCCTCCCCGTGCGTTCTCCTTCCGTTCGCAGCAAGCAGCCGCTGACCATCCCTTCTCCTCTCCGTTCCGCCAGATCGAGCCGAACTCAACCGCAACATCTGTTTCTTCCTCCGTTCACCGAAGCCGAACCCACTTTCTTTCTTCTTCGATCAAAAACTGTCGCTGTAACCGTCGGCCGCCGCGTAACTTTCCGTCCAGATCTGCACCGCAAGACCTTCCGCCGTTGCAACCGTTGCTCTCTTTCTCCGCTGCCCCAGCCGTCTCAGTCGGTTCTGTCTCCGTCGAAGCCACGGTTCTGCAACCGTCTCCGCCGGTTCTGTCTTCGTGAAGCCCTGCCGCGCAACCTCTGTTTCGAGCCGCCGCCCATTCCGTTCTCCTCTGTTTTCTGCACTGCCGCGCGACTCTCCGACCGCGTCAGATCGTTGATCGATTTTGAGGCAGCCGCCACGTCTCCTTTGGCCGACCGCTGACCGACCCACACTTAGGATTTTTGCTGCGAGTCCGACAGTCGTGCGTTGAGGTGTGCTGCTGTCTCTGTTTTACAATTTTATCGAGGTTGCTTTGTTGGTAACAACTTAAGTATGAATGGTAATTGGTTTCAAAGTGGTTCAAGTGTTATGGTTGGAATGTTTAGCTAATTTGTTAATTGGTTCTTGAAGGTGTTGGGAGTAATGTTGGGCTCCCTTAAATTCACAACCAATTTGTGAATTGTTGTGATGATTGTGAGGGTTCAGTTCGCCAATATGTCGGTGAGTTGGAACTTACGTTGAGGAAAGTAAGTGAGATATGTATCGTGGAAGTAATTGAATTTTGTGTTGTTGTGCTTAGGATTGTTTCGAGGACGTTAGTTGATTAAGGAGCTTCCCCAACTTTGAGGTAAGGGACTTTCTACTGGACTCACCTAAAGTTTTGAGTTGTGTTGGACTGTATGGATGATGATTAAGATGTACATGTTTGTTGGGTTGCAGACTAAATGTTTAGTGTATGTTGTATTTTGACTGGAAACATATATATATACATTGATGTGTGAATTGATGTGGATTGCCGAAAGTATACATGTGAATGACTGAAATTATGCTTATGTGTACATGATGATATTTAATAGATTGTGCTGTATAAAGATTTGGATGTGAACTAGTGAATTTGTTTCGGTTGGATGTGGATTATACTGAACTGTGGTTTGTGCTGGTGAACTGAGGGGTGTATTGACTGTATAGTTTGATTGACTGACGTATTAGTATATTATTGACAGACATATGACTAAAGTGAGATAAGTTGACTGTTAGGACGAGAGAAAAGAACTTTATGTTTTTGAAGTAACTGAAAGATGGATTGAATGGAATGAGGGATAAATTGTTAGGTTGTATTGGGAATGTTTACCTTGTAGGTGTCCCACGGGACCACCAATTTATTTTGCACCTTCGGGAGCATTTGACTGATATGTACGTCCCTCGGGGCGTTAGACTGATATGTACGTCTCTCGGGGCGTTAGACTGAGATGTGTATCCTACGGGATCACAAGACTGCGACTGTACAGGGTGTCCCAATAGAACTTTAACAATTTATTTTTCCCCTGACGAGCCAGTAGAGGGTCTCTTACTGAGTAGTATTGTTATACTTACCCTTCTTATGTTTAATTTTCAGGCAAAGGAAATAAAGGTGGCAAACCGGCGAGGGGCACGAAGGAAGCGTGATTGCCATAGGGAATGTGTTATTTTGCTTCCGCTTATGATTTCTTTTAAGGTTTAAGATGTACTAAAACTTAGTTTACAAACTTTTATTTGTAAATAGTGTTATTGTTAAGTTTTCTTTGAATATTTGAAAATCAGGCCTGACATGTTTTGTTTTTAAATTGACTTATGTTTCAATTTGTATCAACCAAAGTCTTTTGTCAAAAAAAATTAACGACCTCGACTTACCCAGAAAAGTTGGGTCGTTACAGTATATTTATTAATCTCTAAAAAGTTTGGTAGTAGTGTGATCTACAACAGTTTGACAACGATTTTAAGGATTAAGAAAATGTTGGAGTTTGAAAGGAAGAAATCAAAAATTTCCAAGAAACAAGCAAACATAGTAAAGAAGAAAATGGGAAATGGTGAAATGAACGTGTTGCACTAAAATCCAAGTTTTTAACTGTTTCCATGTCTTTGCTGCCTTCTCATATTTCAAAGGGAGAGAGTTGGTTTCTTGTTTTTGTTATTATTTTTTTCCATATTGTTTTGTTTTATGTTGAGCAATTAAATTGAAATAGCATTCAAGTATGTTAATTGAAAAATATTGATCATTATTATTTAATTCTTGTTTTTTGTTTACTATATTGATATGTGGAGTTCTATTCTCTATTAATACGCAAGGACTACTCTGGTCAATTACTGTTCTATATCTTTGCTGAAGACATGATACTAGTAATGGTGGCTTGAACATTTGACATGAGAATGATTACAACACTGCCTCATGGAAAATCTTCACGTAAGTTCTTCTCTTCAATAGTTAAATATCTTATAAGACTATAAACATAAATTGCATATTTTCTGAGATAAGATGATAGATACATGTCAAATCTTTCCTTGGTTATTGAACCTTGGTTAATGAACACATGGATGAGTGGGTAATGGTTGAGAGAGTCCAAGATATAATGAATACTTTAGTGAGTCATGTTGGATTGCCAGCCGAAGCCATTTTTTTCTAGGATTTTCTGGTGAATAAGTTTGCATTTCTGCAGAACGAAGAATTATAACCATACACAAAATCTAATCATGAACCGATAAAACTGGTGGTGGAAATCCAGTTTTTCAGTTGCATTTAAAGACACAAATTTCTACTCAGGAAGAAAAATGGTATGTATAAGGGACATTTAGTGGCATAATGTGAATTAAAAGACAATCTTGTTTGTTTTCTATTTTGATCTTAGTATTTACATTGCTCAAAATTGGAAAACTTTACTTCATTGAAATAGGAAATTGAATTTGTCACTTTTGGTTAGTGTTCTTGCACTGCAGCTTTGTTGAGCAGTATCCAAATAAAGTTGTTTGTGTGAAGTGAAAATAAGGATTATTGTAAATTAGTTTATGGTGTGCAACCATTGAAATTGACATGGAAGACCTGAGATATTTAATATGGAAATTACGTACCTTATTTAATATCTGTTTGATAACCTTTTGTTCTTATTTTCTCACAACTTTTGTGTGAACTTTTCACCTTCCTTGAAAATACATCTGAATCCTAAGCCATATTAAAAAAAAAAAAAGAAACACAAATGAAGTTTGTAAAAAACTACCTATTTTAGCTTTCTCACTTTTGACATGCTTTTTGTCCTTTTGAAAACGTTTTCTTTATTAAAAGAAGTTGGTGAATTACACATAGTGAAAGTAGTGTTTATAAGCTTAATCTAACTTTTCTTGACAAGGGAAAAATGTCCTAATATACGAATTCCTTACATTATTGTAACTGTCGTCAATATAAAAAGATGATATTTATTTTTAAAAAAACTATCACGATTGACATATTCTTGAAATATAAAAAATGTCATAATGAACGAATTCGGGACATTTTTGTAACTGTCGTTAATATGCAAATGATAATAGTTATTTGTTGTCTAAAATAAAATATGATAGTTATTTGTTGTCATAAAATAGTAATTATTAACATTTATTTTCTGTTATGAAAAAAATTATTGTGACAGTATTTTCAAACTGTCATGGAAGGACTTTCCACAACAGGGGATACTACGACTGTAAATAACTATCACAGATTTTGTTCACGACAGAAAATAACTGTCGTAGTAGACCATTTTTGTTGTAGTGCTTTTTCATGAAGAATTCAGGAACTAAAAACGACGAGAAGTAGGTTAAATTTCAGGATCAAAATTGAAAGTAAGCAAAAAGATGTGAGTTTGCTTTATCGTGTTTCGATCGAATTGTGTGTTAACCTATCAGGAATCTCATTTCAATTTCTTCAACTTAGTTGTAGAAGGTTCCAAAATGAAGAGTTTGATATAAAATACATAATTTTCTATTTAAGTATTGAAGAACTTATGACTAGTTGAATTTAACCTTCTAAAGTTGAAACTTACTGGAAAAGTATGGAATTAAAGACCACTAAGATTGATTTATGTTGGTTGTTTATGGTGTTAAGACTTTTAAGTTGAAGCTAAGCGTTCAAAAAGTATAATTTTAGCCTAAATTAAAATATGTAGGGTTTGATATAAATTAAAGATGAAAATGAGAATTTAAGCCTTTATAAAATAAATAGCTTAAATTATAGTAACGAAATTGGGGTAAGCGTATAATCCTCGCAGAACGAGTTCTGTTTTTTACTATGAATGGTTACTTTCAAACATTTGATACGAAAATTGTTTACTTTGGTTTTATCGATGAGGACGTTTGGTTTGTTTATTAAGAAAACTCTGTTTTAGCTTTAAATTGCTGGAAAAAGTATGAAACATAATTATAGATGTTGGTTTATGGTAATGGAATGTAAAGGTTGGTTTCCAAACCACAAAACCAATGTACTAAGGTGATTTTACTCGTAGGCTACGTAAATGTATTTTCGTAGTGTCACCTATGGTTGTCAGGAGGTTCTGGGGCTGAAAGAGGTCGTGACCGAAGATCCGAGAACCTGAGCCTAGGTGAGGATATGGAGGGAGGAGAATTGAGATATGGCTTCGGGCCTATTATAACCCATGGTGGGTGTCTTTTTTACACAAAGGAGCGGGTTCATGTTGTTACTGTGGTAAGCTAATAATGCGTGGACTCCGTTTGGGCACGTGTTTCCTTGTGGTTATGGATCACATGTGAGCTATTCTGGGTCGTGTGTTTAGTATGCTATCGTGGTCGAATTAGATGGATGTTACTATTGTGGCGGGTACTAAATATGTGTGACCCAGTTGTGGCTGCATGATTCCTTGATCATGTGCGTGCTACTCTTGGCCGTATGTTTAGACGTCTTTCCATGATCGGATTGGCTACAGGTTGGTTGGTTGGTTGATTGGGGAAAATGTGATTATAATGTTTTATTTAATACATTATTTATCGATGCGTATTTACACATCTTATGAAGCATATTTTTACGTGTATTTGTATCAAATTACTTGCTACTCACTAAGCATTCGCTTATTTTTCAATATTTTCTCTCCCTTCCCAAGTAACAACCCAGGACCAAGCTTTGTTTCAGCTTAGTCGTTCTTGTAGATCTTCAATTTCTTTTTTTTTTTTTTTTTGTGTGTATAGTTTAAACTTTTGTAATTCATCACTGTGGTTTAGTCTCATCTAGAGAGACAATGTGGACTTGTGTTTTGGAAGATCCCTAATTAGTTTGAATACTTATGTATGTAATAAGTAGTTTGCACCTTATATTGTACTTGAAGTTTTGATTCGATGTGAATGTGTGTGGTGAGACACTAGTTGTATGTAGTATCTGAATTCCGTTTCAAATTTTATAGAAGTAGAAATTACTACATTTTCAGGTGTTGTTCCCTCATATTTTATGGGAGGTGTTGTCAACATTATTATACTTTACTCTTGAAAAGGGTGTGTTATTAATCTTACGTTTTCAAAGCATGTTTTAACGAGTAGGCTGACACCAGCATCTTTTTAAAGAGGGAAGTTTTAGAACGGGGAGTGAAAGCTTGTTTCTAAATACACTATATATATGCATGGACATATAATATTTATAATAGTAAGTATTATTATTATTATTATTAGCTTATTATGCTCAATACTTCAAGGGAAGTGACAAGAAATGAATCAGACATCTAAAGTTGTGATCGAATTGGATGCAATAAAAGTTGCTTTATAGAGGAGGTAGGGGATTATCGTTATGATATCACTAAACATTACTTTGTGGATGGAACATAATAGAGGGGGAGGCGGTGGGATGACCATTGGGGGATTATCAACGATGTTCTATTTTAAAGGTGAATGTCATGTGGTGGAGGAGGAGGGGAATAACCATTTGAGGGCCGCCAACATCAGAATCAAAATGATGGTGTGGTGGAGGGAGTGGAATGATCATTTGCAGGCCACCTATGTCAGAATCAAGATGATGGTGTGGAGGAGGGGGTGGAATGACCATTTGAGGCCCGCCAACATCAGATTGTGGATGTTTGTGCGGGAGGAGGTGGTGGAATGACCATTTGAGGGCCACCAACATCAGAATCAAGATGATGGTGTGGAGGAGGGTGGTGAGAATGAGAACCATTTGAGGACCGCCAACATCAGATTGTGGTTGTTTGTGCGGAGGAGGTGGTGGGATGACCATTTGAGGGCCACCAACGTCCGAATTAAGATGATGGGTGTGGAGGAGGGGGTGTGAATGACCAATTGAGGGCCACCAACATCGGATTGTGGAAGCTTTTGTGCGGTGGAGGAGGAGGGATAACCATTTGAGGGCCGCCAACATCGGAATCAAGATGATGGTGTGGTGGAGGTGGTGGAATGACCATCTGTGGTCCACCAACGTCTGAATCAAAATGATGGTGTGGTGGAGGGAGTGGAATGATCATTTGCAGGCCACCTATGTCAGAATCAAGATGATGGTGTGGAGGAGGGGGTGGGATGACCAGTTGAGGCCCGCCAACATCAGATTGTGGATGTTTGTGCGGTGGAGGTGGTGGGATGACCATTTGAGGGCCACCAACATCGGAATCAAGATGATGGTGTGGCGGAGGGGGTGGAATGACCATTTGAGGTCCGCCAACATCAGATTGTGGGTCAACATGAAGCAACACTGTAAATACACAAACAAAGAATTAGAATACATGCATACGTGATATATGTATATGTATATATATACAAACGGAAAATAATATTCTTGTATACGTACCACGACAATGTGACATTGTGGCTATGGATAAAAGCGATAGAAAAAGAAGATAAATTCTTTGTGTTTTCTCCATATTGGTCACTAGAAAATGGAGAATAGAAGATTAATCTTGTGGAAATGGATGGAGGAACGAAGGGTTTATATAAGATGGCTTTGTGGGCCAAAACAAGAATTATAGTTTAATCATAATCGGTACGCAACTCAATAAAATTGAAATTGATAAAGTTATACCCAAGCAGTTTTAGTGGTCCATTTTAATGCCTAAAACTCAACAATCTTAACTTTCATCTAAAAACATCCAATATCGTGCTTAAGAGAATTTAATTACTACTTAGAGAAATTAAATGAGAATAACAAAAAGAAGTTATCCGTGAAAAAAATAATTTCATATGCTCGTATTACCATAAATCTTCCAACAATAACCTTCTGTAAAAAAAAACACAAAATCTTAGTTAATGATGGTAGTTTTAACAGTTTATGTCAATGGATATCAGTGCATTTTGAGAACTAAAAAATCCATCGTCCAATTCCTCCGCCTCTCCAATTTGTCCTAAAAACAATTTTAAAAGTAAAAAGTAAATTTTTGGGAACTTTTAATCAAAAAAAAAAAAAAAAAGAAACAAAGGAAAAAGGAAAAAAGAAAAGATTGTATGAATTAATTATTGATGGTTGTCTTAAAACCATCGAAACAAGCAATACTCTACAAAGAAGTAAATTTTATCGCTCGTAGGTCTATGGCTTGAATCTCTCATCTTCTATTGATATTGAAAAAATGCAATATCATCAACAATTTATGAGCATAATCGTCGTAGGATAGAATAAGACATGTATCACGAGAACCTTTTAAGCTGTCGAACTCGCCTCTCTTCGTATCAAACAAATGAATCCAAACTGCGAAAGATTGTACTATGTTGTAATGACATAATGTTGTTTTCGTCTTGGACTTCACAAAACATGAATCCTTTAGGATTCAGACTTCCAATTGCAGCAACTCACAATCATAGAGAAATTTGTCCGGACTTGTAAACACCTACAATTCCTTAAGTCTTAACAAGAGAAAATCATAGCTTTTACTTGGTTTGCAAATACAATAAGTTGTACTGAATCATTGTTAATTAACAAATAGATAGAACAATAGACTAATGAATAAATTGATGTTTACTATAAGTTGATGATATTTAAAAAAAAAGATGAAAGAATGGATTGACAAATAAAGAAGTGTTTGATAAATATGATAAGAAATGAAAAGATAACAACGATTCTTGGAATAGGAGTACAAAGAGAGGAGGTAAGGGACAATTTATACATATGAAATAACATTCTAAGAACTAAATGTAAGTTTCCTAGAAATACCCTTGACTTCTTTCAACACTACGAAATTTTCTATGAAAAGGCCTCACGCATAATATCTTCGAACATAATCTGAATTCACATGATTTTTTTAGCTTAACACCATCCATATTGGTTAAAAGCAAAGCTCCTCCTGGAAAACTCTTTTCACCACAAACGAACCTTCATAATTAGGAGTCCATTTTTCTCGATGATCCTTTTGAAATGAAAATATCCTTTTTAATGCCAAATCTCCTTCTCAAAAACTTCGAGGGTGCAATTTTTTATTGTATGCTCGCATTAGTCTTCTTTGGTAAAGTTGTCTGTGACTTAATGCTGCCAAACATTTTTTTTTCAATGAAATTCAACTGCTCATAACGACATTCAACTTCATCTAACTTAGCTTCCATGATAACTCTCAATGAAGGTATCTTAAGTTCTAAAGGTAGGACAACTTTTATACCATAAACCAAATAAAATGGTGTTGCCCCTGTTGAAGTATGAACTGATGTATGATATCCATGCAGTGTAAATGGTAAAATTTCATGTCAATCTTTGTATGTTGTTGTCATCTTCTCAATGACTCTTTTAATATTTTTGTTGGCTGCCTCAACTGCCACATTATCTTGGGGTGATATGGAGTCGAATTTCTGTGATTGATCTTGAATTTCTCACAAAGTTCGTCCATCATTTTGTTATTAAGGTTCTTGGTATTATCTGTAATAATACCCTCTGGTAGACCATAACGACAGATCAACTCTTTTTGATAAACTTGAGCACCACTCCTTTTGTAACATTGCAGTAAGATGTTGCCTCTAATCATTTAGTGAAGTAATCAATCGCCACAAGAATAAAATGTTGATCATTTGAGGCTTTAGGATCAATAGGTCCAATAACATCCATTCCCCATAAAGAAAACGACCATGGTGCTGACAAGACATGCAATGGAGATGCTGCTGCATGAATCTTATCCATATAAATTTGACACTTTTTACATTCTCTTGCATATTTTATACAGTCTGATTCCATCGTTGTCCAATAATAACCAGATCTAAGTATTTGTCTAGGCATAATATGTCCGTTCGCATGTGTTCCACATATTCCTTCAGGAATTTCTGTCATAATTTGTTTTGCTTCTTCCACATCAACACATCGAAGGAGTACCATATCATGGTTTCTTTTATAAAGAACTTTACCACTTAAGAAAAAGTTCATGGTCAACCTTCTTATTGTGCGCTTGTCATTCTCTGAAGCTCCATATTTCTCTACAATTTATGTATTGCTTGATATCAAAATACCATGGCTTATTATAATACAGGTGGGCTCTGCAAATACTGCTTAATTTTGTTGAAAGCTTCTTCACAATCCTCATTCTATTTTCTTGGATTGTTTTTACGTAAAAGCTTGAAGATTGGTTCGCAGGTTGAAGTTAAATGCGAGATAAATCTGGATATGTAATTTAGTCTTTCAAGAAAATCTCGAACTTCTTTTTCTGTTTCAGGGGATGGCATGTCCATGATAGACTTCACTTTATCTGGGTCTACTTTGATCCCTTCTTCACCGACAATGAATCCGAACAGTTTTCCCGAGGTTGCCCCAAATGTACATTTGGATGGATTTAATTTCAATTGATACTTTCTCAACCAATTAAATAATTTTTGGAGTATAGTTGTATGATCTTCATTTGCTTTGGATTTTGCAATCATATCATCAACATACACCTCTATTTCCTTATGCATCATATCATGAAAAAGTGTAACCATTGCTCACTGATATTTGCCCCAGCATTTTTTTGAACCAAAAGGCATTACTTTGTAGCAGAATGTTCTCCAACGGGTAATGAATGTTGTTTTTTTTTTTTATCTTCTTCAGTCATTTTAATTTGATTATATTCTGAAAAACCATCCATGAAGGAGAAAGTTGAGTATCCTGCAGTGTTATCCACCAACATGTCGATATGAGGTAAATGGAAGTTGTCTTTGGACAAGCTCGATTTAAATCTCTATCCATACACATTCTCACTTTTCTGTCTTTTTGTTTGCTTTTTGGATACTGGAACAATGTTTTCCACTCGTTCAGGATATTTGGAGACTGTGAGGAACACTGTTTCGAATTGTTTAAGTACTTCCCTTTTATTTTAAACAATATATCAAGCTTCATTTTACGTAGCTTTTGTCTTACTAGGTTGCATTCTGGCTTCAAAGGAACACGATGTACTACAATATCCGTATTTAACCCCGCATATCCTGATAACTCCAAGCAAAATATCTGAGTACTCACGTAACAAATTGATTATTTTTTTTCGAGTTTCACTGGTCATTGATGTGCCAATTTTTACCTCTTTTAATTCCTCCTGAGAACCCAAATTGATTACTTCAACTAGCTCTTGGTGAGGACCTAAGACCTTATCTTCTTCTTCTACTAATCTTAACAGTTCTGAGGATATTCTCCCAGCATTTTCATCGTCACTCTCTTTGTCAGATTCCATAGTGTATATTAAGGTATCAAGGGTAGAACTGGAATTACTAACATCTTCGTTCTTATGAATGTTGTCTATGAAAAAGTTTGGACTTTTGTGTTTAATTTGCAAGATGCAAGAAAGAAAGCAGAGAGAAGAAGTTGGAAAGAACGAAAGGAAAATGCGAAGATTTCATTAAATAACAAATAAAACAGTACATTCATATTGTAAAGCAAATAAAACATTGTGGCCTTGTGTAGAGCCACTATAAAATAAAAGGAATTTGACAAATAAAAGCTTAATCATTACTCTTGAAATTCTTTTGAAAATGTAGGTATATCTACAACATCCCAAGTATTAAGCTCGAAATCAGGTGGACATGCATAAACTGTTTCTCCTTCATTTTTGCACTTTTGAAACAAAGCAATCTACAATGTTCACTTTTGGATTTTCATGATTAGGCAGTGGATTGTTGTTGACATCCGGCTTCTCACCAACTTTTTTGAAGCTTAACCATCCATCATTAATCAAAGATTGCACATTCCTTTTTAAAGCCAAACAATTTTCAATTGAGTGTCCTGCTCCTTCGGCATAATAATCACATCGAGCATTTGAATCATATCATTTTGGATAAGGAGATTGTATAGGATTCATTGGGATAGGAGCTAACTGTCGATTTTGAATTAGATGAGGTAAAAGTTCTGTATATGTCATGGAAATTGGATCAAATTGTCATGTATCTGAGTTGGTCTCGCTACTTTGACCTTGTACAAATGGTTGAGAAGAGTTTGAATTAATAGGCTTTTGGGCTCTAGAGAAAGAGTGAGTTGGTACATAGTTGTTATGTGGGACATGAGAAACATTGCTTATATATGAAGGAAAACTTTGGTCATGTTTTCTTTGGCCAAAAGTTGATTTGTGGTTCCCTAAATTAGGAAAACCAAATGCATGAACCTTATCTTCTTTCTTCTTAGATGTTGTTCCTTTCTTTAATCCCTCATACTCAGCTGAAGCCTCTGCTAATCTCCCGTGCTTTATCGCATATTCAATTCTTTCACCAATAACAATAATGTCACAAAAATTGGTTGTAGCATTACCAATCATTCGATCATAGAATGGAGCCCGCAAAGTATTCATATACATAGACGTCATTTCTTTGTCTGTTAATGGTGGTTGAACCTCCGCGACCATATCTCTCCATCGTTGAGCATATTCTTTAAAGTTTTTGAATTCTTCTTCTTCATACGTTGCAAGTCTAAACGATCTGGAGCCATATCAATATTATGTTTATATTGCTTTAGAAATGCATCAGCTAAATCCTTCCAAACATGAATGTGTGTATTATCTAATTGAATATACCATCGAGTAGCTGGACCAGTCAAACTGTCCTGAAAGCAATGGATCAACAATTTATCATTACCAATATGCATTGTCATCTTTCTACAATACCTTATAAGATGACTCCTTGGACACGATGATCCATCATATTTGTCAAATTCGAGAACTTTAAACTTTGCTGGAATGATCAAGTCTGGCACTAAGCACAACTGTGTTGCTTCTATATTTCCATAAACATCAGTCCCTTCAATTGCTCGCAATCTTTCTTCCAAAACATCTAGTTTTTGCTTAGCCGAAGTGTTCTCATTTTGCCTTATGTCTTGAATTTTAGCCTGAGCTTCCAATTGTTCTATATCTGGGACAGGAGGTGGAACATCAAAAAGTGGATTCATAGCAACATAGTGTCGAGCAGTTTGAGACTGTGTAACGTTCATGTGGCGTGACATAAATCTTGGGGGATAAATGGGATCATTGGTGTCTTGAATTGGATTGCTTGATTGTGCTGTTTCTATGACGACTTTTCCTTTTCCTATTGAAAGCAATTCCAGTATTTTTGAAACTTGTTCCCCAAGACTATTAATATCTTGTCTCATTTTATCCATGTCTTTATCTTGTTCTTCTTCGATTCGACTTTTATGCATCGTATTGTAAGGATGATGAATTGGAGTAGGGTGAGCTATGTTTTACTTTGATTATTTTGAAAACTTTGAAGACTAAAGAGCAAGGGAAGAAAGAGAAAGAAAAAATTAAAAAATTTAAAATTTAAAATTTAAAATTTAAAAATTAAAAATCAAAAATCAAAAATCAAAAATCAAAAATCAAAAATCAAAAATAAAAAAAAAAAAGAAAAAACATGAAAAGAAAAGAAATAAGAATTTTATGTACTTTAGCTTAATTGTTTTTTAATATTTAGTTAATTTTAGAATATATAAAGGTTTTCATGTACCTCTACAATGTAAACATTACTTTCTTTAAAGTATTGCATGAAGCCAAATGACCCAATTTCTAGGGAACTAAGATAAATAAAATTTAAATATCAAACTCAAAATAATAATAATATAGAAAATACTGTTATTGAAATTCTTTTTTTTAAATGAAATATGTATTATTTAAAATTTTAGGAAAATGTGAAACTTTGTTAAAATAAATAAATAAAAATAATTTGAATATTTGACTTTTGGATAAAATATGTCAAAAAGAAACTGACATGGTGTTGGTATCATCTAAACTCTTAGAAATTAAAGGTCTTCAAACTTATTCTAATGTTATTTAAGAAATAACAAAAGAATTAATCTGAGCGAGGATTTTTCATGTGCCTACACGGGAGTCGAAACCCCTCGAAGGTCAACACTACTCCATCCTCAATTCTAGTCCTATAAGGTTGTAGCCCGGGTAGAGGGCTTGTGAGTGTGTGTAAATGCATGTTGGAAAAAAAATGTACCAATAACATAGTACAAAATATTACATATGAATCAATAAAAAAAAAATAATTAAGTGAACCAACATATATATAATATAATAAGAATAAAAGATAAAAATGTACTGGCTTGACTCTCTTACACATTGCAATGTCCCCAGTGGAGTCGCCACGCTGTCGCGACGTGATCGCTACGCGGAGCGGCCGACCTCCCCGTTTATTTAATTTTAATAAATAGTTTTGGAGTCGCCACCAACCATATTAGGGTGTGATTGGTCACCCAAAAAAAAAGGAAAAAAAAAAAATGGTCTGCGTACATTCAGAGATTTAAGTTCGGGAGTCAGTTGTATGTAGGGAAGGTGTTAGCACCCTACAACACCCAAAAAATGGTTACCCAATTTTATCTTTTAAATTAAATTATAGAGGTTCACAAAACAAAGTTTTTATTTAGGTTTTGTTTAAATGTCCCATGTTTATCAATTCATATCGAAGAAAGTAAAACCTAAGCATGAATTGATGATTATGGTGGCATAGGAGCCATTAGAAAAATTAAGTTTATTTTTGTTTTAAAAGATTTTTATTCACCTTAAGAATATTAAGATACCAAAACTTGATATTTTAATCTCTATCATAGGTGTTTAATGAAAAATTTCATATATCTAGAATTAATAAATTCATAGAAAATACTACTCAGTCTCATTTAAAATATGAAATGTGTTAATTTAAAAAAAACAATCTATTAATTAAATTTCAAACGGAAAAATTTCATGTATTTATGGATTTTAAATTATAAAATCCATAAAAAACAATACTTTTTCTCCAATTTACATTATTATATTTAAATAAAAAAAGAATAATAACAATGGCAAAACAGTATGAAATTTGAAAAATACTTAGAAGTAATATGCTGAGATAAAATAAATACATTGATAATATATGCAAAATGTAAAAGATATTAATGTAGGATGCAAGATAATTAATTAATACAGCAAAATAATTGATTAATGCATAATTAAACGAGGGCCAAATGGATATCAAATAATAATTAACAGTTGAATGCCAAAGTAGGTTTGGCCCAATATGCAAATAAATAATATTGCAAATAAATAATCACACCAAAATGAATATCAAATAATTATAGCCACATATGCATACTGATTAATTAATACATCATGCAAATAATTAGAATGAGGGAATGAAAATGTCGCATACAAGTTGCTAATTAATTAATAGGCCAAATGAAAAATGGTTGTTGCCAAAATTTAATTATATCATGCATAATTATTAACATGGATACTATATGGATAGCAGTAATTATTAACGGAGTATGCCATATGGATACATGGATAAAGTAATTAACAAAGACTGTAAAATTGATGCCAATGAAAAATGAGTATTACCAAATACAGGATGTTAATTGATTAATTATGCATAATTATTAAAGCATGTTATATGGACATAAGTAATTAACTGTAAAATGGGTGCCAATAAAGAATTAGTATTACCAAATACAGAAGGCTAATTGATTAATTATGCATAATTATTAAGGCATGCCATATGGATATAAGTAATCAACGGTAAAATGGGTTGTCAATGAAGAATGAGTATCCAAATACAAATATATGATGCTAATTAATTAAAAAGAAATTAACACAGAATGGATGCCTAGTAATAAAAGAAAATTAACACAGAATGGATACCCAACAATTAAAAAGAAATTAACACAGAATGGATACCCAACAATTAAAAAGAAATTAACACAGAATGGATACCCAGCAATTAAAAAGAAATTAACACAGAACAGAATGGATACCCAATATTTAAAAAGAAATTAACACAGAATGGATACCCAGCAATTAAAAAGAAATTAACACAGAACAGAATGGATACCCAATATTTAAAAAGAAATTAACACAGAACAGAATGGATACCCAATATTTAAAAAGAAATTAACACAGATGCTCAATATTTAAAAATAAAAAATAAAAAATTTAATATAGAATGGAAGGTAGAATGCTCAGTATTAAGAAAGATACAAATAATAAAATTAACATGTTAAATGATGGTAAAATGATGAACACGATAGTTCATAATTAAAAGCAGTATATCAAACAAGAAAAAAAAATCATTAAATAAGAATAAGAAGAGGAAAAAGAAAAAAAAACTTACCAGCAGGTCTGCCCTTCAATACCAAAGGTTATTCCTTTTGATCTTCTTTCACTCTTCACCTCTTTCTAAATCCTCCAAATAATAAAAAAAAAAAAAGATCCTCCCTTTTCTTTTTTCCTCTTTCCTTTTTATAGGACAAGCTCCATTGTTTTTTTTAGATCACGAGATGGAGTGCAGACTACAGAGGAATAGGAAGAAAGTGGGAGAGTGGGAGAAAGTGATAGAGTGGGAGAAAGTGGGAGAGTGATGACGAAGAAAAAGGGATGGTTGAGAAAAAATAGAAAGGAAAATCAAACCTTTTATTTTTATTTTTATTATTTATTTTTAAATGTATTTATTATTATTATTATTGTTTTTAAAATATAAATTTAAGATTCAAATTCAAATTCAAATTCAAATTCAAATTCAAATTCAAATTCAAATTTAATTTCTTTTTCTTTTCTTTTTTCTTTTATAATAAATAAATATAGGACAAAATACGGTATCTACAGTAGTTATAAAATATAATGACTCGGGATTGGTTAAAATTCTCATAACCATTTTTTATATTAACCATACGTACTATTTGTTATCTAATAATTTTTTTAAAAATAATTTGAAATATAAATCATACGAAAAATATTGAATCGGTGATTGTCATTGTTTTAGGGATTAGATTTTATAATATTTGAATTCAAAATATTATGAAATCTAACGAATAAGGAACGATAAAAAATCTTTTAGCAATTTTTTAGAGGAATCTTTATTAAACATTTTTATGAATTAAATAAACAAATGTTAATTAATTTGATTGAAATACTAAAAATCCAAAAAGTATTATGAATTATAGGCATATAATTAGAGGATATTGAGAAAATCTTGTCAATTCCGAAAATATCATTGTTAATATTTTCCGTAGTTTGCAAATACACTATATATGATATTTGGCCTCATTAAGCAAATGTTATGAAACGTACCTTGAAGGAATAATATTATCAATGATTTTATGGTGTGAATTAAATAGTGTGAAATAAATAGATATTATTAAAAATAATTTGTTAAGCATTTGATTTGAAGTGTACAAATCCGATAATCTGTATAAATTGAAGGCATGAATCTAGCCTATATTGGTTAAATGAGATCAATCCGAAACATAAATATCTATTTAATATTATTATAAAATTGAATGATATGCAAATACACTGTATGTGTTATATTCTATTATTTTACGTTGCACAAATATACTATAACTGAAAAAAATGAGTTGCAGACTATCAAGGGGTAAAATCGGTTGAAGATTTGCAAAAAAAATCTACCTTACGCGATTTTGCTAAAAATCAAATTATTTTTAAAATTTGCTATTTTCCAAATTCTACTCTATTATTTTGTCATTTTTACGGTTATCTCTTAATCAATTCCAGACTCAAAACACCAACTTTCATTTTTTCTTCGTTAAATTATACTAAACTTTCTCCATTTTTCAATTTCTTTTAGTAAAATTTAAATATTTTTTTTATTAAATGACTAATTTTCATAAATATAACAAATCGACAAAATTTTTGCGGTTCATTTAAAAAATTCATAAAATTGATCATTTTTTTTAAATATTTTATGTTTGCTCTTCTTTTTAATCTTCCATCTTCCCCTTTAATTTTGCGATTTTTTTCTTTCCATCGTTTTTTTCTTCTTTTGCAGTTTTTTTAAATATTTATATTTGTTCTTCCTTTTCATCATTTGTCTGACGCAATTTTTCTTTTCCTTTCCATCGTATTTTTCTCTTATTATGCAATTTTTTTAAAAAAAGTTCAATTTGTTATTTGGTTCTGCAAAATATAAAAGATCGTGAAAAAAAAACATATTAGATTGCCAAATCCAAAACTAATCAAATATAAACCATCGTAGCAAATAAACTTTAAAAAATTGTTTAGATTTGAGTAGTCAAATTTAAACTATTAAATCTAAACGATCGTGAACAAAAAAAATTTGAAAAAAAATTGTTTAGATTTGGCTACCCAAATTTAAACAATCATGTGTCAAATGTAAACGATCGTGGGACAAATCTAAAAGATTGTATACCAAAAAATCTTGAAAAAAATCGTTTAGATTTGTCTACCCAAATTTAAACAATCGTGTGCCAAACGTAAACAATTGTGTGAAATCTAAATTACAATTGTTTTCCAAATATATTACGTGAGCTGAATGACAATTAATCATGAGACATTTTTTGTATTTTTCATTGTGGGCCAATGAGCTTTTTTCATTTTTGAAATTGTTCTAGTATAAATATTTTGCCACTCTTATAATTTTGAAAAGACCCATTTTTTAATGAGATAACTGTGAGAATGACAGAATAATGGAGTACATTTAAAAAAATAGCAAACATAAAAAATAATTGAGTTTTAGCCATGTAAAGACCCAACTTTTCTAACTAAACAAAAATCGTTAAATTAACCACAAAGACTTGAGTTTTCACAAAGTGCCAATTTAATTAAATTTAGAAACTTAAGAATACAAAATTTATGTTTGGACACTGTTTAAAATAACCAAAACTTTCAAAAAAAGACTTATGATTTTCTAGTTTTCTTTTTATACAGTTAAACCTCAAATTTTCTAAACAGTCTCAAGTACAAAAACAAAACAATACAATACAGTAAATCACTAAGCGGAAACGAATTTTAAATGTCCTCTATGGCGATCACGCTTCCTTCCTGCACAGTCACAATCTTGCGATCTCGTAGGACACACATAATCAGTTTAACGCCCTGAGGGACGTACATATCAGTCTAGTGTTCTACAGAAAACACATATCAGTCTAGTGCTTCCAAAGAATGCACAACAGGTGGTGATCCCGTAGGACACCTGCAAGGTACACTACCCTATAGATAAAGTTAACAGTTTTCCCTCAGTCACAATCTAACATTTTTAATCAATCAGTCAAATTTTTGCAATTCAAGCTACCACTATTTCATTTTCTGAGTTCAACACGTTTACAGTCAATTTATGCAATCCAACACCTAGTCAACATTATTATAACGGTTCCTCAATGAATAAATATACACACAAGCATCGCTATTCTTAATTCAGTCAATCCAATTTAGTTCCTCAACTATAGGACACTACCTATGCCCTAACATAACAACCAACAAACCATAACTTAATCAGTTCAATCGTTATAACCTACCAAGTATACGTATCATTCAGTTCATTTCATTTCAACAAAATTTTATACAGCTAAACAGTCAATTAAATATAAGATTTGCATATCAGTCAGTCCATCCCAGTTTAGTGGGGTCCATGCAGACAATACATCTCAATTTCATTGTTGAGTCCAATAGTAGGAACCCTTACCTATACGTTACCTAAGGTCCTTAATTGAACCAAAGTCCCACGAAGAAGACCAAGATAATGGCGAATTGAACTCCAACACTTCTACAATTTGGTCGTGAATCCAAAGAAGTCAACGTTACTTTCAACACCTTCAAGAACCAATTAACAATTTAACCAATTAATCCAACCATAACAATTGAATTAGTTTTGAAACAACTACAACCCATAACTTGAATTTATTTACCAACAAAACTTCGATGAATCTTAGTAAAATAGGGTAGCGACAATCGACTCTAAACAAAAACAATCGTGCAAACAGATTAGAGTGTACGTCGATTTGTGAATCGCGGTTGGAAGAAGAAACACGCTGCTGGAAGAAGAGGAAATGCGCGGCTGGAAGGAGACGCGCGTGCTGCCTCACGATCGATCGACAAGATGAGAAAGAGGCTTGACGCACAGCACACGGGTGGCTAACTCCAAGGAGCAAACCGGTGCATACGACTTGGTCGAATGGAGAGAAGCACGCACGACAGGTTGGATCTGGCGTCTTCGGTTCGATTCACGACAGGCACCCGACGACAGTTGCTTCACAGGTAGCAGATGAAGACTTGACGCCGGTGGTGGTTGGTAGATGAAGACTTGGCGCCGTTGGTGGTTGGCGGATGAAGACTTGGAACCGTTGGTTAGTGTTTTGGTAGTAAAATTGATTTTAAATATTGATTTAAAACTACCAAAACACTAAAAAATATTATTCAAATGACAATATCAAAAAAAAGCTGTGAGAATAATATAATTTTTATTTGAAATTATTTAATTGTACCAATTTCCCTTTTTTAATCTGACTTTTATTTTGGGTACAAAAGTATTCGAATGAATTTGTTTTCAGTTTTGGAATTTTTTCACTACAGCTGTCTTCTTTATTGGTCACATTTATCGTACCCCTGTTTTAAAATTCCTTGACCTTTATCATATATCGTTTCTTATAATGGCAATGCAACGTGTGAAGACTTTTTTTGATGGTAGATGGATATAATCTTCTTAATATATTGACTACCGTGTGGTTGATGTATTTGTTCCATGCTCATCTTCATTTCAAGAATTCTTATAGTGCATTCAAGATAGAATTTTTCCATCCTTACATATTTCTGTGTGTCGCATTACTCTGGATTGTGATGGATGCAACAGTTCGAACCTTATTCGAATTGGTGAAGACAATGATGTGTATTGGCTTATGTTGGTTATGTCGAATTGTCAATGATTTTGTTTTGGTTGTTGATTCTACACCTGTTGGGTCGGTTGAAAATACACCGTGTTTCAATACTTTCGAGATGAATTCCGAGGGAGTAACCTTAGAGTTTTGAATTATGAAAGAAGCAACCTGTTGAATTCCAAGGAAGAAAATGATGACCTTCAGAAGTTTAAATTTTGAAGGTATGAGATGAAGCTTCACAATAATGATATATTTTTTTATTTTAGTTATTTGGAGAAAATTTTGTTTGTACCATTTGTTTTCCAATTACAGTGTAACGAGAGTTTATGTTAGTGTGGTAAACAATTTCAAATTTTTAGTTTGGATAGGGGCATTTGAGGGATTTATTTATTTATTTTTATATTTTATGTCTTTTGATTTTCTAACAATTTAAAATTATTTTTGCTATTTTCTCAAAGTGAAACATATAATTTGCCATTCTTCTTGACAACCCTTTTTTAATTTTGAAATTTGTTCCAAACATATCCTCAAAAGATATATTTTCGAATAAAGAAAGATAAATAAATAACCCCAACCACGTTGAACCATAAAATTTAGGAAAAATAATTATAATGTGTAGCAATTTTACGAATAATTATTAAATATATAGCAATTGTTTAAAAAAATTGTAAATATAACAAAGTCTATCAATGATAAACTTCTATCGTTGATAGACTTTTATGGTCTATCAATGATAAATTAATATTTGGAACATTTTTAAAAAATAATGTGATTTTAGAAAGTATTGTCAAAAATAGGTTTGAGCCAAAACAATTAACAAAAAATAGGTGAGTTTGGGCAAAGCCGTGGACTCCATCCACAACTTTAGTGATGTGGCCGTGTGGGCCCCACACCTTCCTTTTCCATTAACTATTTATATAATATATATTATGTGCAGGCCCCACAATATATTTTTTTTTCAATTTCTTTTTAAAAAACACATATTATTTTTTTTATATAGTAATTCGCTTGCACTCAATTTTAAAATTATCTTTACCTATTCAAATTAATATCAACTTTTCAATTTCAATTTTTTCTTTTTATTTATTTTTTATATATTAAATATCCCAATATTCAAATTTTCTTATTAAATTCACATTTCCTAATTTAATTAGATTACTTCTTAATCAAAATTATATATATATATATATATATATTTATTTAAAAAAACACATATATTAACAAAAATATATTATTAAGAAATATAATAAACAAATTAAAATAATAATAATAATAATTATGAGAAGTTAAAAGCTTACTCCAAAAATAACAATAATAATCTTAACAATCGACATAGATTTCTTTTTAGAATTGAGAGTATTTGGGGAATTAGTATATATATTTTTAATTGTTATTATTTTTAAGGTAAACTTCAACTTCTCTCAATTATTATTATTAATTTAATTATTTTAATATATTTTTTAATAACGTATTTTTTTTGTTAATATATGTGTTTTTAAAAATAAATTGAAAAAAAATATATGTATAATTTTGGTTAAGAAATAATCCAATTAAACTATGAAATGTGCATTTAATAAAAAAAATTGAATATTAAGATATTTAATATATATAAAAAAAGAAAAAAGATTAAAAGAAAAAGAAAAAATTAAAATTAAAAAATTGATATTAATTTTGATAAGTAAAGATGGTTTTAGAATTGAGGGGTATATGAATTAGTATATATATAAATAATGAAAAAGATTAAGGCGTGAGGACCACATATAATGTATATTATATATAAATAATGAATTTGCCCAAACTCACCTATTTTTGTCGATAGTTTTGACTCAAACCTATTTTTGACGATACTTTCTAAAATCACATTATTTTAGCAACATGACCCATCAGTGATAAATTTTTATCAACGATAAATTTTGTAACATTTACAATTTAAAAAAAAAACTGTTGCTATACATGTTACCACGTTGTTTGTTTAAAATTTGATTATCTAAATGAATTAAACAGAATAATAATCTCAATATTCTTACATTTCTTTTTACATTAGTTTTCAAAATATACCCTTTTTTTTTCATTTATAACAAAAAAAAAAAGGAAAAAAAAAATCCTTTTTGGAATAATTTTAAAAAACTCAGAAACAATTTCAAAGTTCAATAAAATTGAACTTAAAAGAAGAAAACTTGTCCCAAAGTTTATAGTTATTAACAATAATATATACGTAACTTAACTACCTCTTTTAGAGGTAGGAATTCCATTATTCAATATTCCCAATAAATACATTCCACTTATATTCAAATAAAAAATGTTATTTCATACCTAAACTCAAGGCTGATCTCTAACACATACAAAGTTTCATACATCAAAAGTAGCCTTGAAAGAAAAGTGCTTTACACAAACTCCCAATAAAAGCAAACACAAAATATACACATAACTTTACAAAATGTCAATTTCAAAGTACATTCATCTCTCACTTACAAACACTTAAATAATCGCCCAAAATCCAACTTAAAAGAAAGCTAGTTACCTAAACCATTTACAAAGAATAAATTTGTTATTAAATTTGTATACATAGAAGGGTTATTTAATATTTTAACAGTCTAGTTTTTATGTTTTTTGGGTTAGTAGTAATTTAATATGATATATAAATATTCTATAAAAATAGGATAGTTGTTATGAACTGAAAAAAAAAATATAAGTTATATATAAAAAAGTTAAATAGATCCAAACCAATTTAAGATATATTGTTATATTTTATAAATAATTTTAATATTTTATCATTTTTAAAAATAACAGAATAAATCAAAATATTTACCGAATATAGAAAAATTTGAGATTCTATCACTATACCATACCTTGCTATAGATTGTAAATATTTTGTAAAATCTACCATTTTTAAAAATTCTCCTTTTAAAAGTGTCAATTTTTAAATATTCGATAGTATCAAAACTATTATAATGTCATTCTCTGTCTCTAACATTTTATCTTGAAGTGAATAAAACAAATAATTAACAAATTGTGATCAACAATAAATCATGGAACCAAGCCACAATTTATAAGCTTATAGCCAACAAAAAAAGCAATTAAATATGTATTGAACATTACAAATATTTACTTATGAGTTAAGTTGATGGGTAATTTTATATTTTAGCCTTTTTATCTTTCAAAATAATAAGCATATATATGCTCAACAATAGACTAAAGTAGAGTCTTAATCATAGTATGTTAATTTAACATTTCTCTTTATACTTCTTTTTATAATGATTTAACTAGAAATACATATACTTTGACCGATTGAGTTTAACTAGCTTAATGGTAATGATATGATTTCTGTTTATATAGACGAAGTTTGAATTCTTCATCCTAGAGTTATACCATAAAGAAAATCAATTATTGAATATAGTTTCATGGCTCCACCAAGTGAAGCTTGTTTAAATACTTGTTTGAACTCTATCTAACTCATATATCTATCTTATAAACATGGTCATTCGCATTCATAGTATTTTTAGGACAATTAATTAATAATATAACATTATTAAAAAAATTACAAATATAGTAATTTTTTTTAAAAACCCTAATCAAAATTTAAAAATTCGAGTCTTCACAATATACATATAGCAAAAAATGTTCTTTACAGTAGTTGTTGCAACAGGTAATATCAATGTCAAGGTATGAGTAATTGATAAACTAATGGATATACCTTATTCCTCTTTGTCATGATATATATATATTTTTTTTGCAAGATCACATATGCGTTTTAGTTCAACAAAGTCAATAGTTATACGCATATCAGTATTGTAATTTTGAAGTTTTAATCCTCGAGTATATAAGGTTCAATAGTTGAAAAGTCTATTGGATAAATTTGTGCAAGTCAAGTTATTTTTTCCTATCAAAAGGAGCAAATGAATTACTTAGATTCAAACAATCCACACAAATGAGTAACTCAACACTTGTTTGAGTAAAACGATTATTCAACTCTTGAAGTTTCATATTAATGGTTGTAGAGAGCACTTCAACACGATAATGGTACAAATTTGTAATTGGCTGAACTTTTCAGCTTTTTCGTCCTCGAATTAGAAGCATGTCATCAATTTTAAGAACTTCAATATCATGATTGTTGCAAAAATCATAAACCGGATACAACAATGAATCCCAACCAAACTTTCTATCATATTTTGTAATATTAATTTATAAATTTTGGCCAAATTCATTGCTTTCACAATATGATAATCTTTTCTTTGTAGTACTCCACATACGTCATTTGTGATTTCCAATATATTTTCATGAAATGTATATGAAAAAGAAAGTCAAATGATAGGATATAACTCATTGGTATCTCTGCTTCATTTTGCTTCACTTTTTTTCTTCTATATTTGATCCATTTCCCAGAATTGTCTCAAGTACATCAACAATTGAAAAGTGTGATCCCCATCGAGAGAACATATTTGTGTTTTAACTACTGTCTCTTGATTTAATCCTGACCGTTGATATTTCACCATTATTTAATGTTTTAAAAAAAATTTATGCTATGATTCTCTTGTAGAATATCTCGACGTTTTGCTGATGCCCCAATAACACTACAAGAGTTTTTACTTTCATTGATGAAAAAAAACGTTGGCCAAAATCCAAAAAACGTTATCGTAAGTTATGCCGACGCATTTTTTTATATTGACAAAAACGTCGTTGTATCCATGTCAGGAGAAGTTCTTGCCGATGAAATTTAGTTTCATTGGCATAAGTACATTTTTCTTGACACATATTGTTGCGTTGGCATACAAGTTTTCCCAAAAAATACAATTTCATCAGCATACAACTTTTTCGAACTAATACAATTTCCTTGGCATACAAGTCTCATAATGAAATACAATTTTTTCGGTGTACAAGTTTTGCCAATGAAATGCAATTTCGTCGGCATACTGCATTTTTACCGACGAAAGATGTTGTGTTGGCATATAATGTCTTGACCAAAATGCATGTTTTTTCCTCATAACCATTCTTCAAAATGCGGTCTAAAACATATGTTTGTTGACGTTATTTTTGTTAGCATAAGTGGTTTATAGTTTTATATATGAATTTTAATTGATAAATAAGCAATTTTAAACAATTTTTTAATTAATAACACCTAATTATGCACGAACAAGAATTAATCGACAATTAAATCAATAAGGGAACAACTATAACCAAAATAAGCTTCTATATTAAAAATAAAACTATCATTTAGTTCAACAATGTAACATTAGTAGTATAATATTTGAAATTTGCTAATTAAGTTTTCACAAATCTCACATGCATCATTTCCTAAGCCAAAAAAAAAAAAAAAATCTTTACCAAAAAAATTTTCATTCACCTAAACCAAAGTATATCCTAACCTAAAATAAGCATTCATGATCATCTCAAAATCTCCCCCCAATCTCCAAAGACCGAATGTGTGAGATCACACGTATAACCTGAAATAGAAAACAAAATACAAGTGACAATGTGACAAAGTAGTAACAAAAATGACAAAGTAGCAATATAAAGCGACAAAATAACAAAGTGGCAACAAGTGGCGAAGTAAGAAAATAGAATATAGAGATTGATGCATTCAAACTACCCTCCCACCTAATGATTCAACATGCTAAACTACAAATAAGCAAGACAAATATATATAACATTCATTTCATTTGTAACAATAATTTGTTTTTTTAGTAATTTTTACCTAATTTTGTGTAGTAGCTACCACAACTAATTGGAGCTGAAAAAATAAATGAATGTAAAATACACATTCATTTACTTTCCAAATAAGAGCTCTCAATCGGTTGAACTCACCTTGCATATTGTAACCTTTCTCCATCATATCCTTGTCATCGCAACTAGAAATACCTAATCCATGCTAAAAAAAGAAATCATCAATTGCTTTCTTGTATTGTTGACATGTATGATTCCACCAACTTCTTCAACCACATTGCCTTAATTTATCCACATATCTTATTACCATTGGCATATATGATCCTTTTATATGAAAATATATTTTTTGATTCGTCTATCGAAATAGAAATTTGCTTGTTAATTATGTCTCTATTATAACCATATTCACAATTTTGAGTGCAATATAATTCACTATATTGTTTTGGATATCAGATGCAATCAATTTTAAATTATTCGAAGCATTTTTCAAAGTCACAACACCAATATCTTTGTTGTGGTACACAACTGTTGTAATAGTTCAAGAAAATTACCTTGATTCTTCGAATAACTATCTCATCATATCTATGGAATGAAAGTCCTTATCTTAATAATAATTGAATATAATCAATTGGTGCACCTAATCGAGTTCGATATTCAACTCATACTTAGTTAGACATCTTATTCATAAAAGTCTCAATACGTTGGTTTGGTTTTTTTTTAGAGAAAACCTCACATCTACTCAAGCTTGATTATGTGCAACATATTATGGCCTCCAAGATGTGTTTGCAATTTTTTTTCTTTCAATTAGACAATCTTTCACCTGCAAAAAAAAATCACCTCCTGTTTACTTCTGGTTTGAACAAGTAGCAAAACAAACAAAATGCATCCTTTTAAATGTTTTATTATAATCAATTAGGATATTTCTTAAATCACACAAGATTATAAATCGTCTGGACTTTGTTCTAAATTTCTTAAATGGAAAATTATTATTTCAAGGCTGACAAAGACCTTTTTGTAAATATGTTCTACAAACTTAATCTTTAATATTACAATTATAGTGAGAAAAAAAATAGTTCTTGGACTAAGATCTGCATACATCCGCATATAGTTGTCCTAAATTCATTTATGTATCGGGATCTATCAAAATTTGAATTAATACTGATACGTTTCTGGTTGGAAGATTGACAACTTCATAATTTCCACCTGCTTTTTTTTTTTTTTTTAAATATGGTTTATTGATTTAAAGTTAATTCTACAAAAATATTTACAATAAAAATAATAAAGTCTATACACAGAACTAAAAATATAATAACTAAAAAAGTTCAAGAATTTGAAACTTGTTGATACCACACATATAGTCTGATGAATAACAAAAAAATTATCTTGTAATTTAACTCTAAACTAGCATATGTGTGTTATAATGCAAATATGAAAATTACTTATGAAAAAAAAAAAGTAAATGTTACCAATTCAATAAAATGTGGTTGAGAACTGAGATTGAAAATTGGTCAAAATCTAGAGGGAAAAAACATCTACATGAATTAGAGAAACTGTCCAATTCTTATGATTATTTTTGTAACTAATGAGGCCACATTGCAACCAAAAGCCTAGGTTTAGGTTATACTTCTATTCATTTTATTAAATATTTATAATTTATTTCAAAATAAAATAAAATAAACTTTTCAAATATATAATTATGAAATATAATATTAAAACGAAATAGTTGCAAATTTAGCCATTAAATGCAAAATTTTAAGTGTATAGCAACATGTTAAAATAGTTGCAAATATAGTAAAATTTGTTAAATTCTATCAATAATAAAAGACCATGTTGTAAATATTTGTACATCATTGATAGATCATACAAATCTATAAGTGATACAAGTCTATCAAATCGATAGTTTTGCAACGGAGTCAGAAATAACCAAAAATATTATATTAAAATGCAGCGGGTAGGACTGATACCCTGTTCTCAACACCCCAGATGTCTGTCACCTTTAACCATTACGCTATGTGTGTTCCATAACCTTTGGTGCATTATTTAAATGAATATTTATTAACTATTAAGTTAAATTTCTATTGAAATTATAAAAATTGATAATTTAAGGGGCACATTCCTCCATGCAACAACTTTGGTTTAAGTGAAACTCATACGAAAAACCCTCTTGGTTGATCAGGAGAAGAGAAACAGACCCATTCAAGAAGAGAGAGACTGATCTTAGGTGAAAACAATAACCATAGTAGACAATCTTAGATTATCATACAAAAGCGAATGATACTAGGGATAACTGCATGGAAGTCACATCATATCCCTCAAAAAATGATTACTATCTTTCTAGAGAAAACCCCAAGTTTAGCAACTACTTGTAACACCACTACTCAGAAATCAGTATTCTCGTCCTTCTAAGAAAGATTGCACATAATTCGTTAAGAAAATGACTTTCAGCTTCTTAGATAAAAATTCAAATAAAGATTATTCGGTGGTCACACATAACTACTTAGGTTTAGGATTCATTCATTCATATTCTTCTTCTAAATTCGAGGTATGACATGTCTATCAACTTCTACTTGTCTGTCCTTGAACCAAATTTGACTGGAAAGTGGTATCAGTAATGTCTCAAACCTAGAATATGAAACTAATAGACTTAACATTTTTCTATGTTCTTTATGACCTGACAACATGTCTCTCTCCTATACCCATTACATCATACCTCTTCCCTGACAAAAAATTGACATCAATATTATAGCTATCTTTATTTATTTTACAGGTCTTCTCTAATATCTTCCCCCAATTATAAATGCTATTGTGACTCGAACGTTAGATACGTTTTCACATGTTTAAAATTTGAGATCTAACAATAATAGTTGGTGGTGTTACGATATCCTAATTTCTTTGTCATTTACCTCAAGGTGGCTTCAAATCACCATCAATTTCTTTATTCTCATTTTCTAGCCAATCTGGGAGAAGAGGAGTCTCTCATTTGGATAAAATGTTGAAAATAAACGTGTGATAAATAAATAAGCTATATATGAATTAATTTATGTGTAATGCCCCAAAGGTATGTATATATATATTTTGTTTTTAATTTTATATATATATATATATTTTTATACTTAATTTAAATAAAAAGAAAAGAAAAAGAAATTTACCTCTCTCTTCTCGCGCGCACACAACCCCTCTCTCATTTTTCTTTTCTTCTCCTTCCGGTACCCTAGCAGCCGCCCACCACATTTTCCCTATTCTTCTTCCCGTCCTGCCGCAGCCAACCGCAGTCAGCCGCCCCATCCGTTCGCACAGCAACTGCCGTCGGCCATCGTCCATCTTCTCTTTTCCTCTCCGTTCCGTCCAAACCCAGCCGGACGTCGCTGCAACCGTCGGCCGCCATCTCTGTTCGCGAAGCAAGGCCGCCGCGTGAACCTGTAACCGCCGGCTGTCTCCCCTCTCCTTTCTCCTCTGTTTTCAGCCCAGCCGCGCGCCGATTTCTTCTCCTCCGTCGTCTGCACTGCCGCGCGACTCTCCGGCCATCTGTATACGGTCTCTCCGCCGCACGTCATCTCTTCGCAAAGCCACTACTCGATTTCTTTCGCGAAGATTTGGGTAAGTTGCAAAAAGATTCACATTGGGTTGAATTTAAATGACTGATGCGTTGAAGGGAATTATTGAGAAATTGTCTTAATGTTTAGGTTCATTCTTCATAGACTTCAACGTGGTTAAGGAGCTTAACAAATTTGAAAGTAAGGGGTTTTCTACTGGACTCACTTATGATTGTGAATTGTATGTCTGAATGATTATCTTTGACTGAGTAAAGATGTTGAGATGATACTTATGTTTATACACGTATGGGTGTAGATTCGGTGCTGAATGTACACTGTGGATTGACTGAAAATATATACATATGCATAGGAATTGAAGTAGACTTAATGTGGAATGCATATTGTGATTGTCATGGAATATATATATATGTGTGTGGATGTGGACAGGACGAAAATTGTAGATTATGCTTGTATGAGATGCAGATGCGATCTTGTGATTGTCGTTTAGATTGGGTGTCGTTACGCTAAAGTATGACTGTGTGCTGGTGATCTGAGGGGTGTATTGACTGTATAGTTTGATTGACTGATGTATTAGTATGTTATTGACAGACATATGACCTAAGTGAGATAAGCTGACTGTTAGGACGTTGAGAGAAGGGACTCTATGTTTTGAAATGTCTGAAAGATGGGTTGAATGGAATGAGGGGATAAATTGTTAGGTTGTATTGGGATGATTACCTTGTAGGTGTCCCTCGGGATCACCAATTTATTTTTGCACCTTCGGGAGCATTTGACTGATATGTGTTCTGCAGAACACTAGACTGATATGTACGTCCCTCGGGCGTTAGACTGATATGTACGTCCTTCGGGGCGTTAGACTGAAATGTGTATCCTACGGGATCACAAGACTGCGACTGTACAGGGTGTCCCAATAGAACTTTAACAATTTATTTTCCCCTGACGAGACCAGTAGAGGGTCTCTTACTGAGTATTTAAAATACTCACCCTTCTTATGTTTAATTTTCAGGCAAAGGTAATAAAGGCGGCAAACCGGCGAGGGGCAGGAAGGAAGCGTGATGCCATAGGAAACGTGTAATTGCTTCCGCTTATTTAAGATTGATTTGAAATTTAGTTTACAAACGTTTGTTGCAAACAGTATTATTTTATGTTTTCTTGAATGTTTAAAAATCAGGCCTGACTTGAAGATGTTTTTTTTTTTAAATTGCTTACGTTTTGTTTTATTTTAATCAGAGTCTTTTATTTGTTAAAAACTAACGATCTCGACTTACTTAGAAAAGTTGGGTCGTTACAGTTGGTATCAGAGCCTAAGTTTTAGGTTCTGTAGACTGACTTACGATGTAAGTCTATGTTTGTGTGTTCCTATGGCAAACGCGACCCTTCGTCTCTCGTCAGGTATGCTTTATGCTTATATGTATGGTTTATTTGCATGACCTTGCCTAAATTAAACTAGATTGCATGACGATAAAGACTTGCTTATGTTTATGATTAAGATTTTGTTAAAGAGTGTTGTTGGTGGATAATAGGAATTATGCCGCCAAGGGAAGAAGTACGTAGAGGAGGTCGTAGAGGCCGAGGTAGAGGAGCAGGAGGCCGAGGTAGAGGAGTAGGTCGTAATCAGCCTACTGAGGGTCAAGCTGAACATCGAATTCCTGCTGCACCCGTGACTCACGTCGAGTTTGATGCACTGTCTGCTCACATGGAGCAGAGGTTTACAGAACTTATGACAGCCATAGCTCAAAACCAGCAGGCACCTGCAGTCCCACCTGCACCTGTAGTTCCCCCTGCACCAGCAGCCCCTCCTGCACAAGAATTACCTAACCAACTTTCTGCTGAGGCGAAACATTTGAGGGACTTTCGGAAGTATGACCCTCAGACGTTTGATGGGTCACTGGAGGATCCTACTAAAGCTGAAATGTGGTTGTCCTCTGTGGAAACCATATTTAATTACATGAGATGTCCTGAGGAGCACAGAGTTCAGTGTGCTGCTTTTCTACTGAGGGACAGAGGCATTATCTGGTGGAGGACTACCATGCGCATGCTAGGTGGAGATGTGAGGCAGATTACCTGGGATCAGTTTAAGGACTGCTTCTATACCAAGTTTTTCTCGGCTAACCTTAGAGACGCCAAAAGCCAGGAATTCTTGGAGTTGAAGCAAGGATATATGACAGTCGAGGAGTACGACCAGGAGTTTGATATGCTGTCACGTTTTGCCCCTGAGCTTGTTAGTAATGAGCAGGCTAGAGCTGATAGGTTCGTCAAGGGATTGAGAGATGAAATTAGGGGTTTTGTGCGAGCACTAAAGCCCACTACCCAAGCTGAAGCACTGCGTCTGGCAGTGGATATGAGTATTGGGAAGGATGAAAGACAGCCAAGGAGCTTTAATAAGGGATCGTCGTCGGGTCAAAAGAGAAAAGTAGAGCAGAGAACTGTAGGAGTTCCTCAGAGGAACATGAGACCAGGTGATTCTTTTCGCAGTTTCCAGCAGAGTTCTGGCGGTGCAGGAGACACTACTCAAGAGAGGCCAGTATGTGATACGTGTGGGAAACGCCACCTGGGTCGTTGTTTGATGGGAACGAGAGTCTGTTATAAGTGCAAGCAAGAGGGACACATGGCTGATAGGTGTCCCTTGAGATCTACTGGGGCTGGATCGAGCAGTCAGGGAGAGAGACCTCCACAGCGGGGTACAATCTTTGCCACTAATAGATCAGAGGCAGAGAAGGCCGGCACAGTAGTGACAGGTACGTTACCAGTATTGGGCATTTTGCCTTGACCTTGTTTGACTCGGGATCTTCTCATTCATTTATTTCATCGCTTTTTGTGACGCATGCATGCTTAGAAGTGGAACCCTTAGACTATGTTTTGTCAGTGTCTACACCGTCTGGAGAAATTATGTTGTCTAAGGAAAAGATTAAAGCATGTGAAATTGAAATAGCTGGTCGTGTACTGGACGTAACCTTGTTGGTATTAGATATGCGTGACTTTGATGTAATTTTAGGTATGGATTGGCTAGCTACTAATCATGCTAGTATTGATTGTTCTCGTAAGGAAGTTGTGTTTAGTCCCCCTACTGCATCTAGCTTTAAATTCAAGGGAGTAGGAACAGTAGTACTGCCTAAAGTAATCTCAGCTATGAAAGCTAGTAAACTACTCAGCCAGGGTACTTGGAGTATTTTGGCAAGTGTGGTGGATACTAGGGAAGGTGAGACTTCTTTAACTTCAGAACCTGTGGTAAGAGAATACCCAGATGTATTTCCAAAAGATCTTCCAGGACTGCCGCCACATAGAGAGGTTGATTTTGTCATTGAGTTGGAGCCAAACACTACTCCTATTTCTAGAGCCCCTTATAGGATGGCTCCTGCTGAGTTGAAAGAACTGAAGGTACAGTTACAGGAATTGCTTGACAAAGGCTTTATTCGACCTAGTGTGTCACCTTGGGGTGCACCAGTATTGTTTGTGAAGAAGAAGGATGGGTCGATGCGTCTTTGCATTGACTATAGAGAGTTGAATAAAGTAACAGTCAAGAACAGGTATCCTTTACCCAGAATCGATGATTTGTTCGATCAGTTACAGGGAGCCACGGTGTTCTCTAAGATTGACTTACGGTCAGGTTATCACCAGTTGAGGATTAGAGACCGTGATATTCCTAAGACTGCCTTTCGTTCGAGGTATGGACATTATGAATTCATAGTGATGTCTTTTGGTTTGACTAATGCACCTGCTGTATTTATGGATTTGATGAACAGGGTGTTTAAGGATTTCTTGGACACTTTTGTGATAGTCTTCATTGATGATATTTGGTTTATTCCAAGACTGAAGTCGAACATGAGGAACATTTACATAAGGTATTAGAGACTCTTCGAGCCAATAAACTGTATGCTAAGTTCTCGAAGTGCGAATTTTGGTTGAAGCAGGTGGCTTTTCTTGGTCATGTGGTTTCCAGTGAGGGAGTTTCAGTAGACCCTGCAAAGATAGAAGCGTTACCAGTTGGTCTCGACCCTCCACAGTTGTGAGGTTCGTAGTTTTCTGGGTTTAGCAGGGTACTACCGGAGGTTTGTGGAGGATTTTTCACGTTTGGCTACTCCTTTGACTCAGTTGACAAGGAAGGGAACTCCGTTTGTTTGGAGTCCAGCTTGTGAGGATAGTTTTCAGAACCTTAAGCAAAGGTTAGTTACTGCACCGGTCCTTACTGTACCAGATGGATCTGGAAGTTTTGTGATTTACAGTGATGCTTCCAAGAAAGGACTGGGTTGTGTTTTGATGCAGAAAGGTAAGGTGGTTGCTTATGCCTCTCGTCAGTTGAAGAGTCACGAGCAGAACTACCCCACACATGATTTGGAGTTGGCAGCAGTGGTTTTTGCATTGAAGATATGGAGACATTACTTGTACGGTGAAAAGATACAAATCTTTACTGACCATAAGAGCCTAAAGTACTTCTTCACTCAGAAGGAGTTGAATATGAGACAGCGAAGGTGGCTCGAGTTGGTAAAAGATTATGACTGTGAGATATTATACCATCCTGGTAAGGCGAATGTGGTGGCTGATGCTCTTAGTAGAAAAGCATCACATTCGGCAGCACTCATTACTAGACAGGTACCATTGCATCGAGACTTGGAGAGAGCTGAGATTGCAGTGTCTGTGGGGAGAGTCACCTCACAGCTAGCTCAATTAACGGTGCAACCGACTCTGAGGCACAAGATTGTTGATGCTCAGAGTAATGATCCTTATTTGATGGAGAGACGTCGCCTTGTTGAAACAGGGCAGACTGATGAGTTCTCCATATCCTCTGATGGTGGGTTGATGTTTGAGAGACGTTTATGTGTGCCAGCGAACAGTACAGTTAAGATTGACTTACTAGATGAAGCCCATAATTCCCCATTTTCCATGCATCCTGGTAGCACGAAAATGTATCAGGATCTAAAACGATTTTATTGGTGGCGGAATATGAAAAGAAGTGGCGGAATTTGTTAGTAAGTGTCTAGTATGTCAGCAAGTTAAGGCACCTAGACAGAAACCAGCAGGTTTATTACAACCTTTAAGTGTGCCAGAGTGGAAGTGGGAGAATGTGTCGATGGATTTTATTTCAGGGCTGCCTAAGACCCTGAAGGGTTTCACAGTGATTCTGGTTGTCATAGACAGGCTTACAAAATCGGCACATTTTGTACCAGGAAAATCCACTTATACTGCTAGTAAGTGGGCAGAGTTGTATTTAACTGAGATTGTGAGACTGCATGGAGTGCCTGTATCGATTGTTTCTGATAGGGATGCACGGTTTACTTCCAAGTTTTGGAAGGGACTTCAGACTGCTATGGGTACGAGATTGGATTTCAGTACAGCCTTTCATCCACAGACTGATGGTCAAACTGAACGTTTGAACCAAGTTTTAGAGGATATGCTACGAGCTTGTGTTATAGAGTTTCCAGGTAGTTGGGACTCTCATCTACATTTGATGGAGTTTGCTTATAACAACAGTTTCCAGGCTACCATCGGTATGGCACCATTTGAGGCTTTATATGGCAAATGTTGTAGAACCCCTGTTTGTTGGAGTGAGGTTGGTGAACATAGATTGATGGGACCTGAATTAGTTCGGTCTACTAATGAGGCTATTCAAAAGATTAGAGCACGTATGCAAACAGCGCAGAGTAGACAGAAGAGTTATGCGGATGTACGGCGAAAAGACCTTAAGTTCGATGTGGGAGAAAAGGTATTCTTGAAGGTAGCACCTATGAAGGGTGTTATGCGTTTTGAGAAGAAAGGAAAGTTAAGTCCTCGTTTTGTTGGACCATTTGAGATCTTAGAGAGGGTTGGTGTTGTGGCGTATCGCTTGGCATTACCACCATCTCTCTCTGCAGTTCATAATGTTTTCATGTTTCGATGTTGAGGAAGTATGTGGCCGATACGTCTCATGTAGTGGACTATGAACCCTTGGAGATTGATGAGCATTTGAGCTATGTAGAACAACCTGTGGAGATTCTGGCTAGAGAGGTAAAGATGCTTCGTAATAGAAGCATTCCATTAGTAAAGGTTTTGTGGCGGAATCATCGAATTGAAGAGGCGACATGGGAGCGAGAGGAAGAAATGAGGACTCGTTATCCAGAGTTATTTCAGGATTAGAACTTTCGAGGACGAAAGTTTCTTAAGGAGGGAAGAATGTAATGCCCCAAAGGTATGTATATATATATTTTGTTTTTAATTTTATATATATATATATATTTTTATACTTAATTTAAATAAAAAGAAAAGAAAAAGAAATTTACCTCTCTCTCTCTCGCGCGCACACAACCCCTCTCTCATTTTTCTTTTCTTCTCCTTCCGGTACCCTAGCAGCCGCCCACCCATTTTCCCTATTCTTCTTCCCGTCCTGCCGCAGCCAACCGCAGTCAGCCGCCCCATCCGTTCGCACAGCAACTGCCGTCGGCCATCTCCATCTTCTCTTTTCCTCTCCGTTCCGTCCAAACCCAGCCGGACGTCGCTGCAACCGTCGGCCGCCATCTCTGTTCGCGAAGCAAGGCCGCCGCGTGAACCTGTAACCGCCGGCTGTCTCCCCTCTCCTTTCTCCTCTGTTTTCAGCCCAGCCGCCGCCGATTTCTTCTCCTCCGTCGTCTGCACTGCCGCGCGACTCTCCGGCCATCTGTATACGGTCTCTCCGCCGCACGTCATCTCTTCGCAAAGCCACTGCTCGATTTCTTTCGCGAAGATTTGGGTAAGTTGCAAAAAGATTCACATTGGGTTGAATTTAAATGACTGATGCGTTGAAGGGAATTATTGAGAAATTGTCTTAATGTTTAGGTTCGTTCTTCATAGACTTCAACGTGGTTAAGGAGCTTAACAAATTTGAAGGTAAGGGATTTTCTACTGGACTCACTTATGATTGTGAATTGTATGTCTGAATGATTATCTTTGACTGAGTAAAGATGTTGAGATGATACTTATGTTTATACACGTATGGGTGTAGATTCGGTGCTGAATGTACACTGTGGATTGACTGAAAATATATACATATGCATAGGAATTGAAGTAGACTTAATGTGGAATGCATATTGTGATTGTCATGGAATATATATATATGTGTGTGGATGTGGACAGGACGAAAATTGTAGATTATGCTTGTATGAGATGCAGATGCGATCTTGTGATTGTCGTTTAGATTGGGTGTCGTTACGCTAAAGTATGACTGTGTGCTGGTGATCTGAGGGGTGTATTGACTGTATAGTTTGATTGACTGATGTATTAGTATGTTATTGACAGACATATGACCTAAGTGAGATAAGTTGACTGTTAGGACGTTGAGAGAAAGAACTCTATGTTTTGAAATCTGAAGATGGGTTGAATGGAATGAGGGGATAAATTGTTAGGTTGTATTGGGATGATTACCTTGTAGGTGTCCCACGGGATCACCAATTTATTTTGCACCTTCGGGAGCATTTGACTGATATGTGTTCTGCAGAACACTTGACTGATATGTACGTCCCTCGGGGCGTTAGACTGATATGTACGTCCTTCGGGGCGTTAGACTGAAATGTGTATCCTACGGGATCACAAGACTGCGACTGTACAGGGTGTCCCAATAGAACTTTAACAATTTATTTTCCCCTGACGAGACCAGTAGAGGGTCTCTTACTGAGTATTTAAAATACTCACCCTTCTTATGTTTAATTTTCAGGCAAAGGTAATAAAGGCGGCAAACCGGCGAGGGGCAGGAAGGAAGCGTGATGCCATAGGAAACGTGTAATTGCTTCCGCTTATTTAAGATTGATTTGAAATTTAGTTTACAAACGTTTGTTGCAAACAGTATTATTTTATGTTTTCTTGAATGTTTAAAAATCAGGCCTGACTTGAAGATGTTTTTTTTTTTTTAAATTGCTTACGTTTTGTTTTATTTTAATCAGAGTCTTTTATTTGTTAAAAACTAACGATCTCGACTTACTTAGAAAAGTTGGGTCGTTACATTATGAGTGTTAGAAAAGGATTTGAGTTAAAATGTTATAGTTAATTTAGGAAGAGTTTCACATTAATTAAATGTAGAATTTTAATTGTTGTGTTTAATTGTGATGTGAGTTATGCTCTTGATAAACATATAAATAGGATTGAAATGTTGTAATCTAAATCATTCAAGTATGACTAAGAATACACACATAAAGAGAGTTAAAGTCTTCCAAATAAGTTTTTTTTTATTTCTTCTCTCAAATATTCTATTTTGTGACTATTTATTTGGGGTGTTCATCACACACTGCTAACAAAGTGGGTATCATAGCTTAAGTTTGGAGTTTTAAAAAATGTTTTCATGCAAATGATAAACAACAATTTAGTTTCCTTCAAGTACCTCGACTTACGAAAGAAAATTATAGCAGTTGATGTATTCGAATGAAAGCTCTACTTGGTTCATAAGATGTGTAGGACATTGTTAATAATGGTTCTGAAGAACCAAAAGTGATGCGGCTTTAAGTCAAGCTCAACGAGAAACTTTACAAAATACAAGGAAAAAAGATCAAAAGGCTCTCACCACCATTCATCGAGTCATTGATGATTCAAATTTTGAGAAATTTCTGGTGGAGCAACTACTACACATCAAGCATGGAAAATTTTGGAGAATACATATAAAAGAGTCGATCGAGTCAAGAAGGTTCGCCTTCAAAAATTGAGAGGTGATTATGAATCACTGTATAAGAAGGAGTTTGAAAAGTAAATGAAAAGAAAAGATATGGTGAGATAATAAGTGATGAGCAAGTAGTAGAAAAAATACTTCGCTCATTGGATGAAAAACTCAATTTCATCGTTGTAGGTATTGAAGAACCAAAGGATTTGAGTACAATGTCCATTGATCAACTTATGGGTTCTTTACAAGTCCATGAAGAGAAGCTTCTTAAGAAGAACAAGTAGCGACTAAGCAACTTTTTCAGACAAAGTTGTAATTAAAAAACAACCTAGAAAAAGACAATTGAGATCGTGGACGTGGTGATTTGAAAGGTCGAGATCGAGGAAACTATGGTCAAAGAAAATTTGATGAGATTAATTTAAACTCAAATTCATCAAGAGGTCGTGGAAGACAACATTATTCAAGGTCAAATGGAGAAAGATCAAATAATGACATGAGGTATATGACAAAAGACAGGTTGAATTTTATAATTGTCATAAATTTGGCCATTATTCCTTGGAATGCAGAAATATAGTTGAAGAAAATGCAAATTATGCTGAGAAAGATGAAGAAAGCAGTGATTCATCATTGCTTCTAGCATGCAAAGGTGTGAAAACAATGTACGGTATCTCGATAGTGGTGCAAGCAAGCACATGTGTGGAACTAAATCAATGTTCGTGGAGCTTGATGAATCTGTTGATGGAGATATCATATTTGGTGATGCCACAAATCCAATAAACTAACATCCTAAACTGTTTAATGAGTCTTGAACAGTATGTAAAAACATATAGGAATCAATGTTTAAGATCAACTTAAAGGGTCTATAGTATAGGGATAAAATTAGGTACTTTATCCTGGTAACACTATGAATACGACTAACTTTGTATTTGAAACAAATGCAATGATCCAACGCGTTCGTGTAGTTGACATGCAAGTGAAGGTATCCTATGCAATGACATTTCATAAGACCGGACCGCGAAATAGTAATCACTAGATGTAACTTCGTTAACTAGTTAGGTTTCTATTTCATTAGTATGATGTATATAACTTAGTCTTAATCTTGAGTGTGTTATGAACTTCTGTTCGCGAGGGATTGTTCTTTGATTTGTACGGGTGAGAGTGGTCAGATCACGGACTCAATAAACTTCTCATTATGGGGACAAAATTGAGTGAGGAGCTGGGAACATAATTACACAAGATGAAATTCATCCATTCCTTACTTTATGGTAAGTAAATGAGTGCTCCCTTAAATGACGTCTCCTGGTCTTGAATAAAGGGCCCTACCCTCTCTATGGCACGAGAGGGGTTCCTGTTTAATGGTAGGGCCATAAACAGGTTGTTCATTAGAGGAGCACTGGTATTTAAGGATTATAGGTAACCCAAGGGTAAAACAGTAAATTGACCCAATTGATTTTACAAATACTCGCGAACGACTAACTTACTGTTATTTGTCTATATCCGTGGACACATAAATATATTTATAGTGAGAAGAGTTCAACTGTGAGTTTTTAGTGGAGTGTACACACAATTAACAAATATTAGTTAATGTGGTTAATGAGTTTAGCCAATTAATCTCAGATCGTTGTAGCTTCTAATTTGTAAATCCATTAAGTCCATTTCCTAGCTCGTAAAGGGTAATGAGATTTATTTATATTGGTTATAATTTGAAATGTTCAAATTTACTTGGAGAATTAGTATAATGTATAGTGATACATTATAATGTAAAGTTTATCAAACTTTATTATATAAATTTAATTTTGGATGATTCAAAATTAATTTATGAGTGATAAAATATTTGAATGAGTTCAAATATTAATTTAATGTAAATTGGATTCATATTAAAATTATTGGTTATGAGAGAAACTTGTATTTGAATTTGATTCAAATTTAATTTAAGTTAAATATAAGATATTTAATTTAGATATTAGTTAATTGGAGAATTAATTAATAGTTTAGTTTTAGAGGAATTTTAAAAAATAACAAATTTTACAAAATACCTACAACCTATAACAAATTCTATCATTAATAGTCATTAATATGCTATAGTGATAGAAGATTGTGATTGATAGAATCCAAAATTTTGCTATCGCATGTAAATATTTTAATTCATTTTTCTATTTTTAAAAATTCCCCTTAGTTTTATTTAATTGAATTTGATTTAGGGACACATGCAAAAATGACAAAATAAGTTATAATAATTAAGTCCATAACACACACACTTTATTATTTGCAAAAAATGGCAAAAACGAATCCCAACCCACACATCAAGAGGTAAAATGTCACAAATGCTCTTATTACTAATATACATTTGATCGGCTTATATAGGTTTGATACACCTAATACCTCTTGATACACCTAATACCCCTTGATATACTTGATACTTATTGATACACCCAATACATTTGATTGATACACTTGATGCACCTGATACTTTTTGATACACTTGATGCACCTGATACTTTTTGATACACTCGATACCTTTTGATTGACACCTGAAATTTTACTGATATATGTTTGATACACCTGATGCACTGCAAATACATTTAGTATTCTCCACTTATACAATTGATTGATTAGATGTACTTGATATGTTTGAAGTCCTACTTATACACTTGATATACTATGCATATACACTTGTAAACTTGGTTCATATACTTGATAATGATTCACACTACTAATATGCTTTAACAATATATTATTGATATACTTGGATCAACAACTATTATATTTCATATTACATTTATTGTACTATCGATATTCTAAAATTAAGATTAAGATAGAAAAAATAAATAATTTTTCTAGAATAAGAATAAACAAATAATTAGGGCCTTAACAAGTCGGAGAATAAATAAATAATGAGTAGGACATTAAAAAGAGGAAGAAAAATAAGTTATTGAAAGGTAGTTTAGAAATAATAACAAATTTAAGATGGAAAAGTGAGAATTTTGCCATATTTGTAAAATTCTAAACCAATGTGCTATAATTGCTATATCATATGCTCAAAATGCTATCCTATGCAAATTTCCTTTGATTTAATTAAATCTATAAGATATTGGAGAGATCTTCATCCAAATAAGATTTGAGTAAAATATTAATTAAATATGATTTAATTAATTTAATTAATATAAATCTATAAGATATTAGAAAGATATTCATTCCAATAAGATTTGAATAAAATATTAGTTAAATTATTTAATTAATTATATTAATATAAATCTATAAAATATGAAAGAAATATTCATTCAAATAAGATCGGAATGAAATATTAATTAAATATGATTTAATTAATTATTAACTAATTGATTAATTATTAATTAATGATTAGATTTCATAATAGAATTTCATGATTCTTTCCTATTCCAAGAATGAATGAGAGTTATAAATGTCTAGAACAAAACAGTATTTTTGCTCCCTGCAAAGAGAAAATAGTTTCTGTCAAATATCTCTAAACTTTTTCTTATCCCAATTGGTTCCCACAAACCAATCTCATCTTAGAGGATAGAGAGATCTCCGACGGGTCATGTTCCAATTTGGAGAATTAATTCGTAGATTTAGATACGTCATCGAAAGTAAGTTCTCTGTAATTTTTAAATTAAAATTATGCTTAGCCTTTAAGTCTTTATTAAGAAAACTCGATTCTTAATTATTTTTATCAATTACTAGTATTTTGAGATTCCCAAACTAAATTGACGAATGGTTCTGTAAAACCTTCCTCTACCATAGAGCTTTTATCCCTTCACCTTCGTCATCTGTAGTTCAAGTGAAGGGCCTCATGGCACAAGAAATTTACAAGACATATATGATGAAACTAATTAAGTTAAAGTTTTAATAATCTTACTCTATTTTGTCTATTTGGTGACAATGAACCTTTGAATTTTGAAGAAGCTTCACAAAATGACATATGAAAGTCATAAAAAGGAATGCAAATGGAGAAGTAGAGAGATATAAAGGAAGATTCATTGCAAAAGGATATTCTCAAAGAAAAGACATTGATTACTATGAAGTATTTGCTCCCATTGCTCGTTTGAAACCATAAAGTTGTTAATTGCGCTTGTTGCTCAAACTAATTGGAAGAGCTTTCAAATGGAATGTCAAATTAGCGTTTTTGAATGGATATCTAGAAGAAGAAGTCTACTTCGAACAATCTCTTGGTTATTCTGTGAAAGACCAAGAGGATGAAGTTCTAAAATTGAAGAAGACATTATACAAATTGAAACAAGCACCAAGAATCTGGAATAGTATAATGGGTATTTGAGGTGCACTTATGAACATTCTCTTTGCATTAAGGCTAATGATCATGAAGATATTTTGGTGGTTTGTTTGTACGTGGATGACTTAATTTTTACAGGAAATTGTGCAAGTATGTTTGAAGATCTCAAGAAGGTGATGACCCAAGAATTTGAAATGATAGATATAGGACTGATGTCATATTATCTTGGCATTGAGGTGATGCATTCAGAGGAAGGTATTTTCATCTCTCAAGAACGGTATCGTAGAAAAATTGTAGAGAAGTTCAATATGATCAATTCTAAGCTTGTTACAACTCCGATTGAAACTAGGACCAAACTATCTAAATATAAAAAAGGAGATTTTAATCCTTCATATTTCAAAAGTTTGGTTGCGAGTTTGAGATATTTGACTTGCACACAACCATATATTCTTTTTAGTGTTGGACTTGTGAGTTGATTTATGTAATATCCTACAACTACTCATTTGAAAGTAGCAAAGATAATTTTTCGTTACCTCAACGGTATACTTGACTATGAATATTTGAATTATTTTATTCTTAATCTAAAGATTCAAGCTTGAAGGCTATTGTGATAGTGACTGGGTTGGAGAAACTAATGATCAAAAGAGCACTAGTGTATGGGTTTAGAAAGTTAGCAGGATGTGCTGGAATGTGATTTCTCATATTTGGAGTTGGCATAATATTTGTGACCATGAGACTACTAGGGATCTTTCTAAGCAGTGGTTAATCAGGTTTGACAACCTAATGTTACTCTTTGTTCCAAGTGTATACTGACCTAAAGCTTCTAATATACGTAGGAGAATCATGTAGCCTCTTTTTCTTAGGACAATATTTTCATTTCAGATATGTTGAGTGAGTTTTTTTTTAGGTTGTGTGCTTGATTGTTTTCTTTTTGAAATCTATTGGATGTGGTTGTATGTGTCTGAACCTCAGGTCGGTAGATCCACATTCTCTTTCTTGGAATTCAATATATGTTATAAAAGAAATGTTCTTTTAAGATTAAATGGATCATCTGAAATAAAATTGATATTTTGATAGTTTAGAGATCAAATACAATAAACTTCAAACATAAATTTAGCCAAACAGGAAAAAAGGAAAAAGAAAATCATTAAATGTTACTGGAAGTGATAAAACACACACTTAGTTATTGTTGTATACTAGAAGTTAATAACATAAAGAACAACTACAGAAGCACATAAAAGCACAGATCAGAACACATCAAACTTTGGTAACCCAGTTTAATGATACAACATCTACATTTTAGGGGTCTTAGACCCATAATAAGAGATTACATTGGTCGATGTGTAGTAATTGAATCAATGTGCTGACCATGGACTGACTCAACAATTAGAACTAAATTGTACAAGAACATAATTATCATAACATCAATACGATCACTCCCCCTTAATCAATGACCACTTACTATCCTAGCTTCAAGCATCTTTGAATAGCTGATTGATCTCTTATGTTCATAATATTGTATCGTCACACATTTGTTCTCAAAGGTGCATTCCAAACGATTCCCACTTGTTAGAATATATATTCCAACCAACACACAAGGATGAAGACTTCTTTTCCAACCATTCCCTACCCAAAACTAACTTTCAAATAAAAGATCCAAACTTGGCAAGAAAGAAGGAATATCATAACAACAAGCTCACAAACTCCAACCACCATATTTAACAAATATAATAATTAATAAATCAATTCTAATAAAGGGAGTGGGAACAACAATCTCCCATTTGGGAACAACTTTCTTTAGTTGAGCAGACAAGCAACAGTAAAAAATACCAGAAGCCATGTAGACACAGAAACGTAAAGGTATCCAAAAATAGAGAGTCAATCAGAAGGAGTAGCCACATATTCAGATAAGTCATGGCCAAAGAAGAGAGGAGACATTAAGCAACGCATTCACACCATTCACACGAACTACGAAGGCACAACAAAAAAATACATCCATAATCCATAGAAGCCACATATGACATCCATAATCCAAAAGTATGAGATCATATTATATGCCAAGCAGGTCATAATAAGAAAACAACGTTGAGTTTAACATAATTCTCTCATTCTCTTTCAGACCAATACGACTAGGATGTGGGTCCAAAAGTAGATACTGAAGCCGAAGAGACGAACCGTTGAAGATCTTGAAGTAATAAATCAATTAAAGTCCACAGAATAAGCAGAACAAAAAGTAGCCAAACCTCTTCTAGTTCTAGAAGTAACAAAGTAGCAAGGATCCATTAACAAAATATTATAGATCCATTAATATGAAAGAAATAACCAAAAACAAGAAATGTGAACTGGAAGTAAAGTAACAAAGTACTCCCTCTTGTTTGCTGCCAAATAAATTTAAAGTTGGAAAAACAAATGTTGTAGTATCAGAAGCCAACCGTCGTAAGTCTCTTAGAAAGACATCCACAATGAATCGACGATTAGACAAATCACACATAACACACGTAATGGCACAAGACTTTGTAAAAAGAACTTTAATGTTATACTTCCCTAACTTGCAAGAATCTTCTCAATCAAGTGACTCACAATGCCACAAAGTGGTCATCACCATACACCACACAAACTAAGTTTTTTTTCAACACATAAATTTGATACACATTTGTCCACAATTTTGTTCTTAAAAAACACGAATATCACGCATCCACGAGCTTATATATTTTAGGTCACACGTTGTAACAAAACAAAAGCCAACTCTATCAATTTATTAATAAATATTAACCATATATTTATCCATTAATATTGACCAATCTTGGAAGAATATATAAGAACAACCACGACCAGTTGAATATCTTCACTAATAAATATTAACTCAACCATTACAATCAAATCTTTAAAGCCAACTACATATCATTATTAACAAATATTGTCCACATATTTACTAATAGACATTAACCATATAGGAAATTAAGCTCCAATTTTACCTTTAATAAAATAAGTCACCAACCTTAGTAACAAATCTCCCCCTTTGGAAATTTTTTAAGGAAAAACAAAACATATAATTGAGAACCCAGATTATCACAAACCATACAGCAAACCAGTGAACTTTAACAACTTTGACCATGACAACAATCTAAACAAACAAGAACAAACCAATAGCCATTCTCCCTCTTTGGTGTGTCTCACAAAAATAGCCAAAATCAACCACCATTAACATCTTAACCACTCCAAAAATAGGAGGCTTATCAACAAAATAAAAAATAATTAACATCTCAACCACTCTGGAAACAGAAGACTTATCAATAAAATCAACATATGCCAAAGATTCAATAAAAAGCAACCTTAACAATAGTGTCATCACAAAGCACATGAACTTTGACAAATATCTTGTTTTCAAAAGAAGGCTTGACCAATTTTGGTTTTCCTAGATAAGAAAACTTCAGTTGCAATAAGACATTTTTTTTCATTTTTGAAGCTGGCACAAACTCATAGTACTTAGGAATGCTGCAACCAGATTTAAAAATATTAGGAGTCCACAAGTAATAATTGTCATAAGATGGTGTACCTGTCATGATGAGAGTTTCATTCCTATCAGTCACAACACATCTGCCTTTTAAGAATTTAACATTGAAACCTTCATCACACAGTTGACTAATTAAATTTGTTGATAATCCCTTTACAAGTTTAACATTTTTTAGAATTAGTAATCTTGGTTTACTCATGTTTTCTTTTCCAATAACTTTGTCCTTCACACCATCACCAAACATTACTGAGCCAGAACGACATTCCTTGATTAAGAGAAGAAGTCAGTATTACCTGTCATGTGCCACGAACACCCACTATCAAAGTACCAATCAGTAGCTCTTAAGGTTTGAATAGACGTAAGCGCAACATTGCACCTATTTGCACCATTGCTTCTTTTATGACTCCAGACAGTCTTGGGAGTTTTCCAAAACTTATTAATGCGAATAGCTTTTCTATTTAAGGAAAAACCATGTAGACGAAAACAAAATGGGCGTATGTGACCAAGTCTTCCACAGAAATGATAGACCCATCTCTTCTTGATAATCTGATTTTCTCTTTCGACAGGTAACAGGTTTGTACTTTGATCAATTTTACCAGATGCTTTTTCAAATACTGTTGTGGAAGTACTAGTGGAGCTACTACCAGAATAACCCAGACCCGTTTTATTTGGTATCTATATTTCATCGTTAAATATATTTTCAAGACTTGGAGTACCTAATGTGAGCATCTTGACATTCTTGGACAGGGAATCATACTTACGGCGAGCCCCTTATAATTCTTGACTTTAGCATTGCAATGGATGGAAATAACAATGATTTTCTTCTACCATTCTTTGAATTTTTTCTTGTTCGTTGTTTCAACACAATTTGATATACCTCCCATTTTTTAAAGAGATCGCCGCAATCTAGAATAACACAAGGTGATCATGATCCTTGATGCTCGACATATGCACCAGACTTCGTTTGTCCGCTTGGAATAGCCATGATCTTCAGTAGATTCATCTGCAACAACAATACTGATAAAATCTCTCCCAAATTCCTTGATCTCACTACCAGAGAATACTGCACGCGTTCCTGACACCTTACGCTTCGAGTTGTTAACCCTTAGTCTCAGGTCAATGCCATTGAAAACTCAATAAACCAACGTCAACCTGCTTTGATACCAATTGAGAAAACACATACTAGTTATTGCTGTATTGGAAGTTAATGACAGAAAGAACAACTGCAGAAGCAGATAAAAGCACAAATCAAAACACATCAAACTTTGGTAATCTAGTTTAATGACACATCGTCTACATTTGGGAGGTCTTGAACCCATGATAAGAGTATTGCTCATGTAGTAATTGATCGTTACAATGTTGTGACTGAGGGTTCAACAACATGAACCAACGTGCGAACCATGGACTAACTCAACAAACACAACTAAATTGTACGAATAGCAATTATTATAACATTAATAGGATCACTCCTCCATAATCAATGACAACTTGCAATTCTAGCTTCAAGCATCCTTGAATAACTAATCGATCGAACTAAATTGTACAATAGCAATTATCATAACATTAATAGGATCACTCCCCCATAATCAATGACAACTTGCAATTCTAGCTTCAAGCATCCTTGAATAACTAATCGATCTCTTATGTTCAGAATGTCGTAGCGTTGCACATTTGTTTTCAAAGGTGCATTCAAAAGGATTACCACTTGTTAGAATATATATTCCAACCAACTCACAAAGGCCAAGACTTCTTTTCCAACCATTATTTACGAAAAACCAACCTTCAAATAAGAGTTCCAAACTTGCCAAGAAATGAGGAATATCATAACAACGAGCTAACAAACTCCAACCACCATATTTAACAAATATAATAATTAGTAAAACAATTCTAATAAAGGGAGTGAAATCACATAGTAACATAAAAGTTTAAGCACTATGACAAATCTTGAAATTTCAGACCCTTAAACGAGACTTAGACAAGCAAAAGAAGAAAATTAATCAAACATATATTTTAATTATTCTATTTTAGAAAAATGAGAAAACCAAAAAAGTTATCCAATAACAATCATTAAATAGTTAAGGGGATAGAGCTAAAGTGAACTCAAAAAGCAAACAAACAATTATTTTACAAAAGAATGGTGACTCTCCAAGAGATAACAACTCCAAAAACTTGATTTAAATACAGAGTTAGTGGGAAAGAAATGTATATCATGAACTACCATATAAGACATTAAAAAATGATAAAAAAAAGTTTAGCCAAATTATAGAGTGGTAGTTTAAAAAGTGACTAAAATATTCACCGAAATTCACTATAAAAACCCTATCTTAGCGTAAACTTTGGTATCATATCACCAAATTAAAGGGAAAAAAAATGAGCCAAACTGAGAGCATTTGGGCAAAGGTTCCGCTAAAATCTCCCCCTGAGAAGTTCTATGGGTTCTTCAGGAACCATATGGGGGATTTGGTTCATATGTTTCCTGATAACTTCCAAAGCTTTCAGTTTCTTGAAGGGGAGAGCTTCACTACTGGCAGTGTTATGCATTGGCAATACCACCTTGGTGAGACACATATTGCTATTTAATCTTATCTACTATTTTGTTTTAGGTTAAATCTTATTTTTTCTATTTTGAAATATTACTGTATAGGGTTTTGATTGATTGTTTAGAGTTCTAAATGCATCAATTTTATAACTCAATCATATGCCTAATGAACATATATTTAAGAACTATTATTTATTATTTCTTTTTAGTTCAGAGGTGGAGATTCAAACCTCCAAATGTTTATTATGTGCCTTAAATCAGTTGAGTAATGCTTTAGTTAATGTATTTATTTTAATACTAATATCTCTATTTCTTAAAAAATATAACCGTTTTGGTCTTCCCTAGCTACTATTTTACAACCAAATATTTTCTCTTTCAATAATGTTTTCATCTCACTTGGGTATGACTTTAATATATATGCTCATATCATTATTAGTAGCTTTGTATAAATCAAAATAAGAACAAGGACCAAATAACGTAGTTATAATTTTGAAGTTTAGTGACAAAATAAATTAACTATCTTTTGATAAAAACAACATTGATCATAAATAGTATACAAAGATATTGATAGAAGGTAATCAAAGATTACAATCTTTTAAGTCTCCTTTGGTACCAATAATTTAGTTTTTAAAATTAAAATTTATTTTCTCTCAATTTCTTACCACAAATTTTCACCTTTCCTAAACAAAATAGTTGAAATCTTAACAAGTTTTCTTAGACAATAAGTTTTGAAAAAAAAAAAAAAAATTAATTCGATTAGATTTTGTCAATTAAAGCATGAGTAAAAATAGATACTAAATAAAAAACTTATAATTGAAGTTTAAAAGAGTGTTTGTAGAGTTAAGTTTAAGAAATTAATTGATATCGAATGATATCAAATTTTGGTTAAGATCATTGACATATAAACATGTTCATTGAATATTTGTTTCATGCATTGACCAAAGTAAAGTGGGTTTTGAATTATGATCAAATTAACAGGAAGCCCAGCAGCAGCAAAGATAAAGATGAGAGTTGTGGATGATGTGAAGAAGTCCATAGTTTATGAATTTATGGATGGAGATGTTCTGAAGCATTACAAAGTTTTTAGAGCAAAACTTGAAGCTGTTAATGGAGGCTTAAACAAAGTTGGAGGAAACTTTGCAAAATGGACTATTGAATATCAGAAGGCAAATGAAAATGTTCCTTCACCAGAAACTTACATGGAATTGGCCGTCAAAGTTTCCAAAGGCCTTGATGCATATATTTTCAAGAACTAATCAACAACTTAAGTTGCCCATTGCCCTAAGTAATTAAATGCTGTTTCAACTTGGGATTGCTCTTAAATAAGAAATGTTATGTGTAATGCAATGTGTTATGTTGTATAATTAAGGATGTGGGCTTTGGTGTGTGTGTGTGTCTTTTTTTATATGTATTTGAAAATTTATCTATTTTGTGTGTATTAAAGCTCTCAAATGTGCTATGAATCCCCATGTACTCAATGTGAAAGACCAATTTAAGGGTGTTCGAGATTGCTTCTCTAGATCATATAAGTGCTTGTGTTTTTTTATTGTAAGCAGTTTATTGAAAAGTAATTTAGTGATTAGTTATTTTAATGTTTGGTTTTTTGTGCTCTTACAAGTTTTTCTTCATCCACACACACCCATGTTGGTAGTATAAAAGCAATTCGAAAGATTAAATGAATTAATTGGAAATATATCCTCAATCACTCAAGATGAATTAATCGTTTAATTGTATGCTTTGATCTATACACAAATGTTATATTCTATTAAATTGATTAAAGGCATTTGGAGCTAATTTTGAAAATGACAAAATGTTGCATGCTTAATATTATGAAGGGATTGTTAATGATCAAAGGTTGAAAGAATAATGAATTTCTTGCATGATTGGATTGTCAAAGCTAAGTCTTATAAACACGTAAGAAGCTAATCCTAAACGTATCTTTATTAATGAAACATGATGTGGCATGACTGAATAAATATTGTACATGAACATGTGGAGACTCAACAACTATGCTAATGAATGCTAACTAACCATACAAGGAGGAAAAAGAGAGGTTATGATGTAATGTTAATTTCTAACTTTGATGAAAGAGAAAATATTTACGCGGCAACAAAAATGGTCTACAACGACAGTTATTTACTGTTGCGAACAAAATCCATGACAGTTATTTTCAGTTATAGAAGCGGGAGTTATGGAAAGTCTTTCCATGACAGTTTTCAAAAATTGTCGCAATAACTTATTTCATGACATAAAATAAATGTCGTTAGTTAGCATTCTACGACATCAAATAACTGTCATATTTTATTTTATGACAATAAATAACTATCATCATTTATGTATTAATGACAGTTAAATAAATGTCGTAAATTTGTTTATTGTGACATGTTTTAAATGTCACAGATATGTCAATCGCGACAGTTTTTTTTTTTTAAAGAAATGTCATTGTTTTGCTATTGACGACATTTTTTTTCTGTCAAAGACAGGACAATCGTGACAATTAATTTTGTAAAGAAAACTGTCATTGTTTTGGTATTCACAACAATTAATAACTATCACAAATTCATATATTACGACATGTTTTTTCTGTTGCAAATTACTCGATTACTACAATTTTCTCCTGTTCTCTTTGCCACTCTGCCATTACAAGAACCATTTGAATGACAATAATGTAGCCGACAATGACAATTTTGAATTTATAATATTGACACTCATATAGAAAAAAATAGCCAACACTTTAATATATATACGCTATAATACAATTTATAATATTCGTACATTTCCAATCAAGTTCTAACAATTTACAAGTACAGAATCCCAACCTTTCATCAAAAAATATTTTAAATAGCATCAGAATACATATAACAAGATTTTCTGCTAAAGCATAAACGACCAACCGAGAATGTTCGTCTCTGAAAATGTTTTTTGAAAGTAAACTCATAAAGTTGTCGACTCTAGTTGAACCTACAAAGACAACATGAATATAAGCATCCATCATAGGACAAGAGAGTACAACTCTTATAGAAAATTTCAACATTGAGCATTACCTATCACTACAATTCAATAGTTTGTTTTAGCATATATAACCACTAAAATTGAATAATGACAAATCATCAAAGAGTGAAAAATGGAAAGCCAATATCACAAATATATCTTTATTCCTAGTCCTTACAACAAAAAAGCCAAGACAATTCCTAGTCCTTAAAGTTCAAGAGTTTGTATTAGGCAATCATCGCAAATAAAGATGAACTATGAATAATTACGCACCAATTCTCTCAGATTATTAAAACAGAGAGTAAGATTATAGCAAGTACTCAGGTTCATGACAAAAAAAAAAGACCTTAAATGCAGTTAGCCAAATTGCACCCCAATCAGAGTTTTCCGCAACTACAATAATCAAGGAATAACTTTTCCTAACAAACAATGAATGAGAATATATACCAGTTTGTGGAATGCAGTTGATTGGGCAACTGAAGGGGTTCGTGTCAAAACATACATATATCGACGTACCATTCATTGCTGGCTTGCGACAATTTAGGGCTAGAGCTTGTTACTGGAATGGAGTGCCCAACGTTATCCTATGTGGCACGTGACAAAGTATACCTTTGTAAGATTCTCCATTTGTTCAAAACAAATTGAAAGGAATATAAGAAAAAGTTGTATAACACCTCATTATTTGTTCCATGATCAAGCTGTCCATATTTTGAAAGACCACATTACTAAAAAAACAAAAATGCAATAAGTTTTTTTTATTAGTCAACAATCATATGTCATAATTAGATAAAATTTACAGGTCCCCAAATATGAAAAACAATATACCATATTGAAACAAAATAGTAAAAGATGATAGAATGAATTGCTCTTATGAACTTCCAAATATTGATCAGAAAGTAAATAGAGAAGAAAATTTAAATGCCTAAATTATATATTATCTCATAAGGCCAATCATCGATGATAGAAACATTAAGAGAAACCATCAACAGAGGGGAAAGCATGAGCTTCTTGCATGTCAAGTCCAACATCAATAAGTAAGAAAGTCAAGTGACTAATTACTCAATTCTTAAGTTACATGTGAGATTCCTAAAGAGACATAAATAATTAAATGCTTCATTAGCTTCCCGAAGTACACTATAAAACAGGTATCCTAAATTTTGTATCTGAAAAACTAAGTATTAAGAGAAATCCGTGCAGAGTCTTGTAACTTAACTCAATCCATTTACCTGACTTAAGTGGTGGAAATGAAACAAGATTTGTGTCCACCGCGGATTTAGTATAAGTTCATGGGAGGCTCGAGTCCCCCTCAACTGTATACTATTTATATTAGGAAAATTGTTAAAAGTTGAAATTTTGATAAAATATTTACAAAATATAACCAAATTTCATATTTTATTAATAATTGACATTGATTGTCACACCTCAAATCGTACTATCAACAAAAATGTCAAAGTAGTAGAGAATAGGATATGAGTTTGTTACAACTTTGAAAAATTTTTATCGCAAAACTTATTCTAACAATAAAAGATTTTATCGTTTAATTCTTTTCTATAGTAGTTTTAGCCTAAATTTTACTTCCTATAGTAGAATTAAAAACGGGCCTCACAATTCTTCCCCTCTTAATAAATTTTGTCCTCGAAATTTAAACAGCAAGACAATAACGCAAAACAAATTATACTTTTTTATTACTTCAACTTTCAGAATTACAGCCTTATAACATTAAAATTACAGGTTTCTTGTTCTTCCAACTTTCTCCTTCTCCTTTCTCGCCTAAATGAGAGCTTGATCTTTTGAAGCTCAAACTCTTTTTCACTCGCAGAGTCGCGTCCACCAACTATGTGTAGTCACTCCTTATTAAAATCGCCACAATAGGTGTCATGATCTCCTCTCACAAATCGTTTACAAAATGCTTGCATCTTTCTCCCTCATTTATGATTAATATAAAGGCGTATTTCGCTAATTCGGTCAATTTTCTCTCATATTCAGTAACTGAGAGTCTTCTCTATTCCAAAGAGAGGAACTCATCTCTCTTTTCTTCTATATATGAAATTGGAAAATATTTACCACTAAATATTCCCTTTAATTCTTTCCAAGTCACCTTTCCTCGCTTGCTTTCTTCTAAGATCCACCAGTTTTCGACATCCTCTTGATATAAAAATGCAGCTACACACTTCTTTCTTCTGAACACCGCATAACATGAAAGCACTTCTCCAAAATCCATAACCATTTTCAGCTTCTTCCGATTTAGTTGTTCCACCAAACTCAGTTGCTCCTAACGCTTTTAACCTTTCTATTCCAAAATTTCCCTAATTAAAGAATAAAACGCCCAGATTTACTAAATAAGCTTATGAATTCATTGTTATTCTAAATCTTCCAACAAATACTGAACTTTTAACTTACTGTACTTGAATTTATTCTTTCCCGAAGAACCTATCGCTCTGATACCAAACTCCACACCCCAAACCCCGAGTCGATTTAAAACTTACGGGCTTTCTTCTGAGAGCGTTTAAACTTGTAGATTCTACTGCAAATCCTTCTTTTCTCAAAATTACCTTGCAAAGTAACTTCTTAATCGCAAAATATTATTCTAAACTTCTTTTATACAATCAACAAAATTTAAAACGCAACGGTGGTCAACCTAAACGCCTAGTATAATAAATACCTACCAAAATGTTTATTAATAACATACATTTGATACATAATTACAACATGTTGACCAAACAACCAATGCTATATTTCCAAAACGGCTGAATTCATCTTGCCACAAATCCTTCAACCTTCTCTACTTGGCCTAAATGCCTGATCTAGGAAGATGAATTTTTTAAATAATGTCTAAAAGACTGAGGTTTTATGAAATCCTTTTTGCATTTCCTATTCATAAACATCATTTTGCATAATAACATCAAATAATTTCATCTCGCATAAACATTTCTTTACTCAAAACTACCTTGTGAATTAACTGGGCCTCGGGATGTAGGGGAATGTTGAAGATCCTGGGCCTGGGACATTACAGATAGACGATGTATGAGCTTGCTCTTCAGCCAATTGTGCACGCCTTGTTATGAAGTGAGGAGCTCTATTTATAGGAGAAGTGATGTTAACAGGACATCCCACGCGTCATTAATGCTTTGAAAAGTTGTATCAGCATCACAAAGACATCTTTTTGTCATTTCTCTAACTTTCGCACCAATCAAATTTGTTTGCTAATGCTTCATATCGCCTAGCTTGCTTGTTTGTTGTCCTATTGGTTGGATGTGTCTCCACGTATAAACAATATATCGCCAAGCTTCACTTCTTTTGTCTGAAATTTTTCAATAAGACCACTAAAACGCAATAAAACGGAGATAGAATGTTATTCACAGATTAATCAAATCACGTACTACTTTTCTTAGTTTCATTCTGTTCTTATGCGATCAGACTTCATTGTTTTACACCAAAAAAACTGCAATAACTTGTATTTCTACGAATTTTCAGTTTTGTATAACAAATTATGTCCATTGAGTTCTTTGAGAGCTTTTAGAAGTTAAGAGAATTAAATAGTATTTATGGTTATTTAACCATTGAAATTATATTGATAGGCTTATAAAATATAACAATAGAATGTCAATGGTTAAATAACGATAAATATTACTTAATTATACATGCATATAAAGGCATATGTTTAGTTGAATCCACACTGAGTGTCTTCCACCCCTTTTCCTTATGACATTTTACTTATCGTTTTCGCTGCCATAGTAGGGTGTCGAAAGAAAGAGCTTCTGCTTTTCTTCTTTCACCTTTTAAGTACACCTAACAGTGAGAGTTACTGAGTTAATGTCTCTACAGTTTAGTTGTGATTGTTTTTCTTTATATCTATACACATATTAAATTAAAAAAAAGAAAAAGGAAAGAAGCATTTTAAATTCAATGACTATTTTAAATGATAAAAAATTGTAGGGGACCAAAATGAGTTTTAAACAAAGCAAGAAGACAAAGGTCAATAATACTTTTTGATAATCATTTCTAAATTAAATTTGAAAATTAGAAGTGGATTGAGAGCCAACATGGACCCAACGAACAAACAACATAATTCTTTTACACATCTTGTTGATGTGTTATAAATTAACTACTATGAACAACTTGATCAAAAAATTAGTTAGTGGGGAAAAGAATAAACTAAAGTGTGGATCATAGTTGTTAACTTTCCTCGTTACTGTCAACTTTCTATAGTACATATCATGTCTACTTTATCCTTGCACTTCTTTTCTTACATACGTTTTTTTTCTCTCTTTCGTTTAATTTTACATTTTCTCTTTTGACAATTCCTATTTGTGCTAATCTCTTTAATTTAAAATTATTTGTACACATCTTTTAACAAACACAAATTTCTTCACATAATAACTACACATTTCTCTTTCCTCTTTCTCACATATTTTCACATAATAAATATATCTACATCATTTTTCCGCCAGATTTTATTTTATTATAGATCATAGTATTCTATTTAAAAGTTAAAGCCTTTATGCTATGCAAGATAAATATTGAAATATAATCCGAAGAAAATAATTGAATTGTTTAGAATGAGTAGAATTACAGCATTCTGAAGAATCAACAGACATTGGCACCACAAATTGTAGGTGAGTATTTTATAAAAATTAGGTTTAAACTTTTAAAAGTTGGAAGCCTTGGGGACTTAATTGGAACAGAAAAACAAAAAAACAAAAATGAAAGAGTAGATTTACAGCATTTTAAAATTGATGAATCAAATAAAAAATAATCTCAAACCTTGTCGATTAAATATTTGAAGTTTAAAGTTTAAGGAACAAATAAACTATTTGAGAAAAGATTTACAATATATAGCAAAATTTTAGATTCTATTTACAGGCTTAATAAAAGAAAGTCGGCAGTATTAACGTCGTCGTCACCGCCCTGTCGATGCTCGAATTAGCATTGTCATGGATGACTGGCTCTATCGCCTTTCAGACAATGACAACTAACATAATTTTGTCGATTTTACCATTGTCTGTGTTGCCAAACACCTACCCTGTGCACCATGCATTGACCCATTCTACTCAGACAATGTTGACCATCCCTTCTATGCAACCCTATTCTTCATTTGCGACCTATATTGCTTCGTGTAACAGACATACTTGTCCAGTGTGATGTTTGTCTATGGCCATATGCCCAAATACCCTCCATTTATCTTAACTTTGTGTCTTATATTTAATTTTGCTACTTGCTTTCCTTTTTATGTAATAAAACTTGGGTATGACGTGTCGGCCTTTTTCATATGCAAGTCTACCAAAACTGAAAAAGTCCAAAATGTACTATAGGGGAGACATAGTAGTTGAATCTCTGCCCAATCCTTGTCGGACTCTTTGCAGTCTAAGTTTTTTGTTGCAATTGACAGTCTTCAATGCTTGTTTTAACAACGATTTCAATGCAATTATTTATCTCACGTTTTCTAAAATATTTTCTAAAAAATGTAACGGTAGGTTGAATTGTATTGTGAGTTTGTCCGCGATTTTTGGATTTTATTGGTTGACTTGTTGACTGGGTTGAACAAGTGTCACACAATCACTTGTCCCAAGGTTGGAAGGTTGTGATTGTGACAAGTGGTATCAGAGCCAAATTGGTTGGTTGACAGTTTAACACAGAAAGATGTCAGTTGCGAAATAGTCGAGCAAGACCCATAACGAACAACTTATTGGACTTGAAGAGCAGATGTTCTACCTAGTGGAAGTTCCAAATTTCATCAGTTTCTTAGAAAAGCGGCTCGAGGAAGTTGCCAAGAAAGTCGATGTTATTGATGTGGTGTCCAGTCGTGTGGACATATTACCCATACAAGAATTGTTGACTAGAGTTGACACTCTAGAGTCATGAATTGTGAGAACTAGAAACGTCACCTACAAGTGTGGAGACAGTTCGTTGGGCTCTACTACCCATATGGAAGAATGGGTTATTAAGCTAGATAACTCCCAGAAGAATATGTTAGAAATGATAAACGACATGACAGAGGATTTTTAAGCTACCCTTGATGTCGTTAGGAATGAAATCGCAGAGGTGAACACAAGGTGAACCTTACAATGCGAACGTTGGCAAACTAGGCTCCGACTTGAGGAGCAATCCCAATGGGTAGAATAAAGATTCCTAAACCCAAGCCCTTCTATACGGCAAGAGATGCAAAGACATTAGAAAATTTTATCTTTAACATCGAGCAGTATTTTAAGGCCACAAGTACACTGAAGAGGCCAAAGTGGCATTGACAACCATGCATCTGTCTAAAGATGCGAAGGTGTGGTGGAGGTCCTGGTATGTTGACATCCAGGAAAGGTGTTGCATAATAGATGTGTGGGATGCTCTAAAGAAAGAACTCTGTTCGCAGTTCTTTCTCGAGAATGTCGAAATTCTAGCTCGGTAGAAACCGCGCGAATTGAAGCACATCAGCAACATTTGGGACTATGTGAAACAGTTTGCGGGGCTGATGTTAGATATTCACGATATGTCGAACAAAGACAAAGTTTTATGTTTTGTCGACGGTTTTAAGCCATGGACTAAGACCAAGCTATATGAACAAAGGGTCCAATACCTCACGTCGACATATGCAGTAGCTGAACGGTTGTTTGACTTATTCAATGACTCTCAAGATTTGAGACGCCATCAAAGATCATCCTCTAGGGAAACAGGAACAACCACCCATGTTCTCCCTAATCTGCAAGGGGGACAAACGTCATAGCAGAGACCGCAAACACTTTCAAGTAAATAAAGAGAAACACCGGGCGAGGACCTAACAATCGAAACACAACCAATCGTATCCTTAGTTGTTTCATATGTAAAGGGTCCCATCTTGCTAGAGAGTTTTCCAACCGAATCGCCTTCAACACTTTTCAAGCCACGTTAGCCTCATACTCATATGATAAATTGAATCAAACCAAAGGAGAAATTAACCAGATAGAAGAAGGTGAAAATCCTAGAATGAGGGCGTTGAAATTTTTGTCGTCTCTCTAGAAGAAGGTAGGGGAGACCAAAGGACCAACGAAGAGGGGTCTAATGTACGTGGACTTTTGGGGTAATTAGAAACCATCCAAGAGCACTATGGTGGATTCTAGTGTGACCCACAAATTCATAACAAAGGCAGAAGCCAGATGGCTAAATCTTCGTTGGGAGAAAGACACAAAAAAGATGAAGGGCGTGAATTTGGCTGCCTTGCTTATTATCGGGCTAGTAAAACAAACGTCGATAAGCTAGGTTAGAAGCATGGAACGACCTTATAAACTTAGTGGTTAAAATTAATGAGTTCAATGTAGTACTGGAAATGGAATTTCTACTCGAACATTAGGCTATACCAATGCTGAAAGCCAAATGTTTAGTGATTACTGGATCTACGTCCACTGTTGTACAGAAAGACATTTGTCATCCTAACAAAGTAAAGATGATTTTGGCCATGCAACTGGAGAAAGGCCTTGCTCGAGACGAGCTAACGTTTATGGCTATTCTCTGCTTGAGTCATTGGACAATCTAGGGGAGATAGTCCCCAAAAATATTATGTGTGTCTTAGAGAGGTACATGGATGTGATTCTATATAGTTTGCCTAAATCTCTGCGTCCACAAAGAATTACTGTCAGGGACAAAACCACCTACGAAGAATGCTTATTGTATGTCACCACCAGAGTTGACTGAACTTCAAAAATAATTAGATGAACTATTGAATGCAGGATTTATTAGACCTGCAAAAGCTTTGTATGGAGCCCCAATAATTTTCCAAAAGAAGAAGGATGGAAGTTTGCAGTTGTGCATCGACTACCGTGCCCTGACCAAAATCACAGTTTGCAATAGATACCTGCTTCCCATAATCATTAACTTGTTTGACCGCATGCATGGGGCAAAGTATTTTTCGAAGCTAGACCTGTGATTGGGTTATAATCAAGTGAGAATTGCCAAAGGAGATGAGCCTAAAACAACTTGTGTTAGGAGGTGTGAGGCATTCGAATTCCTTGTTCTGCCATTTGGTCTTACCAATGCGGCTACAACCTTTTGTACGCTGATGAACCAGGTCTTCCACGAATACCTTGACAAGTTTGTCGTTGTCTATCTTGACGATATAGTGGTTTATAGCTCCACGATGGAAGAACATAAAGACCACGTCCAAAGGACTTTTCAGAAACTAAAGGAGAACAAGTTGTATGTCACGAGGGAAAAGTGTTCCTTTGGTAAGAACGAATGAATTTCTTGGGTCATGTGATTGAGTGTGGCCAAATTAGTATGGAAGAGGGGAAGATTGTCGCAATACGTGATTGGACAGTACCAAGGTCAGTCACCGACTTGTGTTTCGTTCTCAGATTAGCTAACTATTACAGACGATTCATGGAAGGATTCTCCAAAAATTCTAGCCCGCTGACCGAGTTAGTGAAAAAGAACAGCTCGTGCGGTTAGACTCTCGAATGTCAGGCCGCCCTCAATGAGTTGAAGCAAGCTATGATCGAGGGGCCAATTCTTGGGCTCGTGGAAGTGACCCAATCATTTGAATTTGAGATCGATGCATCTGATTTTGTGTTGGGTGGTGTTCTCCTGCAGAATGGACACTCGATCGCATATGAGATTTGAAAGCTTAATGCTACAGAGAGGAGATACATGGTGTCTGAGAACGAAATGCTTGTGGTGGCACATTGTCTGAGAGCCCAGAGACTATATTTACTAGGGTCTACTTTTGTTGTGAAGACAGACAACAGTGCTACTTACCACTTCTTTACCTAGCCGAAATTAACTTCAAAACAAGCAAGGTGGCAAGAATTCCTAGTTGAGTTTGATTTTGAGTTGGAACATAAGAAATGTGTGAGCAATCTAGTAGCTGATGCACTTAGTCAGAAAATGAACATGTGACTCTGTGCATGTTAGCTCATCTTCATGCAAGTTAGATTGATGGCCAATGTGCGATGTTTTGAGAGAATTCCTGCAGAATGATTATGCCACTTAGAATGTCATGAGTGACCGAGATGGTAGATTCATCGGCACGTTTTAGACTAAACTATTCACTTTCTTAGGAACAAGTCTGAATGTGTCCTCAAGTTACCATCCTCAGATAGACGGTCAGATCGAGCGATTCAAATGTATGCTCGAAGAATATTTGCGCCATTTTGTTAATGCAAGGCAAAAGAATTGGGTTTAGTTTTTAGATGTAGCCGAATTTTGTTTTAATGCTCAGATGAACTTGTCAACTGAGAGAAGCCCGTTTGAAATTGTTTATGGTAGGCAACCTGTATTGTTGCACCTTTTTTATCACCCCTATGCAGGAAAGAATCTCCAGGTTCACAACTTTACCAAGGAATTGAAACAGACAATGGACATCACTCGATCCTATCTAGAGAAAGCCTCGAAGCGGATGAAGATGTAGGCATATAAGAAGCGTCGCCCTCTTGAGTTCCAGGCGAAAGATCAGGTTATTTGTTAAACTGTGACCATAACAGATTTAATTCTGGAGACGCAAACACCAACGCCTCATGATAAAATAGGAGGGACCAGTAGAAGTACAAAAAAGGGTAGGGAGTACATCTTAGAGAGTGGTGTTGCCCACATGGAAGAAAAATCACCCACTAATTCATGTGAGTAACTTGAAGCCCTACCATCATGATCCTGATGACATGCAATGCAATGTCATAGTTCGATCAACCATCGACATCAATTAGAAAGAGGATAAAGAAGTTAAAGAAATCCTGGTCGAGCGAGTGAGGAAGGGCGGAAGACCCACAAGAAGGATTCACGAATACTTGGTGAAGTGGAAAAACCTTCATGTGAAAGAAACTAGTTAGGAACGTTTCGAAGACCTAGAAGCCTGGACGTTGAAGATTGAAGATTTCAAGCTTCACCAGTCAACAAAGACATCAACTATTTAAGTGAGGGAGAATGTAATGGACATACTTTTCTAGGGCGATGTTTGCCTAGGGCCGTATGACCAAATACCTTCGATTTATTTTATCTTTATGTCTTATATTTAAATTTGCTACTTGCTTTCCTTTTTATGTAATAAATCTTGGGTGTGATGTTTAGGCATTTTTCATATGCAAGCCTACCAGAGCTGAAAAAGTCCAAAATGTAATATAGGGGAGGGATAGTAGTTGAATCCTCGCCTAAGCTTTGTCGCACTCTTTGTCATCTAACCTTTTTGTTGCAATTAACAATCTTCAATGCTTGTTTTAACAATGATTTCAATGCAATTATTTCTCTCTCACATTTTCTAAAATATTTTCTAGAAAATATTTGTATTTTGATCGGTTGTCCTATTGACGGGGTTGAACAAGTACCGCACAATCGCTTGTCTCGAGGTTGAAAGGTTGCGATTGTGACACTCTCCACCTCTCGATTCATGTACTCCCACCTAATTCCTATTGACCACCACCGCTTCTATTATCAAATTTGTATGCCCTACCACCCACCGACCTTAGTTATCATCCTGATGTTAGGTATCCTCAAATGATTCATTCAACATTTTGAGGTTGGTCATGAATCTTTGACACATTCCAACCCTAACGTGTAAGCTTTCTCTTGTTCTTTGGAAATAACTCAACAACAATTGGAAGGGCTTCAATAATAGATTGCATCAATTGAGGCTACCATAGGGACGACATCTAACACATCTATACCAATGTATTTTGAGAATCTAGTAACCTCAATTTCTCACTTTATCCTCTTATTATGTGACAAATATAGTGACATATTCTACAAGATATCTTTCAGGAAAAATTTGAATGACAACTGTTTGTCATAGTTTTAGTTAGTGAAAAATGGTCCTTAAATGAAGACATAAATTTGATTTTCTCATAGAAAGAATACCTCGTCCTCTGTCGGGCGACCTACAAGAAAAGTACTAGAAGGGACAAGACTCTCTTTGATCCATATTGATCAGTAGTATGAAATCTCATTTTAGCAAGTAATTACTATAAGCTATAACAACCAAAACTATTTGGGACATGGCCTAAACATTCTACTCCATGTGTTAGAATGCATTTCGGATTTATACTTTGCAAAACTAGATCCACGAATACAAATATGGAACGATAGATTTGACATCTTATTTTAACAAACTCTTTCTTATTTGGCAAGAAATGGATCCGTGTAGGGAAATTATTTGGATTTGTCTTAGTAATGGAAAGGAAAAGAAAAATTGTAGAAGAAAGAGGATGGAAAGGAAGCAGAAATGGAAGAATTTAAAAAAATATGGAAGAGGAAGAGAAGAAAGACAAAAAAAATAGAAGAAAGACGATGAAAAGAAAAGACAAATTTGAAATATTTAAAAAAAATGTGAGTTTCATGGACTTTTTCATTTTGTTATACAGACTATAAATATTTTGTTGGTTTGTTATATTATGAAAATTAACATTTCTTTTAAAAAACAAACAATATGAAAAGTCTATCGTGTCAAAACTATTCGTTGGACACGAACATAAAATAATCTTACATTTATTTTCTTTTTAAAATAATATATATTAAATTCATTTCCTTTTGAAAACCAATCCAAATAATCAACAAGTGTTTTCCTCCTGAATTTGCTCCACATGTGATTCACCAATTGAATCTAATTTAATGATTTGGCTGCCACATCTGACGTCACTGCCTCATATATTTTTTCGTTAAGCTTGTTTCGACTATAACTTATTCGTGTGAACTCTGATTTGAGCAATCCAAATTGTGTTCAGATCATAATTTTGAGTTCTAGATAATAGATTCACCAAAACACGAGAATTATTAATTAATAAGATTTGTTTTGTTTCCATAAAAATATAAATTCATTAAATAATTGAAATGAATTAATTTGAGTTTAATGGCCGGTTAATTGTTAGAGACCAAGTATACCTATGCCTAGAAACTCAGGGACTAAAAAGATATTTGTCTAAAATATGTTTATGAAATTATAACATTCTTATTAAAAAAAATCTAAAACACTAGATAATTGTTAGAGAAATTGCATTAGGATGAGAAATAAATTTTAAAACAAAGGAACACATTGTCACACCCAAACCGTACTGCGACGATAATGTCGAAGTAGTAGGAATAAGATGCAAGTTTGTTACAACCTTAAAGTTTTCTTATCACAAAATCTTATTCTCAACTCCTTTTAAACTATAAAAAAAAAACTCAAAACGTAATAATAGTCAACCTAAATGTTAAGTATAATAAATACATACCAAAACGTATATTTTATTAATAACATACGTTTGATACATAATTACAACACTTTGACCAAATAACTAATGGTTAACTATTTTCAAAACGTTTATCTCGCTGCAACTCCTTCAACTTTATTCTTTACTTGGCCTAAACGCCTGATCCTGGAAGATTAGATTTTTAAAATGTAAGTCTAAATGACTTAGTGAGGTTTTATGAAATCCTTTTCACAATACCCTTTGATAAATCATTTTTGTCAAATCATAAATACCAACACAAATCAATTTATAATTTACACTTTATTTCGCAAAACATGTCAAAACGCATGTAATCAATTTCACAATATAATTAAATCATCTTGCAAATCATATCAATATACATTTTGCATAAACACCAATTCGCATAACACATCTTTTTCACATGACATAAATCATCTCAAACAAACACACATTAGTTAATTATTATTTTCGCCAAGGATCTCGAATCGTTCTCTACGCTTAGTCTTATTACCTTGCGTTTAAACTATTGTATCAACATCCGAGAACATATAAATTTGTTCTTGTTTCTCAGACCGCTAAGCTTTATACTTTCAACACATAAGTCAACTACTTATCACCATATAGCCCGTACACCCATGGTGACCTTGACTCTTTATGTGCACATAAAAGTTAGCATCATCTCAAAAAGACAACCACTGGTTTGAAAATTATTTAAACGTATAGAAATCATTGTAACGCCCCAAAAATAAGACAATTTTGAAATTAGATTATCTTGGTTAAATTATTAATGTTAAAATTATTGTGGGGTAAATTGAGTTTTTGGTGAGGATTATGTGTTCGAGGAAATTAGAATTAATTAAATAAGAGGCATTTTAAAAAATAGAAAAATATATTAAAATACTTACAAGCTATAGCAAAATTTTGGATTTTATCAGTGATAGTCTTCTACAGTGACTATCACTGTAGCATATATTATCAATGATAGAATTTGCTATAGGTTGTAAATATTTTATAAAATCTACTCTCTTAAAAAACTTTCTATTAAATAATTATGGAAATAATGTTTAATTAATCATTGGAATTGAAAAACTTTTGGTTTGTTGCGGATTGATATTATTAATTATATATTAAATTATGGAAGATAAAAAAAAAGTTATATTAGGGGTAATATGATTATTAAAAAATTTTGTTTGGTTTGTTAGAGAATTAGATGAGGAGAGAAGAGTTGGGGTTATTTTGGGAGAAAATAAAAAGAAAAAAGTGATTTCAAGAGTTAATTGGTTTTTTTTAAGAAAGTTTTTATTGAAAAAGAAAAAGGAGATGGAAGAGAAGATATAATAATAATAATAATAATATTTATTATTATTTATATTAAAAACCCACTTCCCGACGATACCATTGCTGTCTCCATCAACCTCTCTCCACCGGCATCAACGCGTGGGTCTCAGTCGTGTTGCCCTCTCTTCGTCCGTTACAGCAAAGCTGAAGCCGAAGTCGTAACTCTCCTCTTCCGCCTGATTCTCCTTCGTCCACTGAGCTGGAACAAACCGAAACTGAAGATCAGTCTTGACGTTTCTCCACTGTATGACACTGAACTCTGACGACGTCTCCACCTCTGTTTATCGTCCTTCCCAAGCTACCGTCGCAAGCCAAACTCATTAGATCAAGCCGCACGCGCTAGTCACCTTTTACCCGAACCATCCTTGCAAATCCATCTGAGTCAATCTTCCTTTGCCAGCCGACCATCCGAGCCGTTTTGAGCCTCTTCTGTAAGCCCAAGCCTCCAATTGTGAGTTAGTTGTTGTTTTGATTGACTAAATTGTAGTGGAGTAAGTGAAGTGTGGAGTTATTCCTAACCAAGGTTGAGTTAGAATTCAGCCTCAACTTTAGGATCTGAGGATTAAGTACTTGGATTCTAACCGTTTGTCCGGATTTTAGAGTTAATCTCAAGTGAAGGGATTTTCTTATTGGATCCCCACATTAAAGTTGCATGCATATTTTGTACCATGTAGTTAAGGAAAAACATGTATGACTGAGATGTTATGATCGTGATACATTGTATTTGAGGCATGCTATGATTAAATATGATATGATAAAGTTATGTTTGACTGAGTTACGATATTTATGATATGATATATTTATATAGGCTATGATGTTATGTTAGATTTATTATTAGAGTCGTACCATATAGGTGTCCCTCAAGATCACTACCTATTTACACCTGTGTGGCCAATTTTATATGGGATTCGATAGCCCGACTCTCCTTTAGGGTGTTCCTTCGGGATCACCGAGAGCCCAGATGCTTCCCTAGGGGATCACTGGATAGCGTGCCTTTATGAGCACAATGTTTAGACAGTACCATCCTACATGACTCCAGAATTTAACGAACATTTGACGGGATAAATAGTGAGTCCCTTATTGAGTATAAAATTTTAATTTTACAGATCAAGATAGAAGTAAAGGCAATATGGCAAATGACAAGAAGAGACCGTGGTTCACCATAAAGGGACAATATATGTTCTATTCCACATTTATTGTTTTCAGTATTCAATTTTTAGAAAATTATTCAGAACTCATGTTTACTTTTATATATTTCTTTTATTTTAAAGAGAGCCCAAACTAGTATTTTAACTAATGTTTTTAATTATTATTTTCTTTACATACTTTACTTATATTTTATGAATTAATATTTGAAGCGTTCTTTTAAAACTTAATATTTTCTTTTATTTTAAATGAAAAGTTTTTATTTGTTTTAATGGTAATGACTTCAGCTCGGTATAAAGAGTTGGGTTGTTACAATCATAATCATCAAATCAAGCTTTAACATTATAAAACTTGAAAACATATAAACTTTTCATACAAATCTGTTTTGAAACATTTTTTTCATTTGAATTTTTCTTTCAAAATAGTAAAGTAGAACCACAAAATTTTCATGAAGAAAACCATTCTCACCACACTTTACAAAAAACCCCTCTTCATTCTCTTCTTGTGGAGCCTTCTCAAGGAACAAATCGCCGTACTTAACACTTTGTTTTTCTTCTTATTTTAGTCATGCTTCAGTTTGTCAGCTCCTACTTAAAACTTTACACGTGTAAAGTTTTATACTCAACCCAGCCATGCTTAAAACTTTACATGTGTAGATTTGACATTTTTTTCATCAGATCTTACTAAAATTAAAAATAGGTCTTACACATGTAACTTCTCTTTTTTGCATATTGCAAATATGACAACTAATTAAATATATTAGACAACAATCAAATGGTTATCAAAGGACTATCCGTTTTTAAATTTGATACTTTTGCAATTTAGAAAATGCAGTGACATGGTCTCTATTACCATAATTTTTTTTGCTACTTTTGCAAACGTCCCTAATAATTATTCAATCTATTCAACAATATTTTAGAAGACATTACATGATTTCAATTTGTTTAGAAAAACCAACTATATTGTTATTATATAAATTTGATAGTTTATTTTAAGAAAAATGTCAAAAATAGCAAATTTGACAAAATATTTACAATATATTGCAAAAATTTTCAGATTCTATCAATAATGACATTGATAGTCACTGATATGTTTCTATCAGTGGCATTGATAGACTTTTATCACCTGTTAAAGCCTATAAAAGTCTATCAATTTCTATTATTTATAGAATCCAAAATTTTGCCTAAATATTTTAATTTATTTTGCTACTTAAAAAAATTTCTCTTATTTTAATTTAGGATCATTTAACATTATGAATGAAAATATGTTACTACTACTCCACTTTTATCTCTTTTTATATATTATTTTACAAAAAGTACATTAGTTAATAGAAATTTAAATTAGCACTACAAACTACAAACGGTAAGCGAGTATTTTATGAACAATGAGTATAAAAATTTTAAATTTTAAACTTAGAAACTTATTGGAAAAAGAAACAAAATTCAAGAGTACAAATATAACATTTCAAATATTCGTATGAATCAAATAAAAAAAGTAAATTGAAAACTTATATATAAAATAGTAACATTTAATTAATGTTGAAGAACAGTGAAATAATACTCAACATTTTGGACAGAGAAGATATTTTATATTTTAAATTATTTTCTTATTTTATTATCTAAATCTAATTGCATTTTCCATCCCACTATACATAGAAAAATAATCTTGAACTAATCTCAAACAATAAAAAAAATGAAAAGTCTGACTTTTTTTATAAAAAAACTGATCGGACATAAGTGCTTGAACTAATCTTGAACTTCTCTTAAAATATTCTTCGAAAAAAAAAAAGCCTCTCTTAAAATATTAGGGAACTTCCACTATGAGAAAGCAAATCCAATTATTTTTAGCTCTATTTTCGTTATTAAAAGATTGCTTTGCCTAATTAGGTAATTTCTAATATACTATCATTGAGTTGAACATGATGTATACTCCGAAAAATTAAGTCAGTGGACCAAAATTGAGCCAAACCAAAGGTTGGCTATTCAATAAAGTGGTTATTGAAGACTTAATAGTGAAAATAAAATACAATAATTTTAAAGCCAACAAACTAAGGTCACGAAGCTATTTTTTAGTAAACTTTAACTTTGACATAAACGTGGATCAAGTTCGAGCATATAACTCAAACGGTTTATAATATATGAATAAGGTTGGACACCTTATTCTGGCCGGGACGCTATGAATGAGGCCCACTTTGTAGTTAGTACAAATGATGTGATTCTGAATCATTCATGTAGAGACATGGAAATGGGGCATCATCTATAAAGAATTTACATAAGACTGAAACAAAAAAAAATAGTCACTTTTAAGTTATAACATCGTTGACGGTATAAAACTGACTATTTAAAATATGATGACCTAGGTAATTGATAACTTGTACTTGTACAAGTTATTATGACTTTTTAGGTAGAATAATGGGACCAAAATGCATGGTGAGAGTGTCAAAATGTGTAACTTAAGTTGTAAATGCATAAATATTTAGAAATACACTTTACATCACAATTAATAATAATATAAAGAACCTTTTCTTTTTCTTTAGAAATGCCTTGTTCTTGGAAGATTTAACTGGTAAATTTTTTCATCAATATTTAGAAATATACTTTACATAAAATTTTTCATTAAATATGCTTATCTAAAGTGTATTTCTAAATATGGTTATGTAAAGAGGGTTATAAATATTTTGAAATGCTCTCATTCGCTGTCCACTCACTGATCTTGATTTGGTGAGTTATATGGTATTTTGGGTCTTTATTGTGAGATTTTATTACTCATTAAAGGTTAATTGAGACTCTAAATTAAGTTAAATATTAGAATTGATTTTGGTTGCATGTTTTTGGAAAGTCCTTTGACAAATTTTGAAGACTTAAGTGGTGAATTTACCCATTAAAGTTGAGAGGATTTTTAATTTTAATTTGGGTAAGTTTAGTAAGCTAAAGTGATTAAATTAGTAATTTGTTGGCAAATATTGTTAATTTACTTTTGATTATGTTTAATGAAATTGTGGTTTCGTTTGGAACAAAGAACTTAACATAACCTAAGCTAATGAAGGATTCTACTACTAGATCCCTAATCGAGGGTTGGATTACTATTAAATTGTGAAGGGTAGTCATTGGATTAGGCTAAGATGTAGAGGATGGTTATTTGTATATGCTTATTATGAGAATTGTCTATGCTTGCTGTGAAGTATGATGATTGTTTACATGCCTATTATAGATTACTGATATGGTATGTTGTGAATCAGACTGTGATGGTTTACTGTGAGTCCATTACTGATGAATTATTTTCTTAGCTTATGGGTTACTATGATAGCTGGAGAATTATTTGCATAGTCTATGGGTTACTATAATAGTTGTGATGAATAATTATTGGCTTAGTTATGAATTATTTGGTCTAAAGCTATTGGGGAATGTGTAAAGGACAATGATTTGTGTAACATGTGGTTGCTTGAGAATTCTTACTATAAAAAGTATGATCATTGTTTGCAGGATTACTGATTGGGCATAATTGATAATTTTATTAAGTTAAATTATTGAACTTTTTCTTTATGTTTAGGATTGACTCGTTTGGAAATTTATTTTCAACCATTGAACCTTAGCTAATTTTAGGGTAATTAGAGATTCTATTACTGGACCTTTGAATGAAAGTTAAGAGTCTACATGTGTTCATTGGTTATACATTTACAACAGCTAAAATGCATAAATGAGTTGTAGTAGTTATTAGCTGATATATCTTATGTGACTTATGCATGTTTGCATTATATGTTTATCAACTGTTATGACTGATGATTCATGCCATGTTTATTTTGACTGTTACATGCTTCTTGGACTGATGGTGTTTGTTAGCTTTGGTTGTGTCACACTCCGTTCTAGGTTTTTCCCTCCAACCTAGATCGTGCATGAAAACACTTTTTGAAAACAACATTTTTCAACTTAAACTTTTATAGAACAAGTATTATGAAATTCTACAAAAATTTCAACCACATCTGTATGTATGTATGGATATATGTATGTATGTAACTTCAGACTCAAATCACATTAAGCGTGTCTCACCACACACTCATCCAAACTAGTTCAGAGTCTCAATCAAAGTTTGTATCCAACTAGAAATTTAGTAACAAAAGAATTACAGTTTACTTATAAATCTCTCAAAATACATAACCATGACCTCACTACTTCTAACTACCTTATAAAGTAATACAAACTTAAATATATACATATATACGAAAGAAATGAGAATCTAAAAATGGTAATAGAGAGCTCAATGAAAAAGAGGGAGGAGAGGAAGAAGAAAGAAAGAGAAGAGAGGGCGAAAAGTGAAAAAGTAGAGAAGGAGGAAGAAGGAAAGTATAGGAAAGAAGATAAGAAGAAGAAAGAAGAAGAGGCGAGAAGGAGGTGTAAGAAAGTTGACAAGGGGATAAGAGAAACAAACATGTTAGAAGAAGGAACCTCCTCGCCAATAGCTGAAACATAATTCGATAAGTTGACAAAGAACGATCAAGAAAAGACAAAAAAAAAGTAAAATCTAGGCTGTTAAAAATTAAGGTAAAAGCGAATGGCGTTAAAGCCTTAGAGCAGGAAAATAAAGAGATAAAGCTTTGTGAGCGAGGAGAGCTCCTTAAGTAAGACTGATGAGGTGGTTCTCTTTACGAAAAAGGGCAAATGAAAGAGAAAACCACCGAGGAGATTGTTAAGCAGTTTCAAAAAAAGCTTACTGAGTTAAGTCCTTTGGAGGACGAGGCGCCAAGACCTACGAAAAAGAGAAAAATCACAATGAAGAAAAAGGTCTTGAGAGAACAGTTTGAGAAGAGGTGAAAAGAAAAGGCGAAAAGAAAGCCTAAAAATGATAATGAGGAAATGACTAAAGAAAGTGATTTAGAAGGACCACAAATTTCTCTAATGAACAATAGTTATAGTCCCACTATAACTAAACTCCTCTTGAGCCAAGAGAGGGTGTGACGCCACATTGTTCAAGCCTTGGAATCAGCCTTAAGAGAGCAATTTCTCTACTTACTCTATCTATGGAGGAGTGAATTCTTTCTTGTGTTGTTGTGTTCCCAGCTCCCTAATCAAACGAATCCTCAAAATGGTAGGCTTATTGAGTTGGCGATATAGGCCACTCCCACCCATGCAAATCAAAGGACTGCCTTCATAGACAGGAGTTCACAACTCACTCAAGATTCAGGTCAAGTCTCCTATGGTCATCTTGGTGAAATGTAGTCTTAACTAGTAACGGTGTTAATAAGACAGACTATTCATTTCGTGGTCTGATCTTATACAAACTCTTTGTATAGAATACATCTGCTCTAATGTCTCGACATGAATGATTAGGTTCAAATCATTTGTAGCAGTTTACAACAATTGTAACAACTACAAAGCAGGCCGTATTCGTAGTGTCACCAGAATAAGGTATCCAGCCTTATCCATCTACTACAGACCATTTAGGTTATCATTTAAACATGATCCACTTGTATGTCTCCACATACATGTTTAGGTTACATAAGATAACCTTGGATGTTAGTTTATTGGTTTTGTGGGTTAGTGCAACTAAATGTCAAATAAAATAACACACTTTATTTTATTAGATAAATAAAATGTTTGTAAAATATATACAATTACAAACTACAAAACCACAAGATTTAGGGCATCAATCCCAACATCTTTATCTTCGGCATTCACGTCCACCAGCTTTAGTCCTGTCGTCGTCCCAGCCATCTGTTTCAATCTGAGCCGCTACCATCATCACCAAGTCGTACGCGTGCGCCACGTTTCGATCCAAGCCGCTACCATCTCCACCAAGCCGCATGCATGAGCCACATTTCGATCCGAGCCACTACCATCTCCACCAAGCCGCACGCGTGAGATGCGTTTTAGACCAAAGCCGTTACACAAGCCATTCTTTCACGATCAAGTCGCACGTCTCCAAGTCGTACGCATGTAAGCATTTCGAGTCGATCCTCTTCCGCGAGCCGTGCGCCCGACCCGACTGCCCTTACCGAGTCGTTCCCTGTTTTGAGCCACTTCTTGATGAAATTTGCTTATTTTTATTGGGTTTGGCACTCCCATCCAATAGCTATTTATCCCAAGTAATTTAGTGATGAGTTAAAGTCAAGTAATTTGAGTTATGGATTTAAGTTAAAACCTTATTTTACTTGAAGGTTGATTATTTTGTTGGGAGATTGGAACTGTGCAATTTCCCATTCAAGGTTGTGTTGGATTCAACCTTAGTCTTAGGACTGTAATTTGGAAGTTTACTTCAGCTAATCTCCTTGTAAGGGATTTTTTCTATTGGATCCCCACATTAAAGTTGATTTTGTATCATGTATTAAGGTAGTTAAGGGAAACATGTATGACTGAGATGTTATGATTGTGATACATTGTATTTGAGACATGTTATGATTAAATATGATATGATTGATTGAGTTATGTTTGACTAAGTTACGATATTTATGGTATGATATATTTATGTAGGCTATGATGTTAAGTTAGATTTACGGTTAGAGTCGTACCATATGGGTGTCCCTCGAAATCACCATCTATTTATGCTTGTGTGGCCAATTTTTATATGTGATTCGACGGGATCACTTACAGCTTGACTTTCCTTTAGGGTGTTCCTTTGGAATCACCGAGAGCCCAAATGCTTCCCTAGGGGATCGTGCCTTCGGGAGCACAATGTTTAGATAGTACCTTCCTACAGGACTCTAACAGATGGTTTATTTTCCATAATGAGCTAATAGTTTATTTTCCCCTAACGGGACCAGTAGTGGGTCCCTTACTGAGTATTCTTATACTCACCCCTTTGTGTTTAATTTTTTTTAGGCAAAGGTAATAAAGGTGGCAAACCGGCGAGGGGTAGGAAGGAAGCGTGACCGCCACAGGGGACATTTTAAAATTTGCTTTCGCTTAGTGATTTACTGTATTGTTTTATTTTCGTACTTGAGACTATTTAGAAAATTTGAGGTTTAACTGTATTCAAAGACTAGAAATTTATTAGTTTTATTGTCTTGAAAGTTTTGGTTATTTTAAACTGGGCCCAAACAAAAATAAATTTTGATTTCTTGAGATTTTAAATTTTAATTAAATTTGGTACTTTGTGTAAACTCAAGACTTTGTGTTAATTTAACGATTTTGGCTTAGTTAGAAAAGTCGGATCGTTACACCTTAAAAAATAGCCAAAGGGGGAGATGTGTTACTCAAGTTGGTTGCCTTATTTTATTAAAGATAAAATTGGAACTTAATTTTCTATCTATATGGTTAATGTCTATTAATAAATATGTGGACAATATTTATTAATAAAGATGTGGAGTTGGCTTTGAAGATTTGGTTGTCATGGTTGAGTTAATACTTATTAATAAATATATATGATTAATATTTGTTAATAAAGATATTTAAGTGGTTGTGGTTGTTCCTATATACCGTCTCAAGATTGGTCAATATTGATTAATAAATATATGGTTTATATTTATTAATAAATTGATGGAGCTGACCTTTGTTTTGTTACAACGTGTGACCTAAAACACATAAAGCTTGTGGATACGTGATATTGTTGTGTTTTTTAAGACATAAGTGTGGGCAAACATGCATCAAAATTATGCGTTGAGAAAGTCTTTTAAAAAGTACTAAGTTTGTGTGGTCTGTGGTGTTGAATACTTTGTTTGTGGCTTTGTGAGCCATTTGATTGAGAAGATTTGTGCAAGTTAGGGAAGGCTAATATTGAAGTTCTTTTTTAGGAGTCTCGTGTCATTACGTGTGTTATGGGTGATTTGTTTGATCATCGTTCCATTATGGATTTCTTGCTTCGAGACTGTCGGCAATGGTTGACATCTGATACTGCTATATCTGTTTCCCCATCTTAAATTTATTTGGCAGCAAGTAAGGGGGAGTACTTTGTTCCAACGTTTCCAATTCACATTTTTTTTGTTGCTTTTGTTTATTCCTTTCACTATTAATGAATCTCTATATTTTGGTTAATGGATCTCTACTGCTTTGTTACTTCTGGATCTGGATGTGGTTTGGCAGTTTTTGTTACTTATTATGTGGTTTGCTTTCGAATTGTCGTTCATTATAACTATCTATATGGCAGCTTCTGTTTCTATACTTCTGGTTATTGTTATGCTTGTTTGCTCAAATAAAGTAAGTTGGTCTCAATGAGGAGTTTGTTAGTTATGTGATCCCACTTCCTTTATTTGTTTTAATAAATGTAATTCAGCTGGGATTTTGTTATTGAGATTGTTTGGCTGCTTGTTATGATATCTCATTATCATTCTCGGGTGATTTGGATTGGATTTCTCAATTGATGGTTACTTGAGATTATTGGATGAATAGTTTTATGGGTGTTGAGAGAAAAAGGGATTTTCATTTTCTCGATTTTGTGTGATTGGCAATATATTTAAACTTGTAGTAAGTTTCGTCGTGCTCCTTTAAGAACCTATGGGTTATGATACCGCATACTAAAGATAAGAGATTAATTAAAAAGCAATTCAAGATGGCTTGACAATGATATGCAAGTGGTCATTTATTCAGCGAGTCGAGTTGTCCTTATTAATGCTATGACAAACTGCATTTACATAGTTCTTAGTTCTCATGTTTAATTTGTGAGTTAGTCCATGGCCAGCATGTTAATTCATGTTTAGAGTGTTGCACCCTCAGTCATAACATTGATATAGTCAATTACTGTACGAGCAATATAATCTCTTATCATAGGTATAAGACCTTTTAGATATAGATGTTTAGTGATTGAAATGGGTTACCAAAGTTTGATGTGTTGTTTGTGTTCTTATGTGTGCTTGGATAGTTGTTATTTCAGTTATTATTTCCATGTACAATAAATAGTTACAACAATAACGAGGTGTGTTTTCTCGTAATTTTCTAAAATCATGAACATAATAAATATCAAGTTCAACCTGTTTTGTCCTAGAGTGTAAGACAGGCTTCACACACTTAATTTTTTCTTATTATTTAAAGAATAAAAAGGTAGATAAAATAAATCAAGAAATAGTTAAAGTAATTTGGCATTTAAAATACAACCAGTGGAAAAAAGTGTGCATCATCAACATCCACAAGAGCAATAAAAAAAATGATAAAAGTTAACATTGATACAAATATAGTTGATGATCAAGTTGTGTTAGAAATCATATCTAAAATATATTATCTACAAAATTCAGTATAAAATCCCCTACTCAGCTTGAAATTTTATCACATCAAATAAAAATGAGCCGAAGTGATAGCATTGTTGCAAAGGTTGAGCTAAAATCTAATATTGAGAAGTTCTATGGCTTCTTCAGAAACCATGTGGAAGATTTGATGAATCTATTTCCTGATTTGTACCAAGGCATTGATCTTGTAGAAGGGCAATATTTATCTGCTGGATCTGTTATACTATTTAAATACCATCTTGGTGAGAATACTACTTTTTAATTTTCTCTTAATATATATATATATATTCTTCTCTCCTAGTTAATACATTTATATTCCATCCTATTCTCCATTTCATTTAGGTTTCCTTGGGGACAAAATTCTTAAAATATAACTAATTTTGGCTACGTAATTTATTGACATGAGTTTGCTCAAGGGTTAAGAAGGAATGAGATATCAATCTATATAACTAACTACCTAAGACTTAATATCTCAAGATTAAGGGGGGAAATTTTGAAAAGGGTGCCAAAAACAGACTCCAAATTGTTGTGGTCAAAATATATTGACATATCTATTATTTTACTACCTCCTTCCACTCTTTAAAAAAAGAAAGATAGGGTTACTGTAAAAAATATCTCATTCTTAAATAGTCGAATTTTACATCTAATATTGAACTTAAAGACATTCAATTTTAAGCCTATCAGATTCTTTTATATATATCCGTGTGTGACTTTTTTAATTTTTAATTTAACGATCAAACAGGAGCTGATCAAGTTGTTTCAGAAAAATGGTTAATTAGAGCTGTGGATGATGCAAAAAAATGCATAATCTACGAAGCTATTGAAGGAGATTTGCAAAAGTATTACAAAGTTCTTAGAGCAAAGCTGGAAGTTGTTCATGGAAGATCAAGCAAAATAGGAAGAGGAAGCTTCGCAAAATGGACTATTGAGTTTGAAAAGGCTAATGAGAATGTGCCTTCACCTGACAGCCACATGGAAATTTTTGTCAAAATTTCCAAAGGAGTTGATGCTTATTGTCTTTCCAAACAAGGTAACTAAAACCCTAAAATCCCAACTAATTAAGTTCGCAAGTGTGTGTGAAACCTAAACTATGCCTCTTGTTTTAATTTATGTACAAGGTTTGTTCCCAAATAAGAAATTGTGTGTAATGTGATATATGTACACTAAGAATAATTATGCATGTGGGATTTAGGGAAATGTGTGTATCTGATGTAATCTGTAATATTTTGAAGATGAAAAATGTACCTGTATGTGTTTTTTTTTTTTTATTTGTATTTCTATGAAGGTATTGAATTGTTGAAGTTTAACCTTACAGAACAAAAGTATTTCCGATTAAACACGTGGTGGTTCAATGCATATTAGTTTAAAAGTCGTATCAATAAAATTGTGAGATGTGTGTTAGATATTTTGTAAAGACGGTATAAAAACTGAAAGAATTTCAATCCAAATAATTAAAGCATGTAATTCCTTTCTTTGATTTCTTTAAACAATTAACCATTCAGATTAAAAAGAAAAGTTATAACTATAATTGAACTTACGTTGCGGATATGTGATCACAACGAAATGATACAACGAAATATCATTGCCAATATAGTGTCTCCACGTTCGTGAATTCTTTTAATTCCAAGAGATACCCCAAATTGAGAAAACACACATTTAGTTTTGTTGTATTGTTTGATGTACCGTAAATAACAAAAAACTACGGAAGCACATAAAAGCACATCGAGAGAATACATCAAATTTTGGGTTACTTTGCTAACCCAGTTCGATGACACAAGATCTATATCTATTTGGGAGGCCTTTAACCTAATTGAAAAGATCATTTATAAGGATGGAAGAGGATCACGATTACATAACTTATCAAGAATCAACTATCTTGGATCATATGATTTAGATAAACGTTTAGGCTCCTCTAAATCACATGATGTGTGAACAACATGTTTCTCCCTTATGTCTCAAAGTGCAATTCTAATTTGCACAAATCTTCTCAAACAATGTGTTCAGCACCATACACCACTCTCAACGCATAATTTTGTTGCACATTTTTCACACTTCTATCTTCAACCACACCAATATCACATGGTCACAAGTTTATAACTTTTAGGTCAAACGGGTGGTAGTAAAAACAAAAACCAACTCCATCAATTTATTAATAAATATTAACTATATACTTATTAATAAATATTAACAAATATAGTAACCACCCCAATAGAATATCTTTATTAGCCAACTGAATATATTAATAAATATAAACCAACCTAACAACTAAATCTACAAATTATCCATATATTTATTAATAGATATTAACTATATAAAAAATTAAGCTCCAATTTCAATAAATTTAACCAACACAACTTGTGGATAAAAATACAGGAAATGTGAGAAAGGATTTTTCTAAAATTTTTGGAAAATTAATTTGTACGAGGACAATCTTAGAGTAATTGTAGAGATTACTTTGAGGAGAGTTTTTCATGAGAGCTCTCAAGGGCCCTACGTATAGAAGAAATTGGCCATTCCAAATTAACTCTTTACAGACTCTTTAATTGAAATACTTAGTAAAAAAAATTAAAACTATCTACAAACAAAATCATTAAATTTTCTATTGTTTATCTGTGATTTTGGCTATATTTTATAACTAGTTTTCAATTTTTTTTTCTTTTTTTACTATTTATAACCATTCCTCGATCTGTAATTCAAATATAATTTAAATTAACTAACTTAATTATATGGATCTCTTCTACATAATTAATTGTTTTTTAATCTTATGCAAATAAATTATATTATCAAGCTTTTATTTGAATCTCATTGAAATAAAATTTCAAATAAATTATATATTAACTGTATCATATGGAACAAGTTGTGTCCATGGATATAGTTAGTATAAACAAGTCAAATGTCCATTTTACTCATGTAATTAGCTCATTTAGTGAACAATTTGTTTACGGTTCAACCACATAAATGAAGGCGCTCTTGAGATAGTAAGAGGATAGGGCCCCTTGTTCGTGAACCAAAATTAGCATTTTTCTAAAATTCATTCAAAGTTATCAACACTGAAGGAAACAAGTCATCCACTTTTCTTATGCTAGAATGAGTGAATTTCAATTTATGAATTTATGTACCAAGCTCCCTATTTAGTGAAGTCTCTAAAGTGATAAAATTATTGAGTTGACAACTCAGATCACTCTCACACCCGAGCAATTAAAAGACTGGCCTCACAAATAAGAGTTCATAAAACACTAATGATTAAGATTGAGCTCCAAAGAACATCATACGAAATAATAATCTCATCATGTAATAGAACTTACAAAGATAGATATTACAGTACAGTTTGATACTATTCATACTTTTCGTATAGAATACCCCACTCACATGTCTCCACATGAATAATGGTTTGGATCAAACCATTTGTAATTATTAAAAAGTTGGACATATCCTAAGTTATTTATTGAACATGATCCATTCGTATGTCAACTACATGTTCGGACTTCATACCTCAACGAAAATAATGTTTTCTATTAGAAATTAAACTTAATGATTTCCTAAATCTTAATGTGGTCAGTTAAGGTATATCAATTTATACTTAGTATACATTTCATTTAATTCAACAGATAATTAACCTGAAATTTGGATTTCTATGTGTGTAAAATAAAGAGGAGCACGTACAAAAAAAAAATAAATAAAATAAAAAAATAGAACCATAATAAACATACTTGTTGTCTGCAAAAATAACAAAAACGAAGTTCAATCCACATGTAAAAGATGTAAAATATCACAAATATTCTTACTATTATGATATACACCTTATATATTTGATATATTGGGTAAACTAGTGATGTATACACTTGATAATGATAAACGTGTAATCGATATACTTGATATAGTATTTATCAATCAAACACTCTCATTTAAATTATTTATAAACTTAATAGACTTGAGTGATAATATACTTGGTAAGATGTAAGTGACATGCTGATAAACTCAGTAATAATGCAATTAACACTATACTAAAAAGAATCAATAAGGTTGGTAAGTTTATGTAGAAAGAAAATTTTGAATTAAAAAGTTAAACATTACTTGCTAAAAAGAGAGATGTAATGGAGAAAATAATGAAGAAAGAAACAAAAATTATTAATAATAATAATATATTAAAAAAATTAAATCCACACACTTTCCATCCCCTCAACATTTAAGAAGCTGTTTAAAAAGGTTAATTATATCAACTTGTACAACTAAACTAATTATTAAAGTTTTTCTTTTTTTTTCTAATATAGTATAGGCAACTACATCATTTTAAGTGGGGAACTCCATTACTCAATAATGCCAATAGCCAAAATATGTTTTTAATTCATACTTTATTTCTTACCTAATAATTTCACTATCACATATTCCACTTTCCAAAAATAATTAAAACAAATATATATGATAATAGATTTGACGTTACATACCTTTTTAAAATTGCAAAAATAGTAAATTTAAAAATAAATTATCGTTAGATTATCGTCTAATTACTATCATATTTGTCAAATTTGTAATGTGCAACAAATAAATTTAAAAATAAACTATCGTTAGATTATCGTCTAATTACTATCATATTTGTCAAATTTGTAATGTGCAACAAATAGGTGTTATGAACTATTTTTTTCTAAATTTTTTTTGATCATTCAATGCAATCTTCTTATATAATATTGTTTTTTCAGATGTGAAAAGGATCCCTCTAAACCAAACTGATTTACAATCCCTATAAAACCACACAAATAGGCAACCTTCTAAAAGAATGTCAATTTAAAAATACATTCATCTCTTCTTGGAGTGAGCAGTGGCCAAACCAATCCAACTCAAATAAATTCATTAATTAAAGCTATATGATGTAAGATTATATGTTAGAAGGGCCAATCAAATGAATAAATAAAATCTTAATTAACTCACTTGACATTCAATGCACTGATAACCAAATAAAAATCTATTAGTTTGAATTTTCCTACCTCTAATTATTGTACTAAAAAAATTGAACGATCATGTGAATAAATTATTCTTCAGTAAAGGTTAAAAAAGTCTACAAATACACATATATTAAAATGTGCATTTTTATTTAACTTCATTTTTATAAAATTGATTTGAAGAATTGTGACCGATTTTCTTCAAATAATTTACTTTTAAAATTACACACATGGAAATGTATATTACAATTAAAGGTTGATAATTTAGAAGACATGTACTTTGAAAAAGGCATAGATTCTGTCATATAGAAAAGACGTAAAATAATTAAAAGAAGAATAATCCAATTGATTATTTGGGTTTTTTTAAAAAAAAAATAGATAATTTTTACTTTTTTAAGATACTCAAATTTATAAATGCCTAAAATTATAAATAACTAGAGATAATCATATTTATTCTATACGAATATTTTTGCACCTATTTTGAAAACTGTGTTTGTTTAAAGATAGTTTACATAAATTTAACCAAACTCAAAAATATTCACGGTCCGTGTAACAATAAAATTAAAGTCCATGAAATCATCATTGTTTTTCATAATTTTAAATTGGACTGACAAGAAGAAATGGCAAATTAAGAGGCTTACTTTGGAAAAATAGCAAATTTATTTTTAAATTGTTGGAATAGCAAAACTGAAAAATCTGAAAAATAAATAAATGGAACAATGTCTCAAATGCCCCTATCCAATTTAAAAACAGTTCTAAATACAATTGTTCACCTAAAACTCAAATACCTTGCAATTAAATAACACATCATTGTTGAAATTGTGCATGTTTAGGTATTCAAAGCCGAAAAGAATCCAGCCTCACTACCTTCCACTTTCATAGATTCTACCAAATCTTCAAAGTCTACGATCATTTGCAGAAAAGATTGGAGCTTCAAGCTTCGTCCTCCTCAAAACTTTCAAAGTCTTCATACATTCAGTACAAATCAAAGAACTTTCTTCTTGCCAACCATCTTCTTCATCAAACCGATTATAGATTTTTTTTCGTCTCGCGCAAAGTTGAGCTTCTCCAACGGATTTTCTTTTTCGCTTGTTTAAATTACAGCAACAATATATCCATTTGATTCTTAGAAAAGATACAGTGTAATTACATCAAAATACATTGTATTCGATATCAAACTTCAACCACATACCTTGTATTCTCCTTTTCCGTCTTCTACCCTCTTTGGTCTTTTCCAAATGATCTAAAAATTAATATTATTTTAACTTCAAGGGGTAATTAAGAAAAAATACAACAAAACCCCTACAACAACAAAGTTACTAAACTCCGGCGACAGACGGTGGCTGAAAGTTTTGGCATAATCGGTGAACGAATGTAGATGAAGGAGACTGACGTGGCTAGGTGTGCGACGCTTGAAGTAACAAGTGGCGCAAAGGCGCTCGGCTTCGGATGAAGTAAACGTGCGTTTAGCGGCATGCAAAGGTAGAGATCTCGACTTGACGAAGAACACTCGAACGGAGATGGAGGTGTCGACGGCGGCTAGGGTTTGGTGAGAGTGAAGAACATGACGACGAATAGTAATAATAATATTATTATATTATTGTTTTCCCTTAAATATCTTCCTTTCCCTTTTTTATTTTCCAATTTAAATAAAAAAAATATTTTCTTTTCAATTAATTCCTTTCAAAAATAAAATATTCATTTTTTATAGATATTTTGGAATATAAATAATTCAAAAATGGTAAATTTATGTTTGCTATTACTTTGGAGATATAAATAATTCAAAAATGGTAAATTTATGTTTGCTATTACTTTGGAGATATAAAGATAATCTTAGCATGATTTTGGGGATGATAAAATTTTAAATTCAAATTATTATTAACAATAACTATTTTTATAAATTTTTAAATAAATTTTAATATTTCGGTGGTTTCAAATCAAAATTTAAAATCTATTTTTAAATAAGAATTGTGGAAAATAGATAAAGGATATTAACAAGATAATTCTAAAATTTTGAAATTATGTTTGACATCATTATAAGAAATCAATTAAGTACCACGATTATAGGGGAAAATCAAAATTTTCTTAGTATAATCATATATACATTAAATGCATCATAATTATAGGGGTAAGATACAATTTTAATTTTAACAACCACAACTAAATAAATTGTTAATTACTTGATTTGAAACCTACAAACACGTAAATATGAAATAAATTGCACGCTTAAATCTAGGGGATGTTGATTCAATCAAATTCATTTCGAAAATAAATATTTATTTAATATTTTTACATAACTGAATGATTTGCAAATACACTGTATTCGTGATTCTGAGTTATATTCCATCATTTTAACCTACACAAGTACATTGTATCTATCAGATAAGAATTTTTCTCTATACAAGTAAAATCGGCTAAAAATATAAAAAAATAAAATTATTGTATTTATATTTGACACAATTTTAGATCTATCTAAAATTGAAATTGAAATTGTTATTAAAACTATATCATGTATTATTTAAAAAATTGTACAAAATAACATGTTTAGTTAAGATTTACCAAATTTGAATGTTATTACTACAATATTCTAAAGATATCAATGGTAAGAGATATTTAAATTAAGAAGGTTAAAGAAAGGTGACATTTGTAAACGTTGGATTATGAGAATGTGTTAGTAAAATCCTAGTTGTTAGTATAAATAGGATGGATGTCCTACCATTTGTATTGAACCAAAAAATAATTAGAAGTGTCCAAAATTTCTTTCCAACATAAAACAAACATGTATTTAGAAAAGGGTGGTGTGAACCAAACTCTAATAGAGGTGCTGCAAACATAACTTTGTAGATTTAGGGACAAGTTTTCCAAGATAGATCTGATCAACAACCGCTAGTTCTAATCTCCTTAGGGTTTGTATATATACTAAGATCATAATGTAGTACATAGTACATACGTGAGGTTTATTGATATATTTTATTTTAATTAATTTCAGGATTTTATCTTCCTTATTTAGTGTGCTAATAATATGGAGATATACATTTGCAAAATAACTAAATACACATGTGTAAATATGACAAAACATGAGAACTTATATCTTCTTACATATATATTTTATGTAACATACAAAAAACTATCAATACTTGAAATAAATAAATCTCCTCGTACATATTGTTAGAATCTTAGAATATTTGTGGAAAGATTATGGGAATATTTTCTTTAATTCCTAAATCTTTTCCTTTTTTATTTCTTTGTATATTCTATTTATTCTTCATTGTACTTATTATATTATTCATTAAAAAATAATAACAAAAAATAATCATGGTTTTTCTCCTGGTACTTGGCTTTCCACGTAAATCAACGTGTGCTCTTTGTCTCACAACCATATTGAAACTCTAAAAAACACAACCAATGATGAAAATCAAATAGAGGAGACAACCATCGGTTTTAGTGTCGTCATCGCCGTCGATGCTCAAATGAGTGCTGCCATGGATGAATGGTTCAGCTGCCTACAAAAAATGATGAAAATAAATTCTCGTAAGTTCTGCAGTTGTTCGCATCACCGAGCATGTCTATGTGCCGTTACCGTACACGCGTCGATTTTTCCTCCTTAGATGGTGTCGGTCATCCCATTTATGCAACCATTTTCTTCATTTGCAGCCTATATTGCTCCTCACACCCGAATTTATGTACTGCCACCTAATTTTGGTCAGCCACCACCACTTTTGCCGTCAAATCTGTATGCTATGCCACCTATTGATCCAAGTTATCATCCCGATGTTAAGAATCCTCAAAATCACTCAACATTTGAGGTTGACACATTCCAACCATAACTTGCAAGCTTCCTCGAGAATATCTCAATAGCATTTGAAAGGGCTTTGAAAATAGATCACAACACTTGAGGTTACCTTAAGACTACATCCAATATTTTTGTACCGATGTATTATGAGAATCCATAAACCCGTTCCCTAATTTGTCCTCTCCTTATGTGACTAATTCCATGGCTCAATCTTCGACATATCATCTTCAAGGAAAAAAGTTGAATGATAATAACTATTTCTCATGGTCTTAGTCGTCCTTGAAGAACAACATAAACTTAGCTTTCTAACAGGGGAAATACCTCGCCCCCTATCGGTTGATCCAAAGGAACTATACTGGAAGGTGAAAAACTCTATTCTTGAATACATATTGATCAATAGTATGGAACCTTAGATTGACAAGTTGTTACTGTTTGCTACAACAACCAAAGATATTTGGGACACGACCTAGACACTTTACTTCAAATGTCAGAATACATCTCGCCTATACACGCTGAGGAAGCAGGTTCATGAATGCAAGCAAAGAACCATAGATGTCACATTTTTTTTTAATAAGCTTTCTTTTTATTTGGCAGGAAATGGACCTATATAGAGAACTAGTCTGACATGATTCGAGTGTTAGTGTGTAGCACTCTAGAATTGAAGAGTGATAGGATTTTATGACTTTCTTGCTAGGTCTTAATTCTAACCTTTGCTTAAGGTTCTGAAAACTATCCTCACAAGCTGGACTCCAAACAAATGGAGTTCCCTTCCTTGTCAACTGAGTCAAGGGAGTAGCCAAACGTGAAAAATCCTCCACAAACCTCCGGTAATACCCTGCTAAACCCAGAAAACTACGAACTTCACTAACTGTAGAGGGTCGAGACCAACTGGTAACCGCTTCAATCTTTGCAGGATCTACAGAAACTCCCTCACTGGAAACCACATGCCCAAGAAAAGCCACCTGCTTCAACCAAAATTCGCACTTAGAGAATTTAGCATACAGTTTATTGACTCGAAGAGTCTCTAACACTTTATGTAAGTGTTTCTCATGTTCGGCCTCAGTCTTGGAATAAACCAAAATATCATCAATGAAGACTATCACAAAAGTGTCTAAGAAATCCTTAAACGGGTCCATAAATACTGCAGGTGCATTAGTCAAACCAAAAGACATTACTATGAATTCATAATGTCCATACCTCGAACGAAAAGCAGTCTTAGGAATATCACTGTCTCTAATCCTCAACTGGTGATAACCTGACCGTAAGTCAATCTTAGAGAACACCGTGGCTCCCTTTAACTGATCGAACAAATCATCGATTCTAGGTAAAGGATATCTGTTCTTGATTGTTACTTTATTCAACTCTCTATAGTCAATGCAAAGACGCATCGACCCATCCTTCTTCTTCACAAACAATACTGGTGCACCCCAAGGCGACACACTAGGTCGAATAAAACCTTTGTCAAGCAACTCCTGTAACTGTACCTTCAGTTCTTTCAACTCGGCAGGAGCCATCCTATAAGGGGCTCTAGAAATGGGAGTAGTGTCTGGCTCCAACTCAATGGCAAAATCAATATCCCTATGTGGCGGAAGTCCTGGAAGATCTTCTGGAAACACATCTGGGTACTCTCTTACCACAGGTTCTGAAGTTAAAGAAGTCTCATCTTCCCTAGTATCCACCACACTTGCCAAAATACTCCAGGTACCCTGGTTGAGCAGTTTACTAGCTTTCATAGCTGAGATTACTTTAGGCAATACTACGGTTCCTACCCCTTTGAACTTAAAGCTAGATTCGGTAGGGGGACTGAACACAACCTCCTTACGAGAACAATCAATACTAGCATGATTAGTAGCTAGCCAATCCATACCTAAAATTACATCAAAGTCACGCATATCTAATACCAACAAGGTTACGTCCAGCACACGACCAGCTATCTCAATTTCACATGCTTTAATCTTTTCCTTAGACAACATAATTTCTCCAGACGGTGTAGACACTGACAAGACATAATCTAAGGGTTCCACCTCTAAGCATGCATGCGTCACAAAAAGCGATGAGATAAATGAATGAGAAGACCCTGAGCCAAACAAGGTTAAGGCAAAATGCCCTAACACTGGTAATGTACCTGTCACCACTGTGCCGACCTTCTCTGCTTCTGATCTATTAGTGGTAAAGATTGTACCCCGCTGTGGAGGTCTTGCTCCCTGACTGCTCTGTCCAGCCCCAGTAGATCTCAAGGGACATCGATCAGCCATGTGTCCCTCTTGCTTGCACTTAAAACAGACTCTCGTTCCCATCAAACAACGACCCAGGTGGCATTTCCCACACGTATTGCATAGTGGCTTCTTTCTAGTAGTGTCTCCTGCCCCACCAGAACTCTGCTGGAAACTGTGAAAAGGATCGCCTGATCTCAAGTTTCTCTGAGGAACTCCCACAATTCTCTGCTCTGCTTTCCTCTTCTGACCAGACGACGTTCCCTTATCAGAACTCCTTGCCTGAATTTCATCCTTCCCAATACTCATATCCACTGCCAGACGCAGCGCTTCAGCCTGGGTAGTAGGCTTTAGTGCTCGCACAAAACCTCTAATCTCATCTCTCAATCCTTTGACAAACCTCTCAGCTCTAGCCTGCTCATTACCAACAAGTTCAGGGGCAAAGCGCGACAGCATATCAAACTCCTGGTTATACTCCTCAACTGTCATGTGTCCTTGCTTCAATTCCAAGAATTCCTGGCTTTTGGCGTCTCTAAGGTTAGCCGAGAAAAACTTGGTATAGAAGCAGTCTTTAAACTGATCCCAAGTGATCTGTCTCACATCTCCACCCAACATACGCATCGTAGTCCTCCACCAAATAATACCTCTGTCCCTCAGAAGAAAAGCAGCACACTGAACCCTATGCTCCTTTGGACATCTCATGTAATTAAATATGGCTTCCACAGAGGACAACCACAACTCCGCTTTAGTAGGATCCTCCAGTGACCCATCAAACGTCTGAGGGTCATATTTCCTAAAGTCCTCTCAAATGTTTCGCCTCAGCAGAAAGTTGGTTCGGTAGTATCTGTGCGGCTGTTGTGCAGCCAATCCTTGTGCAGGAGGGGCTGCTGGTGTAGGTGGAGCTGCTGGTACAAGGGGAACCACAGGTGCAGGCGGAACAACTGGTGCAGGTGGAATTGCAGGTGCCTGCTGGTTCTGAGCTATAGCCGTCATAAGCTCCGTGAACCTCTGCTCCATGTGAGTAGACAGTGCAGCAAACTCAACGTGAGTCACGGGTGCAGTAGGAATTCGCTGTTCAGCTTGACCCTCAGTAGGTTGATTACGACCTGCTCCTCTACCCCGGCCTCTACGACCTCCTCTACGAACACCTCTCTTTGGCGGCATAATTCCTATTATCCACCAACAACTCTCTTTTAAAAAGTCTTAATCATAAGCATAAGCAAGTCTTTATCATCGTGCAATCTAGTTTAATTTACAAAGTCATGCAAATAAACCATATATATAAGCATAAAGCATACCTGACGAGAGACGAAGGGTCGCGTTAGCCATATGGACACAAAAACATAGACTTACATCGTAAGTCAGTCTACAGAACCTAAAGCTTAGGCTCTGATACCAACTGTAACGACCTAACTTTTTACCTAAGTCGATGTCATTAACGTTTGACAAAAGACCTTGGTTAATTAAAATTTCAAACCTCAAAAGAACAAAATTTATTTTGTTTGTTTGGGCCCCAGTTTTAAATTACTAAAATCCACATGAAAATTTAAAACTAAAAAGTTTCAAATCTTTGAATACTTTAAAACCTTAAAATTTTCTAAACAGTCTCACGTTCGAATACAAATAATACTATAAATCACTAAGCGGAAGCAAAATTTTAAAGTGTCCCTTGTGGCGGTCACGCTTCCTTCCTGCCCCTCGCCGGTTTGCCGCATTTATTACCTTTGCCTGAAAAATTAAACTTAAGGAGGGTGAGTATAAAAATACCCAGTAAGAGACCTTCTATTGGTCCCGTCAGGGGAAAATAAATTTTTAACATTCTATTGGGACACCCTGTACAGTCGCAGTCTTGTGATCCTGTAGGATGCACATTTCAGTCTAATGCCCCGAGGGACGTACATTTCAGTCTAGTGTTCTGCAGAAACACATATCAGTCTAATGCTCCCGAAGGGTGCAGAATAATTGGTGATCCCGTTGGACACCTACAAGGCACACATCCCAATAAAAGCTAACAATTTTTCCCCTCAGTCCATTCTAAACTTTTAAACAGTTATTCATAGTTCAGTTAAATATTCTCATTTCATAAACTCTTCACTTGGTCCCTAACAGTCATCTTATTTGAACTTAGCTCAAGGCCAGTCAGAAGCACGTCAGTACATCAGTGAACAACTAAACAATCATAACATCCACTTTAGTCTACAAGGACACAACCACGACCTTTCCTCAATTCACAGAAACACAATCATAACCATATATCATATATTCAGTCAAACGACAATCTACCAGTTCCACCCTACATTTAAGCAAGAACATCTATAACTTTCGGTCATTCAAAATCCATATGTGTAAAAATACATATCCAGTCAGTCACATCCAGTCAGTCACAGCATGCACTCAATACCAAGTCCACATCATTCCATACATAAATATATCTGTCTTTCCTAGTTAAACACAATATACACTAAATTCCAATTTAACCATACAGTCCAACATAACTCAAAATTTTAGGTGAGTCCAGTAGAAAGTCCCTTACCTCAAAGTTAGGGAACCTCCTTAATCAACTAACGTCCACGAAACAATCCTAAGCCTAACAATACAAAATTCGATTACTTTCACGATACATATCTCACTTACTTTCCTCAACGTAAGTTCCAACTCACCGAAGTATTGGCGAACTGAACCCTCAACAATTCACAAATTGGTTGTGAATTTAAGGGGCCCAACGTTACTCCCAACACCTTCAAGAATCAATTAACAAATTAGCTAAACATTCCAACCATTCCAACCATAACGCTTGAACCACTTTGAAACAAATTACCATTCATACTTAAATTATTACCAACAAAGCAACCTCGATAAGATTGTAAAACAGAGGCAGCGGCACACCTTGACGCACGACTGTCGAACTCGCAATAAAAATCCTAAGTGTGGGTCGGTCAGCGGTCGGCTAAAGGAGATGTGGCGGCTGGGCTTCACAGATGGAGATCGACGCGAACAAACCGCGAATCTGAACGGTTACAACAAATCTGAACGGTTACAGCAACTAGTCAGCCGACGTCGATAGCAGGTGGAGCGGCGGAGCTTCGCGAAACAGAGTGATTCGTGATGGAGAGACGGCGTACGGCTGGACTTGGCTTCGACGGAGACAGAGGTTGCGCGGCGGGGCTGGGCGGACGGTCACGCGGCGCTGGGAAGCAAACAGAGGAGAAAGGAGAGGGGAGACAGCCGGCGGTTGGGCTGCGGCGAACGGAAGGGAAGAGAGGGAGGCGTGCGGCTAGGGTACAGGAAGGAGAAGAAGAAAAAAAATGGAGAGAGAGGGGTTTGCGCGCGGGAGGAAGAAGAAAGGGAGATTTTCTTTTCTTTTCTTTTATTTAATTTAATAATAAAATTATAAAATAAATAAATATATATAAGGATTTTTTTTAAAAATAACGTGTCTTGTGAAAGTATTTTCAAAAATAGGGTAGTTGGGAAAGAAATTATAAGAATAAGGTTGTTTCCCAAACTATTTTCAAAAATAGGTGTTTTTTTGAAATTGAACGAAGTCGTGTACGAGGTACACGACTTCCAAATGAAATTGAACGAAGTCGTGTACGGGGTACACGACTTCCTAAATGCACATGTCAGCACATTTGACCACTTCGCTCCACGTATGCACGAGTTTGACCCATGTGGACGGAAGTCGTGGACGGGGTACACGACTTCCTAAATATATGTTTGTAAAATTATTATATTTTAAAAGATTAACAAAATTAGTTTTTGTTTAAATGGCCAAATTTTTGGTAGTTTATGTTTATTATGAACAAATTAAAAAAATAAACCAAAGTTAAACACATCATGAGTGATATCTTATAAGAATTTTGAACGTTTTTTTTTAATACTTGGTTCTCTACTTTTAAAAAATATATATTATATATTGATATTATTAAGAATACTCCTACATCTAAATCATATATTAGCAACTTCTAATTTATAATTAATTTAAAAAAGTTCAACTTTTTATTTATACAACTTGAATAAGTTCTAGCAAAATTTAAAAACACTTAAATTATACAACTTAAGAAGCTTCCCCATCTCCCTCTACGACATCATCGCCTTGTCGTCGTCGTCGCCGTCGAATGCGTCTACGATCTGTGTCGGCAACATTTAAACGTCGAGTCCGCTGAACAAGGCTGTCTATATCTCCCATGACTTCGTCACACATTGGACTAAAAATTTCAAAATTGTTTTCCATGGAGACTCGACGTACGTCTTCAACAAAATTATTCTGAACGATTGTAAATAATATAATTAAAAAATGTTCATGCTTGTATTAAATTTATAAATCATATTAAAACTATTACCATGCGATAACAGTAAGCGTCATCAGGTGTCATGAAGCGTCGGGTAATCGACGTGTACCAGGAAAAGTAGTTATCTGATACTGTGGGCTTCTGTGTTGCTTCTGCTTCGGCACAAAAAAGTATTTCGTGAATGCCACATTGCTATATGCTCTGCATGAATCCTACTCCAATCTTGATCGTGCTTGCCTCTTAAATCAATTTGGTGTAGGCCCTGATCTGTGGAGCAAAACTCTGGTGGCATTTGTAGCATATGGAACTGTCGCAATACACGATCTGCTTGATGCTTCTCAACGAGATGAAAGCAAATCATAGGACCCACATATGTCCACATCGCTTGACCGTTATGACATTGACGTGGAAGCAATGCCATAATGTGGGACGTGTATGGTGTCCAATTAATCTGTTAAAAAAAACGAACATAAGGAAACAACAAAAAACATGCCTACGCAATATTGAATATAATATTTTACTACCTGAAGAGTTGATCAGCCGATCAAAAAACATTCGGTAGGTGATCAACATATTTGCGGACAGTTCTGACAATGGTATAACGCCGCTCCATCTAATGTGAGAAATGAAATCATTAATAAGTTATAAACCTTGCAAATTTTACTAAAAATAATATATATATATAATAATACCTGAAACTCAAAGGTCGACCAACTGACACCTCAACTGGTACTTGTGGTGCCAGAATAGGAAATCTGTCATACGCCCATACTTGCAACAATATTAATGGGCCAGCAATCTCTAAAGATCGTGCATTACTCGCTCGACACAATTCCCTATACAACCATGCGAGGCATGCAGCGCCCCAAGCGTACGTACCAGCCTGGTCAAAATTAATTAAAAGCGGGAGGAACATATAGTGGACCAGGGTGTTTGATTTGTCTGTAAATAGAAAGCCTCCAATTAATTGCATAATGTATGCACGAGCGTATCTTTGAACGCTCACTACATCAGCATCTGGTGGCAATTCTGTGAACTGTTCTGCCAACCAAGGAAGGCTCAATCGTTGACCTTTCATTTCAGGTGGACGAACTCCCAAGTAATCCTCACATAGTACCTTCCAGTCATATAATAACGACCCTACCACAGGCTCACCATCCACAGGTAACCCTAACTGAACTGCAACATCCTGTAGGGTGATCGTGCATTCCCCACAAGGCATATGAAATGTGTGGGTCTCTAGTCTCCAACGCTCGATCAGAGCAGTAATCAAATGCCAGTCCAACTGCATAAATCCTATTTGGGAAGCCCCTAGAAATCCAGCAGCCTCTAAATATGGTACAATACGCTGATCAAATGGGATCGTACGCTGAGATGCTGCCTCTCTTCGTCGACAACTCAAAACAACTGTGGAGGATGCCTCCCATATAGACTGTGAACGATGGGATGGTTGTAGATATAGCTGTGTAGGATCACTCGGCCCAGGTTCCATTATGCAAATAACCTAAAAAATATCGAAATACTATGAGGATCAATTGACCCAAATTCCATTACATGATTACAATATTATAAATTTAAGTTATTAATTTTAAATACCAATAAATTATAATTAAACTATTCATCAAATATTAAGATATACATCAAACAATTACATAGAAGTTATGCATTAAGAATTACATCAAACCCTAAAATAATTACATATCAGTGTCTTGAAGAAGAAGCACGTTCAGGACAAGTACGTCTGTTATGTCCTTCTACTTTACAGATCGTGCATCTAATTGATTGACTAGACTCTTTCCAATCCATTTCATTTTGGATCCTTGTAGTTCTTGGTCGACCGGGTCCTTTAAGTAAGTCCGCATTGGGGCGAACTTCAGTGAATGATATCTCTGGCCAATAATCTGAGTGTTGGATTGGATGGAAGCGACCGTCATAACAACGTTTGAATGTCGACAACAAGTAGCATTCATCAATGTATGGTACGTATGTCAAGTGCATGTAATTACAAATTGCAATTACATGCGAACACGGAATCTTAAACGACTGCCACTTATTGCAAGAACATGTCCCTTCCATCAAACTTACTACCTGTGTGTGTTGGCCTTTGTATGGAGAAGTCATACTCATACCCGTGTGAACCTCAAATGTCTGGGTTTCTCTATCAATGGATGTCACTGAATGTGCAGAAGCTCGTTTTTCCCACTTCTTAAGCTTTCTTATCGCATATTTCGTATAAATATCACCACGATCGAGTGCTTCACTTATCTCAGCTCGCCGACGTTCGAAATAAAGGATTGTGCGATAAAATGTTAGTCTAACCAAAGAAGTGATGGGTAACATTCGAGCTCCTTTAAATACACCGTTCATACATTCAGCTGCATTGCTTGTCATCCACCCATATCGAGACCCATTGTCATGTGACTGAGTCCATTTTTCCACGTCAATATCTTCAAAAAACTCAAGACACTCTGGGTTCAATCGTTGTAGTTCTTTCATTATTTTTATAAATTTGCGCCTTTGGTGTTGATTACCTGCCCTAAACACCAAGTCTTTCAGTTGCTTTGATTTATATTTCTGATTGAAGTTGCTAGCAACATGACGAAGACAATATCGATGGACAGCTCGAGGTTCACTCCAACCTACCTCTTCATTGTTAATGGCAGAAAGAATGTCCCTATGTCTGTCAGAGATCAAGCAAATACCATATCGATCAGTAACGTATTCGCGAAGTGCACGAAGAAACCATGACCAACTAGACGTGTTTTCCCCTTCCACTATAGCAAATGCAAGAGGAAATATATGACCATTTGCATCAATCGATAAGGCAGTTAACATTTTTCCCTTATACTTTCCATACAAATGGGTTCCGTCGATCTGAATTAATGGTCTACAATGCTTGAACCCTTCTATTGCAGGACCAAATGACCAGAAAACCCTTCCAAAAATGGTTGTACCTGGTACATCGGATGGAAGAAAAAACCAATCAACTCGAGTTCCCGGATTATAATGTACAACAGCACTCAACCAGTATGGAAGCTCATTATATGATTTCTCCCAATCACCAAAAACTGTTATCAAAGCTTTTTTCTTCGCTTGCCAAACTTGTCCATACTTAACACCGTAACCGTATTGTTGTTTTATGATTTCCATAAGCACAGACACAGTAATAGTAGGATCGGCTTTCACCATGTTTTGAATTTGAACACTCATGAAATTTGAATCTAACTGTGAGTGATCTTGTGTTAGATTTGAGTACAGACACGAGTGCTCTCCTTGGAGCTTAGTTATCTCAAACAATCCGTGGCTCTTACGCTTCGTACCACGTAACCTCCAGTTGCAGCCATTAGTCCACTGTTTGCATCGAATATTCCACAAATGTTGGTTTGATTCGACTACAACAATTTCATAGTGTTGTGTCACACAATACCTCTTAACAGCCAACATAAGATCTTCCTTAGAGTCAAATATCATTCCCTTCTGTATTAAACAAGATGTGTCAACAGATACATTTCTATCTGTCAATGTACAACCTTGTTCACAAACAGAATTCGCAATGTCCCAATCTATTTGTGCAAATATATTGGACGGGATTCATTTCATTCTCTTCCTCTATATTTTCTTCATTACCAAATAGTTCATCGACTTCTACATCTATATCACTATCTCCATCATTACCAGGTTCAAGAATAACTAAATCTTCAGGTCGCAACGACATATTTAATTAGCTGTTAAATACAAAAACGATCATCAGTTTAATGTATCTATTTATTTTATTAGTAATGTAGTGTACACAAAAAAGTGTACACAGTAAATGTATGGTTTATTATTATTATTATTATAATTATAATTATAATAATAATAATAAATAATTATTTTATTATTATTATTATTATTATTATTATTAGGATTATTATTATTATTATTATTATTATTATTATTATTATTGTTATTGTTATTGTTATTGTTATTGTTATTATTGTTATTATTATTATTGTTATTATTGTTATTATTATTGTTATTATTGTTATTATTGTTATTATTATTGTTATTGTTATTGTTATTGTTATTGTTATTGTTATTGTTATTGTTATTGTTATTGTTATTGTTATTGTTATTATTATTGTTATTATTGTTATTGTTATTATTGTTATTATTGTTATTATTGTTATTATTATTATTGTTATTATTATTATTATTATTATTATTATTATTATTATTATTATTATTATTATTATTATTATTATTATTAAAGTTAAAAAAACAAAAAAAATACACTAAGGTTAATGGTGCATTAATTAGGTTTTCCTTTTAGATTTTTATTAATAATTGTATTTTTTAATAATAACCCCAATAATAATTATTATTAATAAAATCATTATTATTTTTACTATTATTTTTTTATTATTAGTCAAATCAAGATTATTTTTTATTATTTTATTATTATTACTATTAGTCAAATCAATTGGGAAAGAAAAAAAAAAGTACATTTAACATTAATTAGGTTAGGTTTTGATTTTTTTAATAATTATTATTTTTAATAATAATAATAATTATTATTGTTATTATTATTATTAGTCAAATCAATCGGGAAAGAAAAAAAAAGGTACATTTAACATTAATTAGGTTAGGTTTTGATTTTTATTAATAATTATTAGGTTAGGTTTTGATTTTTATTAATAATTATTATTTTTAATAATAATAATAATAATAATATTATTATTATTATTAATAAGGTTAAAAAATAACAAAATTCAGAAAAAATATAATAAAATTCAAGGCATATAACAAAACTCAAAAGATATAACAAAATTCAAATATATAACTACATTAAAAAATATAACTAAATTCAAAAATATAACAAAATTCAAAAATATAACTAAATTCAAAATAACATAACTAAATTCAAAATAACATAACTAAATTCAAAATAACATAACTAAATTCAAAATAACCTAACTAAATTCAAACAATTTTTTTCCACAAAATAAGAAAATAAAATAACAAATCTAAATAAAATTAGGGTTAGACTAAACATACCTTGTGAAGATGAATGAGACAATGGAGGATAGGAGACAATGGAGGATAGGGGAAGCCTACAACAAAAAATAAATTATTTTATCAACATAATAATAAAATAAAATAATTTTAACAACAAAATCGTATACCCCGTCCACGATTTTTAGAAAAACATACCTTTATAAGGTAATAGAAGAGGAAAAGTGAAGATGAAGAGAAAATTTGAAGAGGAAAAGTGAAGAGATGAAGAGAAAATTTGAAAGGAAAAATGGATGAGAGGAAAAGAGAAGAGGGGAAGAGGAAATTTGAAGTTGGAAGGGAGAATGAAATAAGAAGAGAAAAGATGAAGAGGGGGAAAGGAAAGATGAAGTTGGGATGAAGAATGGGTTAGAAAGAGGAAAGATGAAGTTGGGATGAAGGATGAGTTAGAAAGAGGAAAGATGAAGTTGGGATGAAGAATGGGTTAGAAAGAGGAAAGATGAAAGATGAATGAGAGAAAAAACTAGATGAAGGAAGATGAAATATGAAGGAAGAGGAGAGGAAATATGAAGGAAGAGGAGAGGAAATATGAAGGAAGAGGAAAGGAAAGAGGAAGGAAGAACGAAAAAGACGAAGAGGAAAAGTTTAGAGAAGAAGGAAAAATTGTTTGGGATGAAGGCAGAATGAGAGAAATTTAGGGTTTTTAAAATAGGTGAAGTCGTGTACCCGGTACACGACTTCCTGCATGCGCGACACGTGTCCGCTCCCTCTGCACCCTACGTCCACCCGTGAACCCTACGGTTGACTGGACTGTTGACCGTTGACTCATTGTACGGAAGTCGTGGACGGGGTACACGACTTCCATCATACGCGGCAAAATGTGCCAGCTGTACGGGAGTCGTGTACCGGGTACACGACTCCAGTCAGAAAACGTGGGCCGGGTCCACGACGCCACTCGGATATCGTGAGCCCGGTCCACGACACCAAATCCATTTGTGGAAGTCGTGTACCCCGTACACGACTTCAGTCACCTATTTTTGAAAATACTTTCTCAACTACCCTATTTTTGAAAATACTTTCCCAAAACACATTATTTTTAAAAAAAATCCTATATATAATTATATTATTACATTTTCAAATCTTCTTTCTCCCCCTTCAACATATTTTCTTCAAAAAAATAAATCTTGAACAAATCGAAAAAAATTTCTTAAAATAAAATACCTTCGAGTTTGGGGTGTTACACTTATGGATCGTTATGACTGATGCTTCATGCCATGTTTATTTTGACGGTTACATGCTTCTCAGATTGATGGTGTTTCAAGCTTTGGTTGTGTCACACTCTATTCTAGGTTTTCCCCTCCAACCTAGATCGTGCATGAAAACACTTTTCGAAAACTACCAGCTTTTTCAACTTAAACTTTTATAGAACAAGTATTATGAAATTCTACAAAAATTTCAACATCTCTATGTATGTATGGATGTATGTATGTATGTAACTTCAGACTCAAATCACATCAAGTGTGTCTCACTACACACTCATCCAAACTAGTTCAGAGTCTCAATCAGAGTTTGTATCCAACTAGGAATTTAGTTACAAAAGAATTACATTCCACTTATAAATCTTTCAAAATACATAACCATAACATGACCCTTACTACTTCTAACTACCCCATGAAGTAATACAAACTTAAGTATATACATATGGAAGAAATGAGAATCTACAAATAGTGATGGAAAACTCAACGAAATGCTTGGACCTTGACCTTTACCATGGGAAAAAGAACATTGAAAGTGTAAGCGAAAACTTAGTGAGTGACAAGGTTTTAAAAATAAAAGCTCGTAAAACATGCTCTAAAACTGTTTAAATATGACATCAATAAAAAAAATAATAATTAAAACGTTAAAATCGCATATTACCAAAATTTGCAAGTATTTGCGAACAAACCTGTACCATATGAGAGTCTATTATATCAGAGTGCCTAAATATACAGCCGAGAATAGCTTGCACATGGTTAAGAAATCATGCTGCCAAACTAAGCTCACGCACATTGTCACACGTCACTCTATCCACTTTATGCGATAGATCGGAGAAGCAAGCACTTAGACATTCTACGCTATATTCTCCTCGAAGTAAATCGTCGAATGCCTAGTGAGCAAAATTAAAACAACACTGCAGAAACTTAACAAAGAAAACGAAATTTTATTAATATTTCAAGTATAAGTACTATTAGTACCAATTACAATGCTTAGCACAACTCATTGATCCTAACTCAAAACAATACACGGACTTCTTCGGCTAACTCTTACATGTTATACAAATAGACAGTTGTGACTATTGCGATCAAGGGACACAACAGGTGATCAAAGTTGCAAGTTCAACAATGAATGTCCTTCTCTACCTAGGGGGACAAAAATAAAACAAAACATTTGAAAATGTTAGACTAAAATTGTAACAACCTAACTCTTTATTCTAAGTTGAGGTCATTATTCAAAATATAAAGATCAAAAGACACTTTCTTGAAAAGAGGAAAAATAAAATTTTAACGAAATTTATATTAAATAAATATTTGAAAGACATAAAATTTGAAAATTCAGTAAATACTGTAAAAACATGACTCGTGCAAGTAATAGTTTTTTTAAATAAAATAAATGTAAATAAATATGTCTAAAAATAACATGCTGAAAAAGTGATATATAAATGCGAAAGCAGAACTGTGTTCCCATATGACATGTCACGGATCCTTTTTGTCGCTTACCAGTTTTTTGAATGATCTACCTTTGTATGAAATATTAAACATAGGAAAGAGTGAGTATATAAAATATACCCAGTAAGGGACTCAGTACTAGCTCTGCTAGAAGTTTGTTAACTTCCCACTAAGGTTTCATGAGGAGGTACCCGAAACTATCGTGTGTCCGATGGAACATACACAATCTTGTGATCTCAAATGAACACTCTCATTTGTCAGTGATCCAAAGGAACACCTATGATATTGGGTTGTAACTATCGTGTGCCTGATGGAACACATGCAATCTAGTGTCTTGGAGGAACACTCTCATTTATCGATGACCCGTCTGACCACTTATAAACATAAACATGACAGACTAGTGGTCCCATCAAGCTCACACAGTCCTAAATTTGTGAAAAGGTGGTGATTCTGAGAGACACCCATATGGGTACAATCTTAATAGACAGTTAAGAGAACACCCATCCATAGCATGTAACATCATCACAAACATGACATGAATATTAATCATAACGTCCTTAATCATGTGATTAATATATCATATATCATAAATATTATAAACATATTAGTCATATCGGTCATAACATATCGGTCATAACATATCGTTCATATCAGTCATCCATATCAGTTATCTATACCAGTCATCCATATCAGTCATCATTATTACGCATTTTAGCTACATCAATGCATAATGAAAAATACATTCAAACTCTTAATTTTAAGCTCGAAGGCCTAGTGGTAGAATCTCTTACCTAAGAGATTAGTCAAACAAAATACTCCCTACAAAAAATTCTTCAATTAAATTGATCCTAATCATAAAAGAAAATTTCAGTATCTTAATTAATAAAATTAACAATTGGCGTATCCAAAAAATTCTTTCAAATTAACTTACCTAAAATTGAGGTTGAAACCAATTCATCCTTGATGAGAAAGATTTGTCATTTAAATCTTCAAGATTTGTGAAATGGACTTTCGAAATGCATGCAACCAAAATCAATTTTAACATGAGGAATCTTTTCTTTTTCTATTTCTCTTTTCAATTTTCTCTTTACATACTCAAATAATAATATTTATCATTATTATTCTTTTTTCCTTTTAGGATATATATATAATACCAATATATACATATATTTTTATTCTCATTATCTTTTCTTAATCAAATCCTTAAATGCACAAAATCTTAGGCATTTATAATCAATAATGATGATCGCTATCCTCTCACCAAAAGATGATCACTATTATCTCACCAAAAGATATAATAGATATATATTTATTTAAATCATTATTGTCTCTCTTAATTAAATATATCTTATTTTCTCGTCCAATCAAATCAACAATCTCTCTCCTCATGGATTATCTTATTTTTCAAACAATTATAATTATACTCTATCATGTAATTAACTTTACTTTTCCATATTAATTATTTATACAAAATCAAATAATTAATATCATATTCAACCAAAATCAAAAATCTTAATTAAATATATATATCCATATATAAATACTTAATTAATTCGAATACCACTAGAACCAACTTTTTATGTCCCTAGCTATCCAGCCAGTTTGACCCTTTAAATGGGAGACATATTGGGCCAACGTTGATGAACCTGCCCCACCTATATAGATCTAATGATAATCCCTTGAGAATAAGAGTTCATATAGTTAGTTCAGGATTAAGGTTAAGTTACATAGGTCATCAAATTAAAAGAAGTAGTCATTTTCAAAACGCAAATGGTGTTATAACGTAAAAGTGACTATTTAATGGTTCGGTCTTATGAAAACTCTTTACATGTGATGTCCACACTTTCATGTATTTACATGAACGAGTCAGGATCACATCGTTTGTACTAACTACAAAGCATGTCACATCCATAGTGTTACCAAAATAAGGCACCTAACCTTATTCATACTATAAACCATTTAGATTATAAACTTGAACTTGATCCACATTTATGTCTTTATATAAAGTTCAAGTCTATAAGATAGCTTTGAGACATTAATTTATTGGATTCAAGATTATAGTATTCTATTTCACTGATAAATAATTCAATAATCAAATTGTTGAACGTAGTTTACAAACTATGAGTTTTTATACGAGTTTTTAGAACATAAAATCCAACAAATAAAAAATCAAATGAAAGCAAAATGTAAATTAAATTAATAAGAAATGTACTTACTTTAGAGCTTTCATCAATCTTTTTCTTTTCCTTGATTTATTGACTGAACATTTAGCTTTTTCAATTTTTCTGGATAGTTTTTTACTTTTCATTTCTTGTTTGATCTTTCTATTTTTACAATAGACACAATAAAACATATGATAAAATCATTTAGTTTGTATAGCTATCAGAGGGTCATTGAGGTTATCACACATGCTACTCAAAATTTAAAACAACAAATAATAGGAATCAGATGGCAATCATACAAAAATCGGAAGGTAATATCGGTTAGAAAGTTAAAGATGAGCACAAAATGGGATAACAAATAACACTACTACAAAAATGAGTTTACTTGACGCTAGCAACTTTTACATACTTGACGTTTTTATTAAAAAAACGTCAAGTATGAACTATGTTAAAGAAAAAACGTCAAGTATAGTCTTAAAAAATATGAAGTTTTCACGAATTTTTTTTAATTATTTTATGTTAGCTTTATTTGACGTTTTTTTTTTTTTTTTTTTTTTGCGTCAAGTATAAAGTAGATTTTACTTGACATTTTATTCGAGTTAAAAGTAGTGAACATTTACTTGACACAAAAAACATGTCAGGTATGGTTTTAAAAAAGAAAATTTTTACGTTAACTTTTATATGACATGGTTTTCGCGTCAAATATAATGGAGATTTATTTGACAGTTTATTCGCGTCAAATATAGTGGAGATTTTACTTGACGTTTTTTTCGTGTCACGTATAGTGGACATTTACTTGACGCGAAAACAACGTCAAATATAGTTAACATTTTTTATTTAACACTTTTAAAATGTCAATTGCCAAAATGTCATATAAAACGTTTAAAAATATGAAAATAAAAAGTATAAAAATCAACTTATTAAAATAATTTTTTAAAATCAACTTATTAAAATAATTTTTTTAAAATCAACTTATGAAAATAAATCTTTTGAAATTTTTCACTTAAATAATTTGAAATCTCTCATTAAATTAAATTTACTAAAATCTCTCGTTAAAATAAATTTGTTGAAAATTTTCCTTTAAATAAAATTATTGAAAATATTTCCTTAAATAGATTTATTAAGATATTTTAATGAAAAACTCAATAAATAAATTTATTAAAATATTTTAATAAAATATTATTAAATAAATTTTTTGAAATCTTTCACTAAAACAAACTTTTACAAATTTTTGACTAAAATAAATTGGTTGAAATCTTTACTTAAATTAAATTTATTAAAATCTTTCTTTTAAATAAACCTATTGAAAATATTTTATTTAAATAAATTTATTGGAACCATTTCTTTAAATAAATTTATTAAAACATTTTAATGAAAAGTTTATTAAAATACTTTAATAAAAAATTGTTAAATATTTTTTTTGAAATTTATCACTAAAATAATTTTTTGAATTCATTAAAATAAGTTTATTGAATCTTTCCTTTATAACAATTTTATTGAAAATATTTTATTAAAATATTTTATACAAAATTTATAAATAAATTTATATATTTTAATGAAATCTTAAGTAAATTTATCAAAGTATTTTGATGAAATGCTTATTTAATAAATATTAAAATATTTTAATGAAAACATTATTAAATGTATTTGTTAAAAACTTTAACGAAAATATTATGAAATAAATTTATTAAAAAAATTAATAAAAAAATAATTAAATAAATTTATTGAAATCTTTCATTAAAATATTTTACCAAAACAGATTTGTTGAACTGTTTCACTAAATAAATTTATTTAAATATTTCATCAAAGAAATTCATTAAAATATTTTATTGAAATGATTATTAATGAAATTTATTGAAACATTTTAATAAATTTTAAATGGATCAACTTTTTGGATTGTTTAGTTTTTAGTTTGTAGTGTAGATTAATAATAGATCCAATTTATTGGTATATCTCCATAATTATTTACTTTTACACATCATTTATCACTACTCACATAAAAAAAATTACAAATTTTGTGACATGATTAGACAATTTGATAGACAAAAATAGGTGATATCCAGGAGATGCATATCTAAATATTGTGTTGGTAAGTGATATAATATTAAGTTCTCGCACATCAACTTGATTTTATGAAGTTTTGTTTAATAAAAAAATCATTTTATTAAAGTGAGCATATATAACTCAATTCAGTTATTTACCAAAAAAATTAAAATCAAAATAATTTAGGGTTTCATTTTTCTTTTTTTGTTTCTTTTTATGGAAAGATTGAAGATCTTGGAAACCTAAAACATAATTTAAGAAAATTGTTTAATGATAGCGAAAATTAAGAATAAATTAATAAAAACAAATAAATTGAAACAAAAACTCACAAACCGCTCTATTTAATTTTTTTTAAAATGATATAATTAAAAAAAATATTATCAAAAACTAAGAAATAAAGAAAAATAATAATAATAATAAATTGAAAACAAGGTACAAATCCATTGTTTTCTAATTTTCACCCTTTCAACTTATTTTCTATTATCAATTCCTAATTTCTCCTATAAAAACCTTCTTTCCTAATTCAAAAAATATTCATCATCTCAAATCTTTATATTCTCATGATCAATCCATGGATCTTTCTCAAAAGTTAACAAAAACTCATGTAATTTTCTTTCCTTTTTAATGTTTCTTTCATTTTTTTCTATAGAAATTTTCATGTTGATTATTAAAAATGATTAGTGGGCTTTTTTTTCAACTTCCTCAATAACACTTCTTTCCTTTTATATATTGTTAAAAAAGGTATCCAATGAAAAGATGAAAAATTTATTGCTTTTCAAGTTTTAACCTTAAAACAATATATATGGAAAAAATTTATATTTATATATTGTTAAAAAAGCTTGTTTTATTTTATATTTATATATGAAAAAAATAATTTTTTGAAAAGTTTATCAAATATATTTATTGAAATATTTTAATTAAATTTATTAAATTCATTTAATTAAAAATATCAAGTAAATATATTAAAATCTTTTATTTCCCTATTTTTAGTAATCCCTCACGTCTCCACGATGAAACCCTATTCTCATCTCCACGCTTCCACACAACACAGGCGAACGACCACTTCTTCGAATCGACGGACGACTTCCACACAACACAGAGTGGCAAACGGCGAATGACTTCCACACGACGAACGCTTCCACCCTGCGAACAGCTTCTACCCGGCGAACAGCTTCAACCCGTTGCGAACAGCTTCAACCCGACGAACGGCTTCCACGCAGCGAACAACTTCCACAGTGAACGGCTTCCACGACTGCGAACATCTTCCGCACGGCGAACTGCTTCCGCGTTCAAAGGTTTTTATGCTCCTCATTCTTATTGTATTTAACATTTTTCAATGAATAATGCTCCCTTGAATTTGATTTATATCTTGTAATTAAGGATGATATTGTAAACCCAAAGTGAGAAAAACACAAAGAGAAGAAAATTGAGAATGACTCTCGTATATTTATATTTATTTGTGTTATATGTTTATGTTGTTTATGTTCAAATTCGTAAACAAATGGTATAATCTAATTGACAAATCGAGAAGACCATCATTTTTCTTTATTGTTGTTTTTTTTACAGGAATGAGTAATGAAAAATTAAGGGTGACTCTTGGATGTTTTAGACCGTAATTAATTTGTTGTCGTTATGGTTATAATTATCATATTGATTTGTTTATAGTAATGAGTAATGAATTGGTATATTTACTCTTGGTAAGATTCATACTTTTGAATGCCATTTTTTTTATAGTAATGAGTAATGAATTGATCTTGTGTGCATCATCATATCCCAATTACACATGCATCTTGGAAGCTGGTGTCGACTGAGTTGAAAGAAAAAGTATACAATATGATTGAGGTATGTAATCATCCTTCTCATTTGGAAATCATGCAAATACTACACACTTATTGTATATTTTGAGTCATACTATCTTGTGGTTATCCTGTAGCCTTGGTAGCCCCGTAGCATTGGTAGCCAATCATGTATATATTACACAGTTATTGTATATTTTAAGTTGTATTATGTGTGGCTATCCTGCTATGGTAGCCAATCATGCATATATTGGTAAATGTAAATATATTTATAAAATAATTTTTATTTTAATCTAGCACATAATATAATATATATGCATTGTTAATTGGTTGTGTTATAGTGTTCTTTACAAGTAGGTACGGTTGAATGTGGATATTATGTCATGAGATACATGCAAGAAATTGTGACTAAGGACACAAACATTATCACTGGTGCGGTATGTTTTTAAACTATTTACATTATAAAGTTATAGATAGTATATTATGACTAACTCAAATATTTTACAAAGTGTATCCTACTTTTTATGTTTTATAGATTGATACAAGAAGCCCATACACACAGCTTGAATTGGATAGACGAGGGGAGTGGGCTGGATTTTTAGCTCGGTACATATGATAGACACACCTAGATATGATCATGTTAATTTTGTAAATGGCTAAGATATGTGAATGCTCATAACCTTTTTGTGGAAACGTTTTGTTCATAGCCATTATGAGGGCAAAAGATATATGGGGATAGACTTCAATTTTGATTATATAAGACAACTATTATCATTTAATATTTTGGAATAGGACACATATAGGAAATTTTAGTTGGCTATATTGGATTGGAATTGTGTAATTGTTGATGACATTGTTGAGAATAATGAAATTATTGTTGGTTTACATATTATACTAAACTTTTTGTCCTTTTTTTTGTTGTGTAATTGTTCGTTGGAGAATTTGTTTTGTTTATGGATATGTCTTATTGAAGTAAATGTATGTAATGCAGGAAATAAAAAATGAAAAAAGAAAAATTTAGTATATTTAATATATTAATAAATGGTATACATGACATTAAATACATGTCACATATACTATCTTATTTGAGTTAAATATACCATTTTACTTGATGGATATATAGTGTCAACTATAAAATTTTACTTGACATATACATAATGTCAAATATACTATCTCACTTGACAGGTAAATAGAGTCAAATATATATCTTACTCGACTTGTAAATAGTGTCAAGTATACTATCTCACTTGACAGGTAAATAGAGTCAAGTATATAATTTACTCGACGTGTAAATATTGTCAAGTATACTATCTTACTTGACACAAAAATGATGTCAAGCAATAGAGTACTTGACGTTTTTTTAGTGTCAAGTAATAGAACTATACTTGACAGTCGATTACTTGACGCTTTTTAAAACGTCAAGTATAGATTTACATGACACTGTATTAATGTCAAGTAATTCAATTTTTGTAGTAGTGTAAAATAGATGATAAAATCATTTAGACCGTAAAGTAATGACAAGACAATCAGAGGGCTATCCCACGTGCTGCTCAAATTTAAACCAACCAATAGAAATTAGCTAGAAAATTAAAGAAGACAACAAAATGGGAAAACAAATATATAATAGAAAAATTGATTCACATGACAAAAATATTTAGAAATTAAAAGGGACACTTGCAAAAATGACAAAATAAGTTATAATAATTAAGTTCATATCACACATATTTTATTATTTACAAAAATGACAAAAACGAAGTCCAGCCCACACATCAAGAAGTAAAGTGTCACAAATGCTCTCGTTACTAATATACGTCTGATACACCTTATACACGCTTGTTACACCTAATACACGTCTGATATACTCTTTGATACACCTAATACATTTGATTGATAAACTTAATGCACCTGATACTCTTTGATACACTCGATACTGAAACATACTAATATATGTTTGATACACACGATACACTGCATATACATTTAGTATTCTTCACTTATACAATTGATTGATTAAATGCACTTGAAATGCTTGAAGTCCTTATTATACACTTGATATACTATTGATATACACTTGTAAACTCGATTCATATACTTGATAATGATTCACTTTACTGATATGTTTTAACAATATATTGTTGATGTACTTGATAATGATACACTGAGTTACATCATTCATATACTTAATAATACTCTAATGAACTGCATAAAATTTGAAAAAATGAAAACACGTAGTAAGTATATTAACCAACTAATACATATAAACAACACTGACATACAAAACTGAGACAAAGTAAAACAAAAATATTAATGTAAGAAAATAAAAAAATAATCATTGGAATCAAATTCAACTCAAAATACACATCGAAGAAAGTAAAAAAAATCACAAATGGAGTTAAATTACTCTAATTAACAACCATTATATTATATTATTCATATTACAATTATTGTACTATTGATATTTTAAAATTAAGACTAAGATAGAAAGAATAAAGAATTTTTCTAATATAAGAATAAACAAATAATTATGGCCTTAAAAAGTGGAAGCATAGATAAATAGTAAGTAGGACATTAAAAAGATGAAGGGAAATAAGTTATTGAAGAGTAGTTTATGAATAATATTAAATTTAAGATGGAGAAGTGAAATTTTTGCCATATTTACAAAATTCGAAAACAATGTGCTATAATTGTTATATCATATTCTCAAAATGCTATCCTATGCAATTTCCCAATTTAAAAAAAGTTCATGATATCTCTTTTTTGTATATTACAAATATGACAAATATTACCAGCAATTAGTGATATCTGGTTATCAGATAACTATCAAATCACTATTAAAGGATTATCAAAGGGCTATTAGGAAGTTATCGGTTTTTAAGTTTGCTATTTTTACAATTTAGAAAATATAGTACTATTGACTCTATTATCCTAAATTGTTTTGCTATTTTTGCAAACACTCCTATAGAATATGAGCTGCAAACAAAAAGAACAACAAATACAAACATAAACAACCAAAATTTCTTCAACTACTCAAATGGAAACCAAATGTAATCAATATATAGAAATAGGTTTGCAATTAGTTAACCTTCATTTTTTTTACTCCAACTACACACTGATTTTGAACAATACCTCATGCAGAGAATGAGATCACAAATATAAACAATAACAACTAAAATTACTCCATCTAAATACTCAAATGGAAACCAAAATTTAATCAATATATAGAAATTAGTTGGCAATTCGTTAGAAATCTCATGTTTGAACGGATTAAAATGAATGGATTAAAGAAACTATGGTTTCTGAGATACATGTAGAAGAAGAAAAAAGAAGAAGAGATATACCTCATGTTAATTCGGAAGTTATTAACGAGGAGAAGAGAAGAAGAGTAACCGAAGAGAAAAGCTAGGGACGTTGGAGAGAAGAAGTAGCTTGAAAGAAAGAAGGAATAAAGTTGACGTTGAAATCATAAAGATTGTAATTAATTTGTAAATTATAATAGTTGAAAACGCTAAATATATATTATAGTTCGACATGCAAACAATGGGAGTGAGCTATAGATCACTCGAAGATGTGATTCAAAAAAATTAGACAGTGTTTAGAAATCAAAATAGAATGAGGTTACGAATCATAATTTTTGTTATGCTTTACAAGAGGTGAAAAGCTGAAAGGTTTCCTAATGAGGTATTGTTAGGTGGAGAGAGCTAATTAAATTGGTATCAACAAACCAGCACTAAGATTAGTTTAAACATTTTGATTAAAATATATAGTTAGTGGGGGAAACAAAGAGTGCATTCATAATCTGCGGTCACAAAAGTGTTAAAAAAATGATCAAAGTTGGCCAAATTATTGAGTGGGCGGTAGTTCAAATCGTTCCTAAAATAGTCATCTAAATTTCTCTATAAAATGCTTCTCTTAGCTTTAAGATTTGATCACAATTAGTACAAAACAAGAAAATGAGCCAAAGTGATAGCATTTGGGTAAAAGTTCACCTAAAATCTTCCATCGAGAAGTTCTATGGGTTCTTCAGGAACCATATGGAGGATTTGGTCAATATGTTTCCTGAGCAATTTAAGAGCTTCGCATTTGTTGAAGGTCAAAGTTTATCTGCTGATACTGTTGTACAGTTGGAATACAACCTTGGTGAGTATGATGATTTCTATTCTCCATTCTTCTTCTAGATATTTATATTTAGGCTTAATTGTCGAGCACTCTTTATTGTTTTTAAAATAACCATTTTAAAACTCAATGAATAACCGATTAACACATAATTTAAGACATCTTAAGACTATATATATATATAATTAATTAATTTATAACTAAAATATTTTTTTTAAAAGTTTGGAAGTTGCATATATAGCATTCAAGCCAGACTATTATTTACTGGTATAGCTTAATGCAAAATGGTTTGTAAATATAGCAAAATTTAGATCCAGATCACGATATCTATCATTGATAAACCATATCGCTAATAGGAACTTGATCTATAATATACTATATATATAGTAGTAAGAGTCTATGAACAATAGAATTATTATATTTATATAATTTTCTAAAAGTGGTTGTAGTATTATTTTTTAAGTACTACTTATTATGATTACCCTATTTTAAAGTTGAGGGACTAGTTTGAAACATTGAATATTTTATTCTTTGTGCACGAAGATATATATAGTCTTAATTATATAGTCATTGTAAAGAGAAATTGTTTTAAATGACAACTTTTGAAAATATTTACAAATATAACAAAATATTACAATCTATCTCTGATTAACCAAGATAGACTACTATTTGTGTGTATCGTCATATATATAGGCATACAAATGATCATATATCTTGGTTTATCACGTAATAGATAGTTGATATTTTACTATAATTTATACATACCTTATATCATTTGGTTGCATTTGAAAATAAGTCTAACTATTATCTATATAGTAGAAATTAAACAAAAATAAAACGACATATCAAGGGATCATAAATAATAATTTTGCATAACACTATACATATGTTCACTACATATTTGGTTAAGTAAAGAACAAAAAGTAATTAAAGATCAGCGGGTTTAATATATTTTGGATGTGAACAAACAGGAAGTCATCAATTATTAACAGCAAACATAAAGCTAAAAGTGGTGGATGATATGAAGAAATACATAATTTATGAGGCTGTTGAAGGAGATGTGCTAAAGAATTACAAAGTGTTCACTACGAGACTTGAAGTTGTTAATGGAAGCTTAAGCAAAGTTGGAGGAGGAAGCTTTGCAAAATGGACTATTGATTTTGTGAAGGCAAATGAAAATGTGCCTTCACCTGAAAACTACTTGGAAATGTTTATCAACATGTCCAAAGGTGTTGATGCTTATTTTTCCAAGAACCAAAAGCCCTAAATTACTCAAGCTGTGTAACCTAAAGTTTGGAGACTTTCTACTTGGCTTGTTCTTAAAATAAGAAAATGGATGCAATCACTACTACAAAAATTGAATTACTTGACATTAATACAGTGTCATGTAAATCTATACTTGACGTTTTAAAAAGCGTCAAGTAATCGACTGTCAAGTATAGTTCTATTACTTGACACTAAAAAAACGTCAAGTACTCTATTGCTTGACATCATTTTTGTGTCAAGTAAGATAGTATACTTGACAATATTTACACGTCGAGTAAATTATATACTTGACTCTATTTACCTGTCAAGTGAGATAGTATACTTGACACTATTTACAAGTCGAGTAAGATATATATTTGACTCTATTTACCTGTCAAGTGAGATAGTATATTTGACATTATGTATATGTCAAGTAAAATTTTATAGTTGACACTATATATCCATCAAGTAAAATGGTATATTTAACTCAAATAAGATAGTATATGTGACATGTATTTAATGTCATGTATACCATTTATTAATATATTAAATATACTAAATTTTTCTTTTTTCATTTTTTATTTCCTGCATTACATACATTTACTTCAATAAGACATATCCATAAACAAAACAAATTCTCCAACGAACAATTACACAACAAAAAAAAGGACAAAAAGTTTAGTATAATATGTAAACCAACAATAATTTCATTATTCTCAACAATGTCATCAACAATTACACAATTCCAATCCAATATAGCCAACTAAAATTTCCTATATGTGTCCTATTCCAAAATATTAAATGATAATAGTTGTCTTATATAATCAAAATTGAAGTCTATCCCCATATATCTTTTGCCCTCATAATGGCTATGAACAAAACGTTTCCACAAAAAGGTTATGAGCATTCACATATCTTAGCCATTTACAAAATTAACATGATCATATCTAGGTGTGTCTATCATATGTACCGAGCTAAAAATCCAGCCCACTCCCCTCGTCTATCCAATTCAAGCTGTGTGTATGGGCTTCTTGTATCAATCTATAAAACATAAAAAGTAGGATACACTTTGTAAAATATTTGAGTTAGTCATAATATACTATCTATAACTTTATAATGTAAATAGTTTAAAAACATACCGCACCAGTGATAATGTTTGTGTCCTTAGTCACAATTTCTTGCATGTATCTCATGACATAATATCCACATTCAACCGTACCTACTTGTAAAGAACACTATAACACAACCAATTAACAATGCATATATATTATATTATGTGCTAGATTAAAATAAAAATTATTTTATAAATATATTTACATTTACCAATATATGCATGATTGGCTACCATAGCAGGATAGCCACACATAATACAACTTAAAATATACAATAACTGTGTAATATATACATGATTGGCTACCAATGCTACGGGGCTACCAAGGCTACAGGATAACCACAAGATAGTATGACTCAAAATATACAATAAGTGTGTAGTATTTGCATGATTTCCAAATGAGAAGGATGATTACATACCTCAATCATATTGTATACTTTTTCTTTCAACTCAGTCGACACCAGCTTCCAAGATGCATGTGTAATTGGGATATGATGATGCACACAAGATCAATTCATTACTCATTACTATAAAAAAAATGGCATTCAAAAGTATGAATCTTACCAAGAGTAAATATACCAATTCATTACTCATTACTATAAACAAATCAATATGATAATTATAACTCATAACGACAACAAATTAATTACGGTCTAAAACATCCAAGAGTCACCCTTAATTTTTCATTACTCATTCCTGTAAAAAAAACAACAATAAAGAAAAATGATGGTCTTCTCGATTTGTCAATTAGATTATACCATTTGTTTACGAATTTGAACATAAACAACATAAACATATAACACAAATAAATATAAATATACGAGAGTCATTCTCAATTTTCTTCTCTTTGTGTTTTTCTCACTTTGGGTTTACAATATCATCCTTAATTACAAGATATAAATCAAATTCAAGGGAGCATTATTCATTGAAAAATGTTAAATACAATAAGAATGAGGAGGCATAAAAACCTTTGAACGCGGAAGCAGTTCGCCGTGCGGAAGATGTTCGCAGTCGTGGAAAGCCGTTCACTGTGGAAGTTGTTCGCTGCGTGGAAGCCGTTCGTCGGGTTGAAGCTGTTCGCAACGGGTTGAAGCTGTTCGCCGGGTAGAAGCTGTTCGCAGGGTGGAAGCGTTTCGTCGTGTGGAAGTCATTCGCCGTTTGCCACTCTGTGTTGTGTGGAAGTCGTCCGTCGATTCGAAGAAGTGGTCGTTCGCCTGTGTTGTGTGGAAGCGTGGAGATGAGAATAGGGTTTCATCGTGGAGACGTGAGGGGATTACTAAAAATAGGGAAATAAAAGATTTTAATATATTTACTTGATATTTTTAATTAAATGAATTTAATAAATTTAATTAAAATATTTCAATAAATATATTTGATAAACTTTTCAAAAAATTATTTTTTTCATATATAAATATAAAATAAAACAAGCTTTTTTAACAATATATAAATATAAATTTTTTCCATATATATTGTTTTAAGGTTAAAACTTGAAAAGCAATAAATTTTTCATCTTTTCATTGGATACCTTTTTTAACAATATATAAAAGGAAAGAAGTGTTATTGAGGAAGTTGAAAAAAAAGCCCACTAATCATTTTTAATAATCAACATGAAAATTTCTATAGAAAAAAATGAAAGAAACATTAAAAAGGAAAGAAAATTACATGAGTTTTTGTTAACTTTTGAGAAAGATCCATGGATTGATCATGAGAATATAAAGATTTGAGATGATGAATATTTTTTGAATTAGGAAAGAAGGTTTTTATAGGAGAAATTAGGAATTGATAATAGAAAATAAGTTGAAAGGGTGAAAATTAGAAAACAATGGATTTGTACCTTTTGTTTTCAATTTATTATTATTATTATTTTTCTTTATTTCTTAGTTTTTGATAATATTTTTTTTAATTATATCATTTTAAAAAAAATTAAATAGAGCGGTTTGTGAGTTTTTGTTTCAATTTATTTGTTTTTATTAATTTATTCTTAATTTTCGCTATCATTAAACAATTTTCTTAAATTATGTTTTAGGTTTCCAAGATCTTCAATCTTTCCATAAAAAGAAACAAAAAAAGAAAAATGAAACCCTAAATTATTTTGATTTTAATTTTTTTGGTAAATAACTGAATTGAGTTATATATGCTCACTTTAATAAAATGATTTTTTTATTAAACAAAACTTCATAAAATCAAGTTGATGTGCGAGAACTTAATATTATATCACTTACCAACACAATATTTAGATATGCATCTCCTGGATATCACCTATTTTTGTCTATCAAATTGTCTAATCATGTCACAAAATTTGTAATTTTTTTTATGTGAGTAGTGATAAATGATGTGTAAAAGTAAATAATTATGGAGATATACCAATAAATTGGATCTATTATTAATCTACACTACAAACTAAAAACTAAACAATCCAAAAAGTTGATCCATTTAAAATTTATTAAAATGTTTCAATAAATTTCATTAATAATCATTTCAATAAAATATTTTAATGAATTTCTTTGATGAAATATTTAAATAAATTTATTTAGTGAAACAGTTCAACAAATCTGTTTTGGTAAAATATTTTAATGAAAGATTTCAATAAATTTATTTAATTATTTTTTATTAATTTTTTTAATAAATTTATTTCATAATATTTTCGTTAAAGTTTTTAACAAATACATTTAATAATGTTTTCATTAAAATATTTTAATATTTATTAAATAAGCATTTCATCAAAATACTTTGATAAATTTACTGAAAGATTTCATTAAAATATATAAATTTATTTATAAATTTTGTATAAAATATTTTAATAAAATATTTTCAATAAAATTGTTTAAAGGAAAGATTCAATAAACTTATTTTAATGAATTCAAAAAATTATTTTAGTGATAAATTTCAAAAAAAATATTTAACAATTTTTTATTAAAGTATTTTAATATATTTAATAAACTTTTCATTAAAATGTTTTAATAAATTTATTTAAAGAAATGGTTTCAATAAATTTATTTAAATAAAATATTTTCAATAGGTTTATTTAAAAGAAAGATTTTAATAAATTTAATTTAAGTAAAGATTTCAACAAATTTATTTTAGTCAAAAATTTGTAAAAGTTTGTTTTAGTGAAAGATTTCAAAAAATTTATTTAATAATATTTTATTAAAATATTTTAATAAATTTATTTAATGAGTTTTTCATTAAAATATCTTAATAAATCTATTTAAGGAAATATTTTCAATAATTTTATTTAAAGGAAAATTTTCAACAAATTTATTTTAACGAGAGATTTTAGTAAATTTAATTTAATGAGAGATTTCAAATTATTTAAGTGAAAAATTTCAAAAGATTTATTTTCATAAGTTGATTTTAAAAAAATTATTTTAATAAGTTGATTTTAAAAAATTATTTTAATAAGTTGATTTTTATACTTTTTATTTTCATATTTTTAAACGTTTTATATTTGACATTTTGGCAATTGACATTTTAAAAGTGTTAAATAAAAAATGTTAACTATATTTGACGTTGTTTTCGCGTCAAGTAAATGTCCACTATACGTGACACGAAAAAAACGTCAAGTAAAATCTCCACTATATTTGACGCGAATAAACTGTCAAATAAATCTCCATTATATTTGACGCGAAAACCATGTCATATAAAAGTTAACGTAAAAATTTTCTTTTTTAAAACCATACCTGACATGTTTTTTGTGTCAAGTAAATGTTCACTACTTTTAACTCGAATAAAATGTCAAGTAAAATCTACTTTATACTTGACGCAAAAAAAAAAAAAAAAAAAACGTCAAATAAAGCTAACATAAAATAATTAAAAAAAATTCGTGAAAACTTCATATTTTTTAAGACTATACTTGACGTTTTTTCTTTAACATAGTTCATACTTGACGTTTTTTTAATAAAAACGTCAAGTATGTAAAAGTTGCTAGCGTCAAGTAAACTCATTTTTGTAGTAGTGAATATATGTAACCTAAAGTTTGGAGACTTTCTACTTGGCTTGTTCTTAAAATAAGAAAATGGATGTGTAATATGTAATGTGTGTCGTTTTATGTCTGTTATGGATGCATGTGTAGTTTAATTTGGGGATCGGAATAATGTATAATATATTGCAAGTACTTGTAAAATTGAAAATCTATCATTATTGTGTGTGTGTCAAAGCTCTCAAGCGTGTGTGTCAATATCTCTAATTGGCTAATGGATCACAACTTCATGTATGCAAAATAATTTGTTGATCAACTTATTAAAATGTATTTGGGAATTAAGGATATATCCTTTATCTTAAATTGTAAGCCATGCATTCTCAAATTTTGAAAGGAGCACTAGTAGAAAAGTGGTCTACTATGACAGTTGTATACATCCCAAATTGAAAAGAGAAAAGAAAAAATTGTCACAAAAGCTAAAAAACCGTGTTTTTGGAAGGAAAAGACGGAATTTTTCGGATTTTACTTTCCGCGACAGTTATTTGGTGTCATAAAATATATAAAAAATATTTTATTTAATTTATTAAAATAAAATTTATTTTAAATAAAAAATTTATTAAAATCAGATTTTTTCCTAATTCTAAAAACATTAAATAATTTATTTATTAAAATAAAACATCTCCAAAACTCTTTCTCTACCTCCTCTTCCTCTTCTTCTTCTTCTCTGTGGAAGATCCACACGTCGCCCCTCTTCGATTTTTCCTCCCTTCTGCTAACAATCTCTCTCCCTCTCTCACGCGCGCCGGAAAAGACTAGACTTTTGGTCAACAACGCGCAAAATCCCTCTCTTTCTCTCCTTCAGCCGACGCAACCACCTGACACCCATTGCACCGGTGAACTCCCTGGTGAATCTCAACCATTATTTCTATTGTTTGTATTTATACAGTATATTAACTTCAAATGCTTTCATTTTACCCACAATGTGATATATTGGTGGTTCTTTTTATGAAAAACATCCCTCGTAGTTTTGCTTTTATATGAGATATGTGTTTGTTTTGTCTACCATCCTATTCAATATTGTTGTTTACAATCATTTTTCTAATTTGATTCTACATTTTTTCTTTATGGTTGGATATGTGATGAAACATTTTGGTAGCTTACAATGTGTTTGATGAAATGCCTCAATGAAGCATTTGGTTGATTTTTGATTGATTTTTGTTCGTTCGAATTAAGAAATCAAGGCCAAGGGAGATGTCATGGCTATGGGCTGAAGCTTTGAGAAAAAGAGAATGAAAAATGAAATGTGAGATTTTAAACTTTGATGGTGTGTAGGGTACTCTTTTTGTTTGTCTATGCATTTTCCAAGTGAATTTTAGTACTTTTGATTTTTCTATTGATGTTTTATTTATGGTTGCTATTGAGTTGCTTTGATTGAAGGATAGAGGGAAGTGATTATTGATAATTATAGGTATGTTCTCTCTCCCTTTCTTACAATAAGGATAGTAACAACAAAAATTACTACATGTTCTATATTGAAAGGAAAGACAAAAAAAATGATGGTGAATTAAGATTTATTTTGTATGGTAGAATTTTATTTGCCACTTACCATGCTAGATCTTTCCAAGAGGAGTAAATTTGAAAATGTCGAAATACACCCTCTGCTTGAAACATAAACCGCGATGTATGTTGTACACATTGGAAAGGTATGAATGTGTATGTTGAAACTTAAGCCTATACACTTTCCAAGAGAATTTCTGTATGTTATCTATTTGGTTTTTGGCTTTAAGTTTTTGAAACTTAAGCCTATACACTCTTTTTACCTCTACTTTTTATCAACATTTTTAAACTATATTTTCTTCCTATGACTACCTTATGACATTTTGAATAATTGATTGAATTGAGGATTAGCAGAAAGTTCTCTTACTTCAAGGACGTTGTCGTTATTTGTTCATGTAAGTAGTATCTACCTCCCTACCAAAATACATATTCAACTATTGTGGTTTAAAGTATATTTTGTATAATTCTAGTCTCGTTGAAAGTGTTTTAGTCTAATTAGTATGGTATATTAGTAGTATATCAACGTTTGCTTGAATCAATATCATCCAAAATCTCCATAGTAGTTCTTTCCTTACTTTGAAAGATCTTGTTGTTCCTTTCCAACAATAGTGTTGGAAATTGGGGGGAGGGGGGATTAAGAGCTTTATGAAAATGACAATGCTTGTTGAATTTTTATGAAAATGCAACATTGAAAAAGTATTACTTATGAGTATTTATGTTCAATCTTATTTTGTTGTGATCAATGGAGATGCATAATATGCACTAGAAATTTGTTAAAGTGTTAGACTTATATGTTTTTTTGATAGGGTTGGAAGGACTCCAAGGTAGGTTTTTAACTATTGAATTACAATGAAAATTGTATGGACTTGTTAGTTCAAAGTTTAAATTGAGTTTAGCTTGTGAAACTCAAAGATTTCATTTGTATACTGATTATATATGTTGGTGTGGAATAGTTTATCTTGCTTGTACCTAACAAAATGATTATGTTTGTTTGATTATATTTCTATTTGTCCATTTTCTTAAAGGTTTTGAGTGAACTCAAGTTTATGGTAGGTTGGGGTACATTAAAGTTTATTGAACTTATTCTTCATTGTCCCATTACATAATGTCCTATATAAGGTGTGTATATATATATCTTGTTATATTTTTTTAATCTTTCTTAACGTTTATAAACCATGGAAGGTAATTAGGTTGAACAGTAGTTTCTCGTTAGCTTTTGTTTCTAGAGACATGTCTTTTATGTACATAGTTCTCTTTAGGGTTTGTTGAAATTGGTTTGTTGTGAATATCTATGGATTTTATGAGAGTCACCAAAAAAAAAAAAAAAAACACAATGGTTTGTTTATCCCACATTGTTCTTGTAGTGTACTATTTTGATCAATTATGTTAATAACATGTTTTGAAATTGGAGCTTCTGCGTTTTGTTGTGTCGTTTGTTTATTGATTAATGGTAATTTGTAGTATCAAGTCTACGCTAATCTATTGGCATATTTGGGGAGATTGTTGATTTTTTTCCCCTGTATTTTACTTCTTCAAGTTAAACTAAGTGAATAATGAATCCCATTTCATCCATTTTTGCTATTTGGTATCTCATCGTTTTTTTTTTTTTATTAAAATGAAGTTTGTTTAATGATCAACAGTAGATTAAGATATTATAAACTCTTTGTATTAGTAAAGAAGAGTGAAGGGAAGGGATTTGAAAAGATTCAGAATTAGCCTCCAGTATAACCGTATCGTTTTTAGTTTGGGGGATTTAATTTAGGTTAGGTTCATCATCATTTCTTTAGTATTGTCTTCACCTTCAAGAAGAAAGGGTTGAATTAACAAGTTTTTACAGAGGCGAGCATATAAATTCTAACCATCAAGTTTTTGTCTTATCATTCTTTCATTGTCCAGCAACGTTTTTGTTGTGTTTTATTTTTTTAAGTCAAAATGTGCACTACTTCTGTGTATCTTAACTTTTGTCTTCTCCTCAATTTGGTGGTTCAATTATGTGTTGGGAGCTATTGAAACATTTTTGAATGTTGTACCAGCTGCAGGGATATTCAGAGGTAATGATGAGTATTTGTTGTTTTAGAGTTAGACTACAAAACTTATTTGTATCTAGTTAAGCCTTTTTATATTGTTATTAGTTGTGGATTTCATTATTTTTCATTTATAACTTGGATTTAAACAACATTTTTTAGTTTCTAATTTCTATTTCTATCAAGGATATATTTGTGTGGTATGTGAGGTTTTGATATAATTTTACATGAGGCACTGTTACTCTAGTTTATTCTCATGAAGACACCATGTCCTTTTGTTTACAACATATAAAATTTGGTGTTGTATGCTATGGGATTCTAGATATTTTCCATATTTAGTATTACTGTATTAGCAAGACATGCTTAATTAAATTATATTAGAGATACTTGCTGCACTATGTTGATAATTTTGCTATTGCTATTGTATTGCAGAGACTATAGTTTTCATGTTTTAAATTTAGCTACAAATTCAAATCTTATTTAACTATCTGCTCTACTAGACTTTCTAGATAAGTATTGGTGGTAGAATTTATATGCTCACCCTTGTAAGTTTTATGAAAATGCAATATTGCAAAGGTATTACTTATGGGTATTTATGTTCAATCTTATTTTGTTGTGATCAATTGAGATGCATAATATGCACTAGAAATTTGTTAAAGTGTTAGACTTATCTTTTTTTTTTTTTTAATCGGGTTAGAAGGACTTCAATGTACGTTTTGTTAAAGCAAATTTGATCTTTATATGGCTAGGTTGATGAGTTTCCAATTTCAAAAGTCTACCTAAAGCTCTATTGTTTGTTTAACTCAAAGGTAAAAAAAAGTAAAGTATGTGGACTTGCACCGAATAGAGCCATGGTAAGTTTCCAATTTCAAAAGTTTACCTAAAGCTCTATTGTTTATTGATGAGTTTCCATAGAATTTTGAAGGTTTGAGAAGAGTTGTGAAAATTTGGGACAATACCACCCTCCTTACTTGTATTTATTCTCATTCTTATTAAGTTTTTCTAACTACGCTTCTTTGGTCCCTCAAAGATATGTCAAATAACTATTCAACTTTAAGGACTACAAATTGTCATACATGTATTGTCGTAGCGTTTTTGTTGTAAGGACTAGGAACGACCCAACTTTAAGGACTACAAATGGTTATTTTGCTCTACTTTAAACATTGTGAACTTTTCATTGATGAAATTTGCATACCTTGGACATTTTCTTTTTGAAGTACCTTTCTTACCATGGACAACAGTGCAGTAAGCCTAGGGAGGAGGAAACTTCTTCTTTGGTCGGTCTCACATTTTTCAATGTAATAGGTTTTAACTTAAGAGTAGAGTAGTACAGATTCTCAGAGCTAGTATTTACAATGGGACAATAAACTAAATTTCATCGGAGAAGAGTTAACCAAAGAATAGCTAATGTGTGTTATGGATGCTTATATTCATGTTGTCTTTGTAGGTTCAAACGGAGCGACAACTTCATGAGTTTTCTTTCAAAGAACATTTTCAGAGATGAACATTCTCGGTTGGTCGTTTATGCTTCTGCAGAAAATCTTGTTAGATGTATTCTAATGCTATTTAAAATATATTTTGATTAAGGGTTGGGATTCCGTACTTGTAAATTGTTGACACTTGATTGGAAATGTACGAATATTATAAATTGTATATCGTATATATATTAAAGTGTTGGCTACTTTTTTCTATATGGGTGTCAATATTATAAATTCAAAATTGTCATTCTCAGCTACATTATTGTCATTCAAATGGTTCGTGTAATGGTGGAGCGGCAAGGAGAACATGAAAAAACTGTAGTAAATTGAGAAATTTGCAACAGAAAATAAATGACGTAATAAATGAATTTGTGACAGTTATTAATTGTTGTCAATCCGAAAACGATGACAGTTGTTTAATAAAATAAATTGTCACGATTGTCCTATATGTGACAGGAAAAAAATGTCGTCAATACCAAAACAATGACATTTTTATACAAAAAAACTGTCGCGATTAACATATTCATGACAATTAAAAAATGTCACAATAAATGAATTCGCGACATTTATGTAACCGTCGTTAATACACAAATGATGATAGTTATTTGTTGTCATAAAATAAAATATGACAGTTATTTGACGTCGTTGAATTCTGACTAACGACATTTATTTCATATCATAAAATAACTTATTGCGACAGTTTTAAAAAACTGTCATCGAAGGACTTTCCATGATTCCCGCTTCTATGACTGAAAATAACTGTCGCGAATTTCGTTTACGACAATAAATAACTGTCGTCGTAGACCACTTTTCTACTAGTGGAGGTTCTTTCACACAGTATATAGAATATAGATGTATGCCACACAACACATCCTACCAATCATAAAGACGAGCAAATCAACAAAGTATAGAAAAACAATAATAACACACAAAAGTTGATAACTTAGCTTCGTGATCGAACATCTATGTCTGGAGGTAGTGTGTGCCTATGAAGATAAACTACTAACATAATCATACTAAACGATTATAATGTTGTACTTATTTCTAGATTATACTGAAGATTACATAATTAACTCATCTAAATCCAGACTTTTTTGAGACGTGAGACATCAACTCTTTCAAACTTAAACTCCTAAGAGTAGACTTCCTCTCACTTGAAATTATCTTTCCTACCCATCTCGAGCTTCTGTCATTTGAGAATTTACACTCTCTTATGTGAATGATAACTCATGTATGGTAGGATCCCCTTACGTGGAGAAACTTTTCAGGATCAAATGGTTTTGCTTTAGTCTCCCCCAACATTGCTTTTGGAAACTAAAGTAACCTCAATAAAAACAATACTTAGAATTCGCCCGCACACTTAAAAAAAACTCTGGTCTTCAAATACACACAACTTAAAAAGTTTCATGTCATAGGTCAGATCGGAAACACTTAACAATATGTGAGGCAACACTAGCACACACAGCTTCTTAAACTTAATTAGCATAGTCCAGCTATGTAAAATATCCTTACAAATAATGGGCATTGCAATAGAAAAGGAAAATATCTAAGAGAAAATATTGTCATAATAAGCTAAAAAATGAAAGAAATAATTTTACAGGAACAACAACTTCCTTCAGCAACAGTGAGACAAGATCTCACTGAAAAACACATTCTGAGACAACCTTAAACAGCCCAAAAAGCAAATATTGCTAGGAAACTTAAATAAATATATTTAGCCAAGAGCATAGAACTAACAAATTAAACTATCCCTTTGGTTAAGATATTTGTTTAAGATATAATACTTTCACACTTACAAATCCATCCATAAATATTGCAACAAAAAGGCTGATAAATAATAGGACTATTGAACCATAACAGCAAGAAGGTCCACGCATAAAAGTAATAAATCGACGGGATAAAAAAAGAAACTAAAAAAAATAAACCAAAGATAGGTTAGCGCAATTAAGAACAACTACGATAACAGACATCAACTAGAAACTAGAAACTACAGCCCAAAAACCACATCAAATGTTTGCAACTACAACCATCTAGAGCTCAGAAAAGCAAGGCATCCAACAACTCTACCAACTCCCCCTATAGCCTAAAAAATCAGGAAAAAGTACCAGTCTGATCTTGATCATCAACAACCTATCGCATCAGGGACAGCACAATAGTAGTCTCGCGCTTTCTTTTAGAGACATAATCAATGGCATCATTAACCATTTGAAGCTCTCATGACGAGAGTCCATAAGGCCATTGCAAAAAGATGAAGTAACAAACTTAGTTGTACTTAGAGAGTTTGAGCTATTAACCTGCCATGATCTTCCTAAATAGGTGGAAGAATTAGTTCACATGTTATTTTTCTATTTATCGTTTTGGTTATTTATTTTTTTCAATTATCTTCAAAATTTTAGCAAACACTAAGCTAGTGGGTTACTAATTTTTGCTCTTTTTTACGGTTACTAATTTTTGCTCCTTTTTTAGACTATAAATATTAGTCCATTAAATTGAATAAAAGCAAGAAATTCCATTTATTCTCTCCCTCTTGACAATATATCTTACAAAGTATTTATCTTTGTTTTTATTTGTTTTCTTCAAGAAGAGAAGAGTGTGTGATATTTTTACAGATCCTTTGTTTTAAAACCAACAGAGTAGGTGGAGCAGTGTCAAGAACATGGTGGCCTTTAAATATTTTGTAGTTAAAGTTTAGTAAGCCATGTTTGGCACCAATTTTATCGTTTGTTGTAAACAAAGCTGTCAGGCTTATGAGATAGCAGAATCCTACAAATTATTTCAACATATGCAATAAGTAAATGAAGAGTCTCAGAACCAATGGGTTGACATAGCTGACGAATGACAAACGCTTCACAATTAAAGGTGCCACATTTTTAAATTTTGTTTTGAGATAAATTTGAGAACTTAACAACAATTTAACAAGAAAAAGAAGTTCAAATTTTTACGACTGAATTTGGGATAAATCATGAAATGTGACCAATGATAGTGCAATATATATTATCACAGTGCCTCAAACCTTGCCTACTTAGGATATTTGATGTGGTGTTTTGGGATTAATTTGGAGCAAATAGAAGCTAAAAAGGGTATTTGAGGCCTCAAACGAGAGAGAAAATGACAATTCTGCCTTTAGGTGAGTGTTCGGGCAGCCTATGGTATTGAGGCACAACACTTTTCACAAAATTCTAAAAAATTGTGGAGCAGCGTAGCGTTGGATGTCATAGTAGCACTTTCGTAAGCATCTCAGAGCGGTCGTGCGACATTCGTACCACACCAGACAAGTCAGTCAAACTAAATCAAAATTGTTGATAGAACAATGGACGTATTTCATAACCTCCTTGCTCTTGACACGAGGAAAAAGTTTTTTCAAACATATGAAAGCATGTTTGAGAAAGGAAATTTGTTCTAAGACTATAAGCAATAATGGATGAGAACAACATTATATTTTGCAACTCATGGATGTGTGGATATGAGGATTAGTCTTACTCCCACATAATACATGTTAAACAAAAAGAGATGTGACAGGTTTGCATATGTTAACGTGAGAGTGTCACTTACAATAAAAATATAAAGATACTAAAATACGATGAAAGCAATAGTAAAAGGTGTCGATCACTTCCATGGGTCCATCATATGTTTGCACAAGGTGTTGGTCTCCCTGCCCACAAAACCAAAACTGCTCAAGTTGTAGTTTGATTGGCACTCTATCACCTGCTTGGAATTTGTGAGGTCTGCGTCTTGTATCCACCCACTTTTTCATACGCTTCGACATCTTTCTCTAAATAAGAGCGAGCAACTATGGAAGATTGTCTCCACCCTTTAGAAAAATTGTGGGTTTGAAGACTTTTGAGCATAGGGACGGTTAAGAACATGTGGCATGAGGGGGTTGTCTACCGCATACAATTTCAAACAGTGTCTTTCCTGTAGATGAGCTTTTTTTATAATTACATCTGAATTAAGCAACATGTAACACTTGTACTAAGTTCTTCTGTCGTGCATCAATAAAGTGACACAACAGTATTTCTAAAGCATGTTGTTAAAGCGATCTGTTTGTCCATTAGTCTATGGGCGATACTTGTTCATATGTTTAGTAACCCCAACATCTTCATTAATTTGGTCCATAACGTTCTAGTGAATCGACCATCGTGATTACTGATAATGCTCGCTAAGACACATTAAAGTTTCACAACATGCCTTGAAGAAAAGTTAGACTATCATTTCACAAGATCATATCTTAGGTGTTAGAATGAATGTGAGAAAATGTGTGATGAAGTGTAGATCTAGAGATATGCTATCCCACGACATTGAGGACACATGAAAGGGTTCCAACAGACTTGGTAATTTGGCTCGTTCAACATTATCTTGGTGACATACAACACGAGTATTAGTAAATTGCATCACCTCCTTCCTATGAGTTGACCAATAGTCACCTTGTTTCGGTAGTGCATAATGTTTGTTGCCAACCATCGTGCCAGCCCACACTGTGTCATGAAATTCTTCCATTAGTAGTCACTTGAATGTGGGACAAACATGCAATTGCCTTTGGTGAACAATAGATCGTCTTCCATCCAAAAAGTCAGTATTCCCTTCTTTGATCAACTATATTATAGCTTAGGTCGTAGTATCCTTTACAAAGCAAGCCTTGACAGTCTCTCCAACAACGTCGCTCAAGTTGCTAGCTTTCAAATGGGTGAATGTGGACAGGGCTGCATGTTCCCTATCCATATTTGTAGATAAATAAGGAGATAGAATGTTATTTGCTTATTCGTATTTGTAGATAAATAAATATATCTAATTGACAATGATAATTTATTGTATTAGATTTGAGTACAGTAACAACCTACAATCGTTTGTAAATCCTTTGATAGATGCATATATATATATGTTGGGAATAACAACCCCAAGTTCTATTACCCACTTTTATGACTATACCAAACTCCTAACCACTTGATATAGTTTTATGCACTAACTAGAGAACACAATCTAAACAAGCAAAACACAACAACCAGATAATCACAAAAGAAGCAAAAATAAGTGAAACAATAATATATATTGGGTTTGACCAATTCGGTCTCCATCCGCTTTCAGAACCAGGTTGGAGGGATTTTATTAAGAGCAAAAATAGGATACAATTACAAAGTTCAATAAGACTAGCAATCTGTAATCAACCAAGACAAACTCGACTATATTGTCAACCAAATGCCAAGAAGGACTAAGAGACCCACGCTAAAACCTCTGTTACTGTGTCCCAAACTCGTTGAAAGCAAACATTGAAGTAAACTTGTCGAAACCCAACGCTTAGACCCGTCGAACTCGACTTCTATCCCTAAAAAAAATGCTTGAACCCGAGGCCAATATGCCACTCGAACCCGATGCTAATGCACTGTCAGAATAACACTGCAAACATGCATCATTCATCTCTGCCATGAACATTGTTCAACTTTGGTATAAGGCGCAAGCTCGCCGACGTCGATGCCCAAAATCTGCTCAAACGAACGTCGTTGAATGCCTCTCTCTCCCACACCCCTCTTCCTTAGTGTGGTTGTGGTTCGCTCTCTCACCGTTTTCCTTTTTTCTTTGTCTAATTAAAAGACATAAGGTAGAAGATGTGAATAATTACAAATTTACCATAAAAGCAAATTACCACTCTACCCTTAACTTAAAACCCATTTTACCAACCTTTAAATACTTGTCATTTTTCTACAAATCTCCCTCATGACAAGCTATTTAAGACACCAAACTGATTCTCTTAATCACCCTATCATGCAGAATCAACCTTCAGCTCATCTAACCAATACTTAAACCTATGAGCTGGAAAAACCTTGGCTACCATCCAAGCCTTATACCTAGACTTATTGTCACCTCTTGGCTTAATCCACTTTGTTTGAATGAGTTTATTAATACGAGGCTTTGGAACCAATGACCATGTATGGTTCCTTCTCAAAGAAAACAACTCTACTTCCATAGAATCCTTCCATTGTTTCTTCGAATCAAATATAATATGTCACTAAAAACTCCCTCATCAATCAAAGCCCTCTCCTGTTGAGACTGTACACCATCAAATTCAGACTCGTCTGTAACCTCTATTTATGAAACTAGTGGTGACTATTCACCAGATAGATCAGAACTTTTCCCTGAAAGTTGTACTCCATAATCAATTCTGACACCTATCACAACATGATCAACTGTCTATTGTTTCTATTGTTTTGATGTTGTAGCAACACTACTTGAAACTGCAGTACCTTCCAACACATACAGACCATTCTTCAAATTTCTCCTCAATTTAACCAAAGAACCCTTGGGTTTCAAAACTCCATAGATTTAAAAGCATAACCTGATCTATCTAATTTACCAAGAGATATTAGATTACATTTGAGTTTTGGAACATACCTCACATTTGTGAGATTTTTGATTATTATGTCATGTGCTACAATTTTAACTAACCCAGTTCCCTTGATATCATAAGTACTGATATCACCCATGAAGACTTTCCCCCATCATTTTTTTGAAAATAAAAAAATCCCGATTAGAAATCATGTGATACGTGCACCCTGAATCCATGATCCAAGCATCTTGCATATCCCTATGAGACACCATCAAGACGTCTATTGAATCAAAATCATACTCATCAGTAACATTTGTTGCACTTGTCTGAGTTGCATGCTTGCTACTTTGCTTCCTTGCTCTATTCAAAGGGCAATGTTTCTTAAAGTGTCCTTTTTTATGAAAAAGGAAACACTTTCTAGCTTCCCTTTTTGAATTCAACTTGGAACTCTTCTCTTTTCTTTTCCAATTCTTTTTGTCACTTCTTCCTTTGGCCATGAGTAACTCTCCATCAATGTTTTTTCTTTCTTAATTTCAAGATTTCTAGTCTTTAAGGCAACTAACACTACATTTATGGTCAATGAATTCTGACCATATTTAATAGCTGTCTTAACCTCTCGATATGTTTCAGGTAATGAATTTAAAAGAATCACTGCTTGATTCTCATCTGACACCTTCTCACCGATGTTATTGAGATCAATTATAATCTTCTGAAATTCATTTAAGTTCTCTTATAAGCCTTTACTTTGGTCCATCTTATATCCAAAGCATTTCTCCTTTAGATATAAATTTATTTGGCAATGACTTTGTCAAGTAAAGACTTTCTAGCTTCTTCCATAAATCCCCTCTAGTAGTAGCCTCATCTACAAGCCTAAGCACATCATCTGACAGATACAGAAGGATCGTTGAATAGGCCATTTAATTTGTATCCTTTTTCTCACTTTCTCTTATAGTTTCCAAAAGGTTCTCTTCATCTAAGATTTTAGCTACTTTTTGTTGAACTAAAATAGCTCTAATATTTTCCTCCAAAGAGCAAAATCACCCATCCCGTCAAACTTAACCACCTCAAACCGTCTTGAAGTCATCTTTACAGAACTGATTAAAACAACAATATGTAAACCACAAACTACCACGCAAAACTCAAATCTTCTTTTGGATCAAATGAAGCTTTGATACCACTTGTTGGGAATAACAACCCTAAGTTTTGTTACCACTTGTTATGACTATACCAAACTCTAAACCGCTCGATATAGTTTTATGCACTAACTAGAGAACACAATCTAAACAAGCAGAACGCAACAGCCAGATAATCACAAAGAAAGCGAAAATAAGTGACACAACAATATATAGTGGTTGGACCTATTCAATCTACATCCACTTTGAGAACTAGTTTGGAGGGATTTTATTAAGAGCAAAAATAAGATACAATTACAGAGTTCAACAAGATTAGAAATCTGTAATCAACCAAGACAAATCTGACTATATTGTCAACCAAATGCCAAGAAGGACTGAGAGACCCACACTGAAACCTCTATTACTGAGTCCCGAACCCGTCGAAACCCAACGCTTAGACCTATCGAAACTCTACTTCTATACACCTCGGAAAAATGCTTGAACCCAATGCTGATACTCCACTCGAACCCAACGCTAATGCGTCATCGGAATAACACTGCAAACATGCGTTATTCACCGTCGAATCTGCCACGAGTGTCATTCACCGTCGGTATAAGGCATAAACTCACCGATATTGATGCTCGAAATTTGCTCAAACAAACGATGTTGACGCCTTTGTCTCTCCCTCACCCCTCTTCCTTAGTGTGACTATTGGCTGCTCCCTCACCCTTTTCCTCTTTTCTTTTGTCTAATTAAAAGACCTAAGGTAGAAAATGAGAATAATTACAAATTTGTCATAAGGCAAATTACCACTCTACCCTTAACGTAAAACTCATTTTACCAACTCTTAATTACTTGTCATTTTTCTACAATATAGAATAAAACAAAGAAGAATTAAATCATTTTGGAATTTTTTGGTGGTCCATTTGAAATGATCGATGAAGGAAAGAATTTAGTGTGGATTAATTGGAGGTTGACAACAACCCTTTGACTTTTGACAGACTTATAGAATTTTTTTGGCAGCTGGTTACACAACTTTTCAATCCTCACCATAATGTTCTCTATTATTCCAAGAGTTTCAAGCAAGTATAAAAATTTAATTATCTGATAAACACACTTGAAACCTTCATTATCGATATTATTTACTTTAACATAAATTAAACTCTTATGATTTTGAGTTTGGAAACATCAAGACTTATTTGATAGTTTATCTTCATTTATATATTTATGATACTTTCTTTTCTACCCAAAATGTGAGATTGTTTTTGCACTATTAATAATTCTTTTACGTGGACTACTTAAACTCCAGTCTTTGATGATGGCTAAAAACTCAAAAAAAAGAAGAAGAAGAAGAAGAAGAAGAAAATAAAGAAAGAGAGAGAAATAAAAAGAAAAAGAAAAAGAAAAAGAAAGAAAGAAAGAAATTTGTGGCATGTGAATAAAAGACATGCAAATGAACTCTAAAAGACTCCTCATTTGGATTTCACTCGAGTTTATTTTAGGTATGAGTTTAGGTACTACAGTCTAAATAATAGTTTAGATCACGATACACGATAGTGTAGTTCATTCTAAATGATGGGGGAAAATGCTTCAAATTTAAACGATCGGATAATAAACTCTTAATAATGCTAAGAAAGCTTCATACATAAACGATTGCACAATATAATCTTCTTTTAAATGATTGTGTATTACAGTCTAAATGATGATTTAGATCATGATGTTATCGTGTAAAAAAGGCTTCAAATTTAAACTATCAGATAATAAACTGTAAACAATGGCGAGAAAGCTTCAAACATAAACGATCGTATAATATAATCATTTTCTAAATGATAGTGTAAACTACATTCTAAATGATGGTTTAGATCATGATACAAGATCATGTAGTTCATTTTAAATGATGCAAAAAAATGCTTCAAATTTAAACTATCGTATAATAAACATAAACGATCGTATAATATAATCTTCTTGTAAATGATTGTGTACTACTATAGTCTAAATTGTTAGAAGATTTGTAGGCCCGTGGTCATTATATTTGTTGAGAATTATCATTGTGAAAGTTGACGTGGCAAAAATTAAAGCTTTTTGTGTAAAGAATTGAAGATTTTTCGTATCAAAAGATATTATTTTGAGGCATTATGTAAGTAAAAGATATTCCTTAAATTAGAAGATATTATCTTATATTATTTGATGGAGTAGTTTTTGGGCTTCAAGATCCTTTCCTTTTCAAATGCCGAATTCGTTATGATTATGGATTGCGAGGTCCTTGGCATGTGTGGTGTGTGCGTACAACATTACAATTGAAAGGACAACCCTTGTGAAGAGATCAAGCGAACATGCAAGTCTTTTAGATTGTTTTGGTTCTATTTGGCTATCTTTGTGTTGAAAAAAAGTCTTAATGACTTAATTACAAACATCAAACTTTTGTTGCAATAAGAAATAAGGTACCTTAATCTGCAATTTGACGAGAAATATAATTAAGGGGGAGATCTTCAATTATACATCTGTAATCTGTTGAATGATGAGAAACATGATTAAGGGGGAGATTTTTATTTTATCCAAGTCATCTTTGAAATAACACAGTGATAGTTTTACGTGCCGTAAAGTTGTATCACTCAAAGAACATAGTGAAGAATAATCTATGTGTTTAAGATCATACAATTGTAATTATGATTTATATGTGAAAGAAATAAAATCTATGAACTCATGTCATAGATCCCCAGATGTAGATGATGTATCATCAAACTCGGTTAACAATTTTTTGTGTTCCTACTATGTTTAATTATTGCACAGTTTGCTATATGTTCTATTATTACCTCATGTGTTGGAATTTATGTCCTAAAACTTGTAGTTTGTAATAATATTCTATTTAAGAAGTCGTTATTGATACTATAACCTTAAAGCCAATAAACTAAAGACTCGAGACTATTATTGAGTAAACTTGAACTTTATGTAGAGACATAAACGTGGATCAAGTTCAAGTATTTAGCCTAAATAGTCTATAGTGTACGAATATGGTTGGGCACCTTCTTTTGGAAAAACTATGGATGCGACCTGCTTTGTAGTTAGTATAAACGATGTGATCCTGAATTGTTCATGTAGTGATATGAAAGTGGGGGCATCCTATGTAAAGAGTTTACATAAGACTGGAACCATGAAATAGTCGCTTTTAGGTTATAACACCTTCGACTTTAATAAAACCGAATATTTCGTTTATAGATATCCAGTGTAATTTAATTTTAATCCTGAGCTAATTATGAACTTCTGTTTACATAGAATTATCCTAAGATCTGTATAGGTGCGGGCAGCTCAATGGCGCTGGCCCAATAAGCCTCCCATTTCAGGGCTAAGACCAGATGGATAACTAGGGACATAGAGTGCAAAGACAAAATTCACTCATATCCATTTTAGGGATAGTAGATAGGTTGTTTCCTTAATAACTGAATCCAAATCTTAAACAAGAGGCCCCACCCTCTCATTGGTCCGATAGGGATTCAGTTTATAGGATGGACGTTAAACCAATTGTTCAATAGTGGATAAGTTGGACTTAATGAGCAAGATGTAATCTTGAGAGTAAAATGATACTTTGATCCAGCCAAGGTTACGAACAACTTGTCAAGGATTATCTTACTTATCATGTCTATATCACATGGACACAAATATATCTATAGTGAGAGGACTGCAACTACGGAACTTTAGTGGACTGATCCTTTAGTTAACAAAGGTTGAATAACTTGGTCTAAAAGAGTTTAGTCATTTAATCTCGAATCGTTGGAGCCCATGATCTATAGGTCCATTAGGTTCCCCCCTAGCTCACAAGGAATCAACTTAGAAAATTATGATGAAATAATTTGAATTGTTCGAATCAGTAAAGAGAGAGAAACAAACGAATATATTTGATATAGTTGTCGGTTATAAGTTTAAGATAGAGCTTCATGATTAAATGTGGTTTAGATATTAAAAATATGAATATGAATTCATATTTGGAAGCTCGAAATTGATGAAAATGGTCAAAGTTGTGAAAAGTCAAAATGTTGACTTTTGACTTTTCAAAGTCAAACTTTGACCGGCTTTATATTCAAATTTGATTTGATTTTTTGGAGAAATGAATGTAGATTCATGCTCGGAGGTTGAAATTAGTCAAGACGAACAAAATGATAAAAAGTTGATTTGAAGTTTGAATTTTTTGATTTAAAATGTCAAATTATCATATTACCCTAGACTAATTTGTTGAGATTTGGCAAGCTCATCACATGCCAGTGTTGCATGTGACTTGCAAGTGGCTTCATGCATGTGAGACACCTACTCCACTAATAGTTAGTGGAATGCCAAGTGGTGAGATAGGGAAGCCTTTGTTTGTAGTTTGCCTGTAGCAATTGTGAAAGGTCTCTTATTTTTTAATGGTGAGATTTTATTTTTGTAACTAAGATTTACAAAATACAAACAAAAAACTCAATTTGCCCTCCAAAAAGATATATATATATATATAAAAGCTTGGTTCCTCCAAAAGAAAAGCTCTCTCTTTTTTTTCTCCACCATTTTTTAGTCCTGCAACCTAGTTCTAAGTCTGGAGATTAGCGGATCAACTCTAGCGGTAGTCCTGACTTCAAATTCGTCAAGAGAATACAAGAGAAGAAAAGCTTCAAAGGTAAGTTTTTCTATTAACCCCATCTTTGTTTATATTTTGGTTATTATGCATGTTGATTACTAAATTTTGTTTAGTTGCAATTAGAGTAAAGTTTGTTCATTTTTCCACTGCTCATGTCTATCATTTCCATCAATATGTGGGATCTTCTCAACCACTGTTGTTAACTCTTTCACTGCTTTATCATAAATGATGGTTTAGATCATAATACACGATTGTGTTGTTCATTTTAAATGATGGGGAAAAAGGCTTTAACAATTTAAATTATCAGATAATAAACTCTAAACGATGGCGAGAAAGTCGTCCTACTGCAGTTGCACGCGTATTTGTCTTTGATCTTGTCCAATTCTCACTGTATCTCCTAGATATCATTAGAGGTCTTGCCATCCTACCGCATCCATAGAGTGAAACCCAACATATAAATCCTAGATTTCATTGTCTTTAGAAACTCTAATCTAGAAAGAAATCTATGACTTTAGCGTGGTTGTTGTGGCCGTTTTGTTGTTAAGATATTTTGAAGAAAAAGGAAAGAAAAAAATTTGCCTAAAGTGTTGATGTAATTGATTTAAAGTTGGCAGCAAAAAAGAAGGAAGAAAAGTGAGATTTTTTATTAAGTGTTTTACTTAGGTAGAATGGCAAGCCCTGTGCGAGATGGTTATATGGTCTAGATAGCAAGGGTAACCTCCATGTGTTAAAGGCTAGGCAGCATGAGGGACTTTGTCATTCGAGATTAGTTTCGCAAGAGCATTGCTAGATGAATCGAAGTGTCCTAGGTGTCCAAGCACACTTGATGGAATGGAGAATAGATGTCTTGAGCATATAAGAACACTTTTCATGGCAAGGAGGAGGTGTTACCCTCAACCATGCACATACTTGTATAAATAGGTGAACTTCAAATGATTTGTTTTCTCATTCTACTCGTGCATTTTCTCTCAAAATCATGATTGAGTCTAGTGTTTTAGGTAGGGCTACTGGTTTAAGAAGACACAAGACACGTGGAAGAAGTTCAACCAATTGAAAGAAGGTCATAAGGTCATTTTTTACGAAAATATGGTAATGTTGGGTGTTGGAAGACTACAGAACTCAATACTTTGAATTTTACGCTAAAATTTGTAGGTAAGGTAGTTAAGACATTTCTAAGAAATTTTATTGAAGGAAAATTTTCATTATAAAGGTGGGATTAAATGTTACAAGCTATATAAGTTGAGTTTAGTTTCTTGAATGTATAGGATTTCAGGGCAAAAGTTGAGCGTTGGTCGAGCATGAAGGACATCATGTAACAATCCAGACTTTTAAACTAAGCTAAGACATTACTCACAAGAAAAATATCAAAAGACACTTTCTTGAAAAAGAAAAAAAAACTACAAATTTTATAAAATTAATTTAAAACTAAATAAATGGTTGAAGACTTAAAATCGACAAATCTAATAAAAATATTTTGAAAACGTGACTCGTGGGTACTAACATTTTAAAGAAAACTAGAATAAATAAATAAGGTAAGACTTTAAATAAAATGTGTAAAATTTAAAATACTGAAAAAGCATGGAAACAAACGCAGAAGTATAACTGAGTCCCTTTATGGCATATCACATATCCTTCATATCACTCACCAAGTTTACATATCCTTTATCTTTGCCTGAAATATTAAACATAGAAAAGAGTGAGTATATAAAATATATCCAGTAAGGGACCCCACTACTAGTCCTGCTAGGTGATCTGTTAACTTCCTGTTAGAAACATAATAATAGTGTTGTATGTCCAATAGAGCACACCTGGGCGCGTGAGACCATATGAACACCCTTTACCATTTGAGAGATCTTAGGTACATACTCCATAAACATGTCTGTTATCCGTCGGTACAGCCCTTATCATGCGAGTGGTCTCGTAGGATCATTCGTTATCGTGTGAGTGATCCCATAAATAGGAACACAATACAAGTAGGGTAAAAAAAACTCAACAAACAAAGTTAACAAACACACAACAATCCAAAAGCATGTAACATAGCCATAACATCATAAACATGACATGAATATTAATCATAACGTCTTTAATCATGTGATTCACATATCATGGATCATAAACATCATAAACATATCAGTCATCCATATCATTCATCAATATTAGACACAATATGCATATTTGCTACATCAATGCATAATGGAAAATACATGCAAGCTTTTAAAATTTAATTCGAAGGTCCACTAATAGAATCTCTTACCTCAAGATTTGCTAAAAATATAATCCTTTCCTAACAATCAATTTTCCATTTGAAGCAGATCATAAATAGTAAGGAAAAATCAAATATCTTAATTAATAAATATTAGCAGTTGGCTATGTTCTCCAAAATTCTTTAGTTAGTCAACCTACCCAAAGTTGAGGTTCAAAACCAATTCAACTTTGATTGGGAAAACTTCACAACTCAAAACCTCAAACTAAAATTTAGCCAAATGTACCTAAAACCCAACCAAATACACACATACAAAAAAAAAAAAAAAAACCAAAACAGCTAAACTGACTTGAGAGAGGAGCTCTTGGCTTGGCTAAACAAAAGAAAGGAGGTGGCTTGACTCAAAGAGGAAGCGATTCGGATGGCTTGGTAACAAGGGCTTTGGCGCACATGCGGCTTGGTAAGGACCGTAATCAACTTCAATGGAAGAACATCAGCTTGTAGGAGCAAGAAGGCTGACGAACACTACAGGGACAGAGATGACCGACGTACTTGGACATCTTTGGACATGTTGGGATTTTTGTCCTAAAACTTATAGGTTCTAAATATAATCTATTGATCGTTATTATCCTGGTAACACTATGGATACAACTCACTTTAAATTTGATACAAATGCAATGATCCAACATGTTTGTGTAAGTGACTTGCGAGTGAGGGTATCTTATGCAATGAGTTTGCATAAGACCTGACCACGAAATAGTAACCACTAGAAGTAACTTCATTAAATGGTTAGGTTTCTATTTCATTAAGATGACCTAGATAAATTAGTCTTAATCCTGAGTGTATTATGAACTCCTGTTCACATGAGATTATCCTTTGATTTGTACGAGTGAGAGTGGTCAGATTGTCGACTCAATATGCTTATCATTTTGGGAACAAAACTGAGTGGGAGCTGAAAATATAATCACATAAAATGAAATTTACTCTTTCCCAACTTTAAATGAGTAAAGAAGAGGATTTTTTATAAAATAAGTGAACAAAGAAGAAGGTTTCATGTACGTCCGATCGTCGATGCTTCACCTGCGTTTATCTCCGTTCAGATCTGGTCATGACATCTCTTTCATCATTGCTCGCCACTGGCTATGTTTCTCCTCCGTTCGAGCTATGGGCCTTGCAACACGAGTCGAGCCTTCACATGTCCAAGCTGAGATCTCCTATCATACAATCACCCTCTCTGTTCGTGAGTTGTGCGAGCTAATTCTCCCTTCAAGCCAAACAAGTTATTTTTATCAGCTTTTCTTGCAGCCATTTGAGTCATTGGGTTAATTCTTGGTGAGTTTTTGGATAATACCCATCAATGGTGATTTTCGGTTCTAAATAATTTAATCTTGGATTTATTTCAAAATTTTGCTTGAAGGATTGACAAGTTTTAATTGGAGAAGTGATTTGTGAAAATTTTCCCAATTAAGGTTGAATTTGTTTCAACTTTTGTTGTTGGTAAGTTGCATTGGAAAGGACTTGGAAGTTAGACACATGTTATTAAATTATTAAATTGGTTCCTTTTATGTTTAGGATTGGGCTCATTGATTTTGATTGTCAACGAAGGAAATATTGTTTTGGCTAATCTCAAGGTAAGATATTCTATTACTAGAATTTCAAAACAGAATTAAGAGCTTAGATGTAATTTTTTCTTATTATGCATTGATGTAGCTAAGATGCATAATGTGATTGTTATGGATGATAGATATAGATGGCTACACAGATTACCAATATTCTATCACTGAGATATGATATGACCGAGATATGTTATGACTGAGATATGATATGACTAACATGTTATGACTGAAATATGGTATGACTATATTATGATATTGACAATATGTTTCATGTTATAGACTGTAGTGTTCTGTTAACTTTGTCTGTTAGGGTTGTACCCATATGGGGTGTCCCTCGAAATCACCACCTTTTATGATTGTGCGTGCTCAACGGGACTACCATTTTGTCATAATAACTTTTATAACTTTTATGAGTGATTTGACGGAGTGACTTACAACCCAATTATCTAAGGTGTTCCTTCGAGTTCACCAAAGACCAGATGTGTTCTTACGAAATCACTAGATAGCGTATGTTTGAGAGCATGATAGTTATGGGGTACTTCCTTATGGAACCCAAATGAGAAGTTAACAGACACCTAGCAAGACTAGTAATGGGTCCCTTACTGAGTATATATATGTTTATACTCACTGTTTCTATGTTTAACTTTTCAAGCAGAGGTAGAGGTAGAGGAAACCTGTCGAATGATAAGAAGTGACCGTGACTTGCCATAGGAAAAATCTTATGTCGCCTTCATATTTCAATATTTGAGTTTTAGTTTTTTATTTAAATTTATTGAACTTATGAATTACTTTTATGTTAGTTTTCTTTAAAAGTTAGATAGGGTCTGAACTAGGACTAAACTTTGTAGTATTTATTTCTATCTATCCAAATTATGAATTATGAAAGATTATTTAAAGTTCTTTATTTAAGAAATTGGTTTCCTCTTTTTCATTTAAATGGAGTCAAACTATTATTTATTTTATTTAAGAAATTGGTTTCCTCTTTTTCACTTAAAGAGTTGGGTCGTTACAACATTCCACCCCATCATGCCAAAGTTTTTTATTTAAGAAATTGGTTTCCTCTTTTTCATTTAAATGGAGTCAAACTATTATTTATTTTATTTAAGAAATTGGTTTCCTCTTTTTCACTTAAAGAGTTGGGTCGTTACAACATTCCACCCCATCATGCCAAAGTTTTTTCAAATCATCAACTAATGGAGCTAAATGAATATTTATTTCATTTCTCGGTTGTTTGGGACTAGATATTTGTATAGTCAACATAAATTTTTTTCGCTTCATACACAACCATGGAGGTAGGTTGTATATCACTAACATTACTGGACATTAACTATATATATTACTAAGATCTCTACGTGGATTGACCCATCTGTGGAAAGATCATGACATAGATTTCTAGGTTCTAAACCTAACTCTTGCTACAAATTGTCTATCTTTTTTTCACGATAATGCATTTTTTGGATGTTGTAATAAACCATTCACTTCTCTATTTCTGACATGCCATGTCAATAATCTTGATTTTTCTTTGCTTCGAAAAATTCTTTCAAATCTTGGAATTTGGGAGAAGTACCACATGACTTTCACTGCACATTCTTAAACTCATTATAATTTTTTAGGAATCTTTCATCTTGAAATACCACAAGAGGGGCATACATTTGCATAAGAGAGTTCTTTCCTAAACAAGCAACAATCATTCCTACATGCATAAATCTTCTCGTACTTCACTTGAAGTGTACACAAAATCATTTTTGCTTCATAAGTAAAAGTAGGAATTTCATTAGAAGTAGGTAAGATGACACAAATTAATTAATTCTAACAACTCGATGAAACTCTTTCACTCTATCCAAATTTAGCTTTCAAATTATATAACTTTATCAATGTAAATATTTTGGTAAAATTTTTACAATTTGGATATAATGGTTTCTTGGCATCATCTAGAAGTTCCTCAAAATTTTCTGACTTGTCATTAAAATAATTGTGTGCAACCTCAAACATTCCAATTGTGTCATCAACATCATCCTCGTGAATTTCTTCTCTTGCACTACTAAAGACACTTTCATTGTTTCTCTTAATTCATTGGTAGTGATTCACCATGAAAAATCCATACTTGATCTTGATCGATGCAGGTAAAAAATAAGTGATCTCTAATTGCATTCACATCTAAAGTTTTTGCATTTACACATTTTAAACATTGACAAGTCATGACGTTCGACGTCTTCGAATGTTTAAACTCATTTTTAACAAACACATCTCAATCCCAAAAGCATAATCAATTAACATTCTATTCCTTTTCATCCCTGAGACTTATCCATGTTATATAAAATGTAACTTAATCTACAAAAATAAAAATTAAAAAACAATAAGAAATAATTAAGTGATCTTAAACTTGTGGACTTAACTAAAATCAACAATAATACCTAAAAAGTTGAAAACTAAATATAATCAATAAAAAATTTAAAAGGAATTTTAATATGATATTTAAACCGACAATAAACATCCACCTTTTGAAAAACAATATTAAACCCCATTTTTCATGTTTCCACCTAACATTTAAGGTCATATTTCTTCTAGTGAATCAAATAAAAATCAAAGCAGTTGAAAATGTATTTTTTCAGAAGAAAATAAACAAATAAATAAAAATACTAAAGTAGGTTTGTTAATTTATTTAACCATATTCGCCATCATTATCAAGAAAAAGTAAATTGTTGAGTAGTAGGACTCGAATCTTAGGTTGCAATGGCTGAAACAAACTCAGCCAGAGAGAGAGAATATATGTCATTTAATATAAAATTGAACGTCAAATCATTCTTCACAAATAGACAACGTAAAGAATATAATAAAGAGTAAATTACATGGATGGAACACTCAGTTGAACTAATACATGTGTATGTGCGAGCGATACATATATTATTTCACCTGTATATAAAAACCCCTCCTTCTTTAATTAAGAAGCCAGAGAGGCTAGCTTTGGAAAATGGCTCAGATTTGTAGCATCTCGGAGGAGGTGAAGCTCAAGGCTTGTGGACAAAAGTTCTATCACTTCTTTTTAACCAAAATGGATGTTTTGAATCAGATGTTCCCTCAAAATATCAACTGCACCTATGAGTTTGTGGAGGGAAATAGTTTCACTCATGGAACTGTTATCCACTGGAAATATGATTTTGGTGACACTTTCTCACTCTCTCTCTCTAACAAAACGTTGCAGGGTCTTAAATGCTTATTCTCTAGGTCAAATTAATGTTTCAATTTTCTTACAGTTAGGAAATATACCTTTGGTTAAGAGGTCGTGAACTTGAACCTAATTTAGCTACTTAAAACACACATATATTTTTGGTCAAGAGGTCAAAGGTTGATTCCATCTTAACCCCCATGTGTTGTTGAATTCTAAAGAAAGAAACAAAAGATAGGTTAAGAAATACTTTTTGTTAAATGAACTTTAGTTTGTAATGCTTTTTATATTCGGAACAATTTAGCTATGGATCTTTTTAATAAATAACAATTTAATTCATATAATTTACCATCTATAATAATTTAGCCCTTGCAATATACTCTATAATTTGTAAGGTTTTAGTTTAGTGTGAAAAGAGTTAAATGAAATTTACATTACACATGTAGATCACTAAACTTATTGATCGGGAATCCTTTTTTTTTCTCTTCTTTTTCTATAAACTAAAGGCATGAGTTGTTTCATAATTACTAATTAGTTGTTGGCACATAACTTTGAAGAGAATGTTTAGGAATAATAGCCGTCTAAATTATAATAAATTTCAAAGTATAGGTATTAAATCGTCGTAAATTTAAAAGTTCAAAGATTAAATTGTTTGCAATAACAGTAAGAAGACTAACTTAATTATTGTTTAAAGTATAAAGAAGCAAAAATCTTTTTTTAACCATGATAATCGTGAAGTTATTTGAACACCTTTAATTTTTAGCATAGAAGAAAGTAAATAAAGTATTTTAATCAATTGAGCGACATTCATTCAGATGTATTGATATGGCTTAAGATTTAGCTATATATATATATAGAGGTTGTTTGATAATCGACTGAGTTCTCTTTTTTTTAGATTTTAAAAACGGGATCCTTTTGATATCCAGTAGGGTTTATTGTCTTAAACCATTAAATTTTATAAGCTTAGTTTCAAAAACCCACTAAATAAAGTTTATTTTTGGTGGAGTGTATAGGAGGTGGCCTAGAAGAATCCAAGGTAAGGCTAACTGTGGATGAGCCAAACAAATCAATAGCTATGGAATGTCTTGAAGGAGATGTACTCAAAGAATTTCAAGTATTCAAAGTGAAAGTTCAAGTTAAGGACAGTGATGTTGTTGGTGTCAACTCAGTTAAATGGTGTGTGGAGTTTGTGAAGGCAAATGAAGATGTGGCTCCACCAAATAACCATCTTAAATGTGGAATTAAAGTGTGCAAAGACCTTGATGCTTACCTTTGCAATAACTCAAACTAATTAATTGAAGGTTGAAACTTATTTGGAAATGTTGAAATCTTTCAATACGAGGGTTTAGGGTGGGGCACTTGTAAATTTACTAAAAAAGATTGTAAACTTGGAAGTGTGTCATTGATTTTTCATCTTTCCAAAAAAAAGCAAAATGAAAATAAATAAAAATAGGTTTGAATTCTATTTTTTGTTGTCCCTACCCTTTGTATCATATTCTATTTTGGTCCTAAACTTTTTAAAATGTTTGTTTTAGTTCCAACTTTTATAAACTTATTTTGATTCTTGCCCTTAGAATTTCATTAACTATTCAATGAAATAATGGTATGACTTCTATATTTGGATGATTAAACTACAACAAAATTGTCATTTGATGTCAGTTAAAAAAGGGTACGGATGTATAATGTCAGGCCAGATGGAAAAAGAAAGTGAATTTTTAATGTCGATTTTCAATTTACACTGTACACTACAAGAAATTGGACGATTTTTGACCCCAAAACGAAGGTCGGGAATGTCCTACCATTCCCACCGCTCGAAAAGCACCATCGGTATAGGGGTGCAATCCCGAAGTCCTAATTATAATGTCGGAAATGCTTCATCAATTTGATTTTTCTAAAATTTATTTTCACGTTTCTCAGACACACTGAAAAAGAAACGTTGACGAATGTGAAAAATTATTTAATTATTTAGCTTCTTCCAATGCCAAGGTAATAATAGTTGAGGAAACTAAAAATAATTATTTAATTTTTCAACTTTCTCCAACGTCACGACAAGAATCGTCAACGAAAGTTGAAATAATTAATTTAATGTTTAACTTTTCTCAAAGTCATGTACAAATGTCGGAGAAAGCTCCAACCAATACCAACACCATTATTGAAACATCAGCATTGGTTGGCACCATTATTGAAACAACCAATATATGTGTATGAATGAACTTCAAAATAGGTTTAATATAATTATATGAATATTTAAAATTGTACAATTTTTCATTTGAAATGAAAAAAAGTCTTGACCTGCAAAATGTGTCAAGAATAAACATATTTTTTACGTTTATAAATTGTCAAGTATAATTTTACTTGATGCGTAAAAATTGTCAAACAAAAAACCCCCTTACTCTTGACATTGGATTATTTGACGTGTAAAAAGTGTCAGGTAATCTCATATACTTGACGTTTTTTACCTGTCAAGTATAATTATACTTAACGCTTAAAAAGAGTCAAGTAAACCTCCCTTATTCTGGACACTGGATTAAAACAAATACTTGACAGTTTCTAAGCGTCAAGTAAAACCAGTTTTGTTGTAACGATCCAACTTTTCTAACTAAGTCGAAGTCGTTAATTTTTGACAAAAGACCTTGATTGACACAAAATAAAATATAAGACATTTGAAAACATACAATCGAGGGAAAAACAATTTAAGTCGGGTCCGGTTTCAAATATTCAAAATTTTAAAAGTACTGTTTACCAAAATAATAGTTTATAAGCTCACTTCCATCACAATGTTTTAAACATTAAAAAACATAAAGTGGAAGCAAATTAACATATTCTCTATGGCAGTCACGCTTCCTTCCTGCCCCTCGCCGATATGCCACCCTTGTTACTTTTGCTTGAAAAGTTAAACATAAAAGGGTGAGTATAAACATACTCAGTAAGAGGTCTGCCACTGCTCCCATTAGAGGAAAATAAACTATTAGCTCCATATGGAGTACCATGCACAGTCACAGTCTTGTGATCCCGTAGGATACACGCAATCAGTCTAACGTCTCGAAGGACACATAATCAGTCTAGTGCTCTCGAAGGATGCACATATCAGTCTTGTGATCCCGAAGGATGCACATAAAGGTGGTGATTCCGTAGGACACCGGCAAGGTAACTACCCAATAGGAAAACTAATAATTTCCCCCTAAGTTCATTCCAAACATCTTAACAGTCGTTCACAGTTCAGTTAATTACCCTTCTTACATAAACTCCTCATTTAACCCCAAACAGTCGTCTTACTCTAATTTAGCCCAAGGTCAGTCAGAAACATAATGGTACATCAGTCAACAACTATCTATTCATGTCTTCTAAGTTCACAAGAACGCAACCATAACAATATCATACATTTAATCCAAACCACAACACACCAATTCAAAACTACCCAATATAGGAAAAACATCTACGAGTTTCAGTCATTCCACATCCACATCAATCCATACATATATATAAATTTCTCCCAGTCAACGCAGTAGACATTACACATTAAGTTCACATCCAAACATACATCATAATCATTGTCCCAATTTAGTTTAGATATAACATTACAATACATATAGTCGATACATTTTAATTTTATTGTTGAATCCATTAGAAAGTCCCTTACCTCAAGGTAACTCAATTTCTCGAACAAACTATATCCAACGAAAGACACCAAGGTATTAGCGAACCGAACTCCAACAATTTACAAGTTGGTTGTGAATTCAAGGGACTCAACGTTACTTCCAACGCCTTCAAGAACAATGTTAACGAAACGTTTAATTTGATATTTCATCTTAACAATCCATCACGCAAAAACCATCAATTTCACTTATCAGAGAACTCACAACAAAACAGCGGCAACGGCGATCGAACCTAAACGACAAAGATCGTACAAACAGATTAGAGTGTACATCGGTTTGTGAATCACGGCTGGAAGAAGAAGCACGATGCTGCCTTACTGTCGGCCCACGAACAGACGCGGCGGTGCAGATGGTTGAGGAAAGCGGAACAAAACCCTCAGTTGGAATATGGAAAGTCGTGGCGGTGTGGAACGGTTGCGGACGTCACGACGGCACAAAACGTGAGGCAGAAGACTTGTGCAAGCTGAGCAACGCAGATTTTCGAGCAGTTAGACTAGCAGAAGATGACGGACAGTGTGATGAAGTGGCTCGAGTGGTTGCGGATCTGGACAGCAGGGAGGCGCTGACGAACCGCAACGAGCAGTTGGGGGTTTGAGTAACGGCGGCGCCAAAAAATGAAAGAGAAGGGGGAGAGGAGATGTTCAACGGCTGGAGGAAGCAGTGGGATGCAGCACGAACAGAAAAAGTACGCGGCGACTTTGTAACCTGGACGGACGACGACTTCAGGCAAATAGTGCAGCGGCGACGACGGGATGAGGAGATTTGGACAGTGATGGTGGCTGGCGGACGAGCGAAAATGAGAGGGGAGATGTGAGGCGACTGGGTAGGGAGAGAAATAGGAGAAGATGAAGAAGAAAATGGGGATCGTGCGTGGGAGAAGAAGAAAAGGAAATTGTTTTTCTTTTATTTTCTTTTTTTTTAAAAAAAAAATATATATTATTGTTATTATTTCTTTTTTTTTTCTTCCACCCCAAGTATAGTAAAATCACACCCAAATTTTAAAATCATTAGATAACAAGGCAAATTAACTACAATGATAATAAAAAAAATGCCTTAAAGCTCGGGGTGTTACATTCTTCCTTCCTTAAGAAACTTTCGTTCTCGAAAGTTCTAATCCTGGAACAACTCTCGGTAACGAACTCTAAATCATTTTTTCGCTTTCATGTCGCCTCTTCAACTCGTTGATTTTGCCACATTACTTTCACTAATGCAAACCCTCTGTTATGAAGCATCTTCACCTGTCTAGCCAGAATCTCAACTGGTTGTTCTACATAGCTCAAATTCTCATCAATCTCTAATGGTTCATAATCCACTACATGAGATGGATCTGCCACGTACTTTCTCAACATCGAAACATGGAAAACATTATGAACTGCAGAGAGGGATGGTGGCAATGCCAAACGATATGTCACAACACTGATTCTCCCTAAAATCTCAAACGGTCCTACGAAACGAGGACTCAACTTCCCTTTGTTTTCAAAACGCATAACAACCTTCATAGGTGCTACCTTCAAGAACACCTTATCTCCCACATCAAACTCAAGGTCTTTTCGCCTCACATCTGCATAACTTTTCTGTCTACTCTGCGCTGTTTGCATACGTGCTCTAATTGTCTGAATAGCCTCATTAGTAGACTAAACTAACTCATGACTCATCAATCTCTGTTCACCAACCTCATTCCAACAAACAGGAGATCTACAACATTTACCATACAAAGCCTCAAATTGCGCCACGCCAATAGTAGCCTGAAAACTGTTATTATAAGCAAACTCCCTCAAATGCAAGTGAGAGTCCCAACTACCTGAAAACTCTAGTACACAAGCTCGTAGCATATTCTTTAAAACTTGGTTCAAACGTTCAGTTTGACCATCAGTCTGTGGATGGAAAGTCGTACTGAAATCTAACCTTGTGCCCATAGCAGTCTGAAGTCCCTTCCAAAACTTAGAAGTAAAACGTGCATCCCTATCAGAAACAATCGATACAGGCACTCCGTGTAGTCTCACAATCTCAGTCAAATATAACTGTGCCCGCTTACTAGCAGTATAAGTGGTTTTCCCTGGGACGAAATGTGTTGATTTTGTAAGTACGACGACAACAACCCAAATCACTATGTAACCCTTTAGGGTTCTAGGCAGTCCTGTAATAAACTCCATAAACACATTCTCCTACTTCCATTTTGGCACACTCAAAGGCTGCAACAAACCTGCTGGTTTTTATCTAGGTGCTTTAACCTGCTGGCACACCAAGTACTTACTAACAAACTTTGCCACTTCTCTCTTCACACTACGCCACCAGTACACTCGTTTCAGATCTTGATACATTTTTATTTTGTACTACCAAGATGCATGGAAAATGGGGAACTATGAGCCTTAATCAATAATTCTACCTTAACTGCTTTGTCTGTTGGCTCACATAATCCTTTCTCAAACATAAGTTCGCCATCAGAGGATATGGAGAACTTCTTACCTTTCCCTACTTCTACTAGGTGACGCTTCTCAATCAAATAAGGTTTAATGAACTGAACAACAACAATTCTTTGTCTCAAGGTCGGATGTACTGACAACTGAGCTAACTGTGAGGTGACTTCCCCCACTGAAACTACAATCTCAGCTCTCTCGTGGTTTTTGTCTAATGAAACCTGTCTGGTAATAAGTGCTGTCAAAATGTGATACTTTTCTACGAAGAGCATCAACTACAAAATTCGCCTTACCTAGATGGTACAAAATCTCACAATCATAGTCATTTACTAACTCAAACCATCTTTGCTATCTCATACTCAACTTCTTTTGAGTGAAGAAGTATTTTATACCTTTCTTTTATTAGAAAATATCTATATCTTTTCATCATACATATAGTGCCTTCAAATCATTAATGTAAAAACCACAACTGTCAATTCCATATCATAAGTTGGACAATTTTCCTCATGACTCTTCAACTGACGAGGAGCATAAGCAACTACTTTAACTTGTTGAATCAGAATACCTTTTAAACTTTCCTAAAAGCATCACTATAAATTACGAAACTTTGTGAACCATCATGTATGGCAAGCACGGGAGTTATACAAGCTTCTGCTTAGATCCTGAACACTATCCTCATAGGTTTTGTCCCAAACAAACGGAGTCCCGTTTCTTAGTTAACTGAGTCAAAGGAGTAGCTATACAAGAAAAGTCTTATACAAATCGTCAGTAATAACCTGCAAAACCCAAAAAGACTACGAACCTCACTGACTATGAAAGGTCGAGGCCAACTAGTAACGACTTCAATCTTTTGTGAGATCCACATAAATGTCATCTCTAGATATCACATGGCTTGGAAAGATACTCGGCCTTATCCAAAACTCACATTTTGAAAACTTTGCATACAATTCGTTGACTCGAAGATCCTCTAAAACCATGCTAAATGCTCCTCATGTGTTATCCCTGTCTTGGAATAAATTAAGATATCGTCAATAAATACAATCACGAAAGTGTCTAAAAGATCATTAAACATTTTGTTCATCAAGTCGTAAACATTGTTTGAGCATTTGCCAACTCAAAAGACATCATAATGAACTCATGATGTCCATATCTGGAACGAAAATCTGCCTTAGGAATGTCACTGTTCTCTAATCCTCAACAAGTCATAACCTGAATGTAATTCAATCTTAAAGAACACGGACTTATTGCAGTTGATCAAACAAATCCTCATTCATTGGTAAAAGATATTTATTCTTAACAGACATCTTATTCAACTTTCTTTAGTCAAAACATATGTGCATCGGCCCATCTTTCTTCTTAACAAACAAAATTGGTGCACCCCAAGATAACATACTTCGTCGAATGAAGTCCTTGTCAAACATTTCTTTCAATTGCACCTTCAAATCTTTGAACTTTGTTGGGGCCATTTTGTATAAAGCTTTAGATATAGGAACGAGTCTAATTCTATCTCAATAGCAAGACCAATTTCTGTATAGCACGGTAATCTTAGAAACTCTTCTAGAAAAATATCATAATACTTTTTCATCACTGATTCAAATAACAAAGAAACATCGACTTCCCTGGTGTCTACCACACTAGTCAAAATACAACAGATACCCTGGTCAAGCAACTTACTAACCTTCATAGCTCGGATAACTTTTAGTGAAATGATAGTTCCAACCTCTTTGTACTTGAAACTAGCCTCTGGAGAATGATTAGAAACTACATTTTCGCTGAACATTTTATGTTTACATGGTTAAACTACATTCCAATTTTCAAACTCCAAACTAGTAACTTTTCATTCACGAGAAACTCAAAATTGTTTCTCAAAGTCACATCAAGACAACCATGCTCATTTTCCTTGTTTCTTTTCCAATACCTCCATTCTAAAACCATTCAATGTGCTTCGTATAAACTTGTCGTGTATTTAGTCCTCTTTAAAACCACCAATATAAGATAGTTCTTATATTTTTAGTCACCAAAGCAGTCAATTAAGTTAATTATGTCTTACTCTTCTGCTTACTCGACCACCCCTTTGAGCACCTCTACATGACCAATAACTCCTTTAATCTTAAACAATAAAGACTTCATACATTCTAGCTTAACATAGGCAAGGCCATGTTCATAAAGTCATACTTATAAATCATAAAAGCGTACCTGACGAGTGACGAAGGAATGTGTTAGCCATAGGGCCACAAAATCATAGACTTACATCATAAGTCAGTCTACAGAACCTAAAACTTAGGCTCTGATACCAACTGTAACGACCCAATTTTTCTAACTAAGTCGAAGTCGTTAATTTTTGACAAAAGACCTTGATTGACACAAAATAAAATATAAGACATTTGAAAACATACAATTGAGGGAAACACAATTTAAGTCGGGCCTGGTTTCAAATATTCAAAACTTTAAAAGTACTGTTTACCAAAATAATAGTTCGTAAGCTCAGTTCCATCATAATGTTTTAATCATAAAAAAACATAAAGCGGAGGCAAATTAACATATTCCCTATGGCAGTCACGCTTCCTTCCTACCCCTCGCCGATATGCCACCCTTGTTACTTTTGCCTAAAAAGTTAAACATAAAAGGGTGAGTATAAACATACTCAGTAAGAGGTCTGCCACTGCTCCCATTAGAGGAAAATAAACTATTAGCTCCATATGGAGTACCCTGCACAGTCATAGTCTTGTGTATCCTATTGTGATCCCATAGGATACACGCAATCAATCTAACGCCCCGAAGGACACATAATCAGTCTAGTGTTCTGCAGAAACACATATCAGTCTAGTGCTCTCGAAGGATGCACATATCAGTCTTGTGATCCCAAAGGATGCACATAAAGGTGGTGATCCCGTAGGACACCGGCAAGGTAACTACCCAATAGGAAAACTAATAATTTTCCCCTAAGTTCATTCCAAACATCTTAACCGTTGTTCACAGTTCAGTTAATTACCCTTCTTACATAAACTCTTCATTTAACCCCACACAGTCGTCTTACTCTAATTTAGCCCAAGGTCAGTCAGAAACATAATGGTACATCAGTCAACAACTATCTATTCATGTCTCCTCAATTCACAAGAACGCAACCATAACAATATCATACATTTAATCCAAACCACAGCACACCAGTTCAAAACTACCCAATATAGGAAAAACATCTACGAATTTCAGTCATTCCACATCCACATCAATCCATACATATATATATATATATATATATATATAAATTTCTCCCAGTCAACGCAATAGACATTACACATTAAGTTCACATCCAAACATTCATCATAATCGTCGTCCCAATTAAGTTTAGATATAACATTACAATACATACAGTCGATACATCTTAATTTTATTGTTGAGTCCAGTAGAAAGTCCCTTACCTCAAGGTAACTCAATTTCTCGAACAAACTATATCCAACGAAAGACACCAAGGTATTACCGAACCAAACTCCAACAATTTACAAGTTGGTTGTGAATTCAGGGGACTCAATGTTACTTCCAACACCTTCAAGAACAATGTTAACCAAACGTTTAATTTGATATTTCATCTTAACAATCCATCACGCAGAAACCATCAATTTCACTTACCAGAGAACTCACAACAAAACAGCGACAACGACGATCGAACCTAAACGACAAAGATCGTACAAACAGATTAGAGTGTACGTCTGTTTTTGAATCACGGCTGGAAGAAGAAGCACGATGCTGCCTTACTGTCGGTCGGTCGACGAACAGACATGGCGGTGCAGATGGTTGACGAAAGCGGAACAAAACCCTCAGTTGGAATATGGAAAGTCGTGGTGGTGTGGAACGGTTGCGGATGTCACGGCGGCACAAAACGTGAAGCAGAAGACTTGTGCAAGCTGAGCAACGCGAATTTCTGAGTAGTACGACTAGCAGAAGATGACAGACAGTGTGAAGAAGTGGCTCGAGCGGTTGCGGATCTGGACAGCAGGGAGGCGCTGACGAACCGTGACGAGCAGTTGGGGGTTTGGGTAACGGCGGTGCGAAAAAAATGAAGGAGAAGGGAGAGAGGAGATGGTCGGCGGCTGGAGGATGCAGTGGGATACAGCACGAACAGAAACAGTACGCGACGGCTTTGTAACCTGGACGGACGACAACTTCAGGCGAATAATGCAGCGGCGACGGCGGGATGAGGAGATTTGGGCGGTGATGGTGGTTGGCGGACGAGCGAAAAGGAGAGGGAAATGTGAGGTGGCTGGGTAGGGAGAGAAATAGGAGAAGATGAAGAAGAAAAGGGGGATCGCGCGGGAGAAGAAGAAAAGGAAATTGTTTTTCTTTTCTTTTATTTTTTTTTCTTCCACCCCAAGTATAGTAAAATAACACCCAAATTTTAAAATCATTAAATAACAAGGCAAATTAATTACAATAATAATAATAAAACTCCCTTACAGTTGGGGGTGTTACATTTGTAGTAGTGAATTGAACACGTAGAAGAAATGAAGGTTTCAATAATAAAATGTCATTTAATAGTGGAGTAGATATAAAACAAGAAACAACAAACATATTTCAGTACTTATTGAATGAAGCACGTAGTGAGTTATACCTCAGTTGTTCTAAAGTTTCTCCCTTAAGGTTTTTTTGTTAGGATCATGCATGTAAAGGTTCTCAACAGTTGGAGTGCAAGCCCTTCGACATGTTGTTAGAGATATTAAAATGTGTGTTTCCAATATGTGGTTGATAAAGTGCAGAAATGACTATTATTATAGCCCTTTCTATTAGAATAATGAGGTTAAAATGCATAACAATTGATCAAAACGCATGACTTATGTTGTAAACACATAAATATTTAGAAATACAGCTTACATAAATGTCATTCCTGTTTTACGCGGTTATCATGTTTAAACATAGGACAAGTAGGAAAATAAGAAAGAAGCAGATCATACATGACATCTCGCACAAAGGCTATATGATGGATCTTGCTTGGCGATTAACAACTCCAAATGAGGAACCAAGACATTAAGCGAGGAAAGCTCACAAGAAGACAAGAATGGTAGTTGAAATGATGTGACCTCACAGGGTTAGATGACAGTTTTGATACACTCAGAAGAATATAATTTTCCAGTCGAAAAGCAGTCTATACAAGTATGTCATCTTCATCGAGTGCAGGGGGCTCGAATAGGCCAAAGAAAGTTTGTCTAGGGAGAGAGAGAGCTCGATTTGCTATCTGGAAAATATGCAATCGTGATGAAGAAAAATATTATTATTTGCTGATTTCCTAACTTGTAGTAGCAATCCACTTTCTCTTCTTTCCATTCTTATTGTTTTCATTTATAGTGTATACCTCATATTGTACATATTCTTTATCAACCTATACTCACATTCTTTGATAAGTTTATATAAATATAGTCATTCAATCCATTATCTCTCATCTTCTGCAAGTCATCGTGTTATCAATCGTTTGAGTTGGTAATAGTTCATGATAAGGAGAGTCACTTATAAATCTTAATGTGTTAATTGTGCTTTTGTGAATGCTTGTCCAGCATAAGTTGCTAACTACCCGAGAAGAAAAGTAGCTAGAACATAATTAGCATGCGTGAAGAGACACTTTGTCTCTCCACGAGAGTATTTCTAAAATTTGGATCCCAAAAGGAGGGCAAGTGTGGGTTGTGGCTATCGAGAGGTAGCAGTCCTTAATCACGAAATGTTGATACCAAGATTTAGCAAGAATCAGTGATTCTCGTAACCCAGACACATCAAGTGTTTTTCCTTAAGGACCCAAAAATGGTACCAATTGGAAAATTGTTCAAGTGGTACAAAATAAACATGTATGGGATGTGCCAGAAGGGGAAGATATTGAAAATGAGGATGACCCTTTGTTCAGGACTGAAGTTGATCCTATAGTGGTGAAAAGACTTGATGTGGGTCATGTCACCGACGACTTCATAGACGATGATTTATGAACAGTTATCATCACCTCCAAGCGAATAAAGCGACGGTGAATAATAGTGTCTTCTTCACATATACACATTAGTCATTCTTCTATATATTTAGTTTGAGATACTCACATTTGTTTAACGTTTTTTGGTTTTTGTCTATAGGAATTATGTCATTCCCCACCGGTCTTAATGAGGCAGATATGTATCTTAACTTGGACGCGTTAGATAACACGGGAGGATCATCTTTGGTGGGCGACACTTCGGATTAGTCTCATTTACATAAACACTAGAAACGGTAATTAAGTTTCTAGATCTGATAGTGTGATTTTTTCGTAAATGCCCCTAAACCCACTCTCGCTCCCATTCGCACTCAAAGGAGACGTCAGTCACTCCCACAACTTGGAGTTTGATAGGTATGTACAGCAAAATGGGAAGATTCCCATTTCAATCCCCTAGTAGAGGACAAGCCTATCTCACTACACGCTGTTTATTTGAGCTCCACGATCGATGTGTTAATTAATGCGAGACACATTACCGATCCAAGATCTCAAGTGGGCTAACGTACCTCCAGAGTACATCGAGGTCATCATGGGTGTGGCCTATGGGTATGAAAATTATTTAACATATATGTTGAACTTACATATGTAGAAGACTAATCCTTATCTATTTTTCTTTTGTAGCAATGGTTCGTGCTCGATTTCGATGATCCAACACTTGCACGTTTTGTTGAGCATCATATGCTCAGCACATGGAAGAAATTTATAGGATACAACCATCGACATTTCAAGCAGTACAACGACCTTGAAGAAGCATGTGGAAACCCGCCGCTGAGATTAGTGAATCGCTTGGAAGATTGGCACTTCCTTTTCAATCATTACATGACTGGACAATTTTAGGTGATTTATATCATATACTTTAATTTGATTTAATAGTACTTTATTTTTTTGTTTGGATGTAATGTTTTGATCATTGTTTAACTGTAGGAGCAAGTAAGGGTCAACAAGGCTGCTAGATTGAAGCAGCCTTACACCATATATAGGAGCCCTCTAAGGTAGTTGGTGATTGACACTGGTCAAGTGATGAATATAGCTCAACTAATGCAACAAGATTTATAAGCTAGACTCCTTATCAAGAACTTATCGCAAATCTAAAACAGATTGACAAGTGAGAATTCAAGAAATGATGGATTTAAAATGTGTAATTATGCAATATATATAAAGAGTGTAGATCTTTGACCATTGTACAATATTTACAACATATATTACAAGGAAGTGCAAAAATGGAGAGAAAGAAGAATGAAAAATAATTACAAGTTAGGGGACACGGAAGAGCAACGGAAGTATGGATTCTTTTCTACTCAGATGTTGGGCTTTCACTTTTACAACTGGCCATGGAATAAGAAGAAAGCTTTACAGACAGCGGAAAGGCTATTCCTTTCAGCCTCTCTCTCTCTAGTGATAGACCATTTAAGGTCTTTATTTCCTACAGATGTCTACTAGCTAGCCCTATGCAAAACCTCTTTTGTATCCATTCAGGCCTTCTCTTCTTGGTGGAGATGAAGTCTTTTCATAGGAAACTTTTGGCAGGAAACTAATGTTCTTCTGAAATTTTCAGCGTCGCTTGCAGCCTTGTGTAGTCACATCAACTCCATCTACCATTCTTGTATTCTAGTGAGCCCTCCTACCGTGATGACGTATTTCCTTGCCTAGAAATGTTATTTTCCACGCGAGTTCCCATTGTGTGGCAGTTTTCCTACTGTTGTTCTTCTGAAATTTGCACTTGCGATTCATTAGCTTTGTCCTTCCTATTTATCCCGTGTTTAGACATTGTAATCGCGTAAAATAGGCATGGTGCTTATGTAAGATGTATTTCTAAATACTTATCAATTTATAATATAAGTTACACATTTTGATCATCTTCGTATTTTTGACCTCATTATTCTAATAAAATGAGTTATAATAACGGATATTTATACACATTATCACACCCTAAAATTTAGAAGAATTCTTGTCCCCAAGCATCACTCTGCATTATGCTTGTCTTCAAGCACCATTCCCTTTTGACGACTCACCTTTCCCTTTTCATTTCTACACCTCTCAAAGCGTGAGCAAGTTTTATTCATTATTCAGGTTTGACTCTCATTGCGTACTTCTTTCTATGAAAGTATTTCAAAGTTCAGAATGAGTCAAGCTTAATGCTCAAAGGAGTTGTTATTTTTACTTTTACTTTTGAAGCTTTGCTTTTTTATTTTTGTGAGAGAAGGCAACAAAGGAGTTGTTATTTTTAAATGAATAGAAAAATTTTAAAATGTTCAGATTTCTGGCGAAGATTTAATTTTTGATAAAACGCCTTGTTTTTGGACACCTTAAGAGAGTTTTCAAAAAGTTTCAAAAGTTTTAACGCTGATTTTGCACAACCCCAAATTTAGAGGTTAGCAATGTCCTTGTGAAAATTGAATGATAAAGTTATTTGCAGAAATTTTTTACAAAAGAGGTTTGAGGTAAAATTTGCACGCCTAGTAAACTAAAGAAATATTTTCTAAGTATGGTTCCTTAACAGGTTAGACACTTGAATAACAAAGAAACTTTATTTCGCATAATTTATTTTATTGAAGTGTTATTGAACCGCGAAGAAAAATTAGAATACTACAAAGCGGGAAGTCAAGCTTGCGACAAGAAAGATTAAACGCAAAAGAATTAGATCATAAGTTATGACTTATATTATAATGGTTATAAGTAAAAGAAATAAAAATTACATAAAGCATCATTAAAATATGCCACAATTGATGACACTTAGCATATCCTTTTTAAGATTACAACAATAAAGGAGGTTTTTATGGGAGATTATTCTGGTGGAGTTATCCTCACTTTTGCTATTGGGTCACAACGTGTCGTTGGACTTGCTAGGGTCCAAAATAGGCGAATAAGGTTTGCCTGAAAGAGTTGCTGGTGGGGAATGTTGGCGATTTGGATTTGCGAGGAGTTTGAGTGATTTGTCCTTAAAGGGTTCAATTTGTAACGTAGAGGTTAAGGCGGTGAGCATGCAACAAGATGTCATTGGATTCCTCATCCTTAAAGCATTGTCCTCGCTTATATCCTGAGGCTTCCTCCTCTTCTTGTCTTTACTTCATCACATCCCATTATTGAACCCTTTCATATTCTTAGTTGGCATCAGGGTATTTTATTCATATGGATAGTGATAAGGTTTGTTTTTCCTTTTCTCCTTTACCTCTACTAGTGCCCGCAAGAGCTTTTTAATTGTATTTATCTTCTTCTCTTCTTGCATTTGGACACTTTCTCCTTCGACAAGTAGTTTCTTTTAACCCCTTTCTCAAACTCCTCGAAGATTTCTTCCTCCACCTTCGACTTTCTTCTACCTCTTTCTTTAAGGATCCAAATTTCTTTTGTTGATCTTTCTTGAGTCCCTTCGGCTAAACCTTTAAAATCAGCATCAGGCAAAGAGGTGTTCTTCATTGGATGTTCAAGATCCCCTTCCCTCACCTAATTGATCTGCCTCTTCTCCCATCTTCTTCTATTCTTCTTGTTACCTTTTCTTTTATTCATGCTTATCTTTTCACTTTCTTTTGCTTCTTCCCTTACATTTTCTTTTATTCCTATATTTTCTCCCTTAGTCCTCCCTAACCTTTCTCACTGTTTTCATCTTTTGTGAACTTAACGCCTAAGGAGGGGTTTTTAGGGAATTGTAGTCTTATGAAGGGTTTTATAAGGGAATCATTTCTTGGTGAAAGATAAAAGGAATATCTTGACGAACTAGCTAGGAGAAGACTTTTTGAAATGGTAGTGTTTTGAAGGATATGGAAATTTATAGTTTTGTGACTTGTTGTGTTTGGTTAAATGTCGAGGTTTATGATTTTGGTAAGTTTAAATAGGCTCTCTCAACTAGGGTTAAGGGTTTAGTTAATGTATGGTTAAGGTCATATCAAATTAAATGAAGCGTGCTAAACCTGACAGCCTACTTGTGGCTCAAGGTATGAGGTACTCATTTCATCTTGGAAGTTTAAGAACTTTATGAGGGAAAGACGTTCCCTATTTCCTAAAAACCTTAACGCTTCCCAATGAAGCCTACTCTCAACTTTAACGTATGAGAAGGTCAAAATTACCTAACACATTTGACTAAATCGGCCTTCTTGTAAATTGACTTCAACTTAATTGTCTTATCCCACCATACTATAACTTAGCGGTTTACCGTGCAGCCCCGACTAGGGGATATACAAAATTCACATACCAAAAAGGATTTACATATATACAAGTACTTACAGAGGTATACATGCATAAGTATCACAAAAATAGAGGTACAATTAAAAAGGTAGTAGAAGAGTTATACATTACAGTTGCACCCATTTGTTTAAGTTCATCGGCTAAAAAGAGTTGTGGTATCATCACTACTACTCCATATAGCTTTATTTGTCTGCATTGTCCTTGAACTTCATACATCACTTGCAACATGAATTTTTGCATCTTGATTGTTCAACACCGCAAGTCTATGCTCCCAATCATTCATCGTAATGTTCGAATGATCTTTCTTAGTCTTTACCGCGAAACTTAGTGAAACATGCTTTTTCATTAACTCTCCACGAGGACAATTTCTTTAATGACTTCGTAGAGGTTCTCATCTTCATTTGTGATTAACCACATTCATTGATATTTCTCTTGGCAATCCATCGAAAGATTCATTGATCATGGGGTTGGTTCAAGGAATCTTAGATTACTCTAGTACCTTGAACCTCTTCGCATGAATTTTGGCTAATCACGTGATTCACCAGGACCAAATGCTTTGCCCAAAATGATAGTAAAACTCTACTCTAATTCTTGAAATAAATCAATTCCTCGACAATGATGTCAAAAACTTGGTGCAGGATTTATGTGGTGGTTTGTCATTGTAAACTATGTGATAGGTCACGAGTCATGATCACTCTATACAAATTACTCAATATGTATCTCTTCATCACATAATCACTAAATCCTCGTTGAGTACAAGTTTTCCCACTAACTGTCCAAGTGCAAGCGAAGCAGTAGGTTTACCTAGATGATCCATGGTATTCAACTAATGCATGTAGATTTATAAGCTAGACTCCTTACCAAGAACTTATCACAAATCTAACTACTAACAACACATTGACAACTAAGAAGTCAAGAAATGATGGATTGAAAAGGTATAAATATTTAATATATATAAAGAGTGTAGGTTTTGGCTATTGTACAATATGAACAACATATATTACAAAAAAGTGCAGAAGAATAAAAAATATTATAAGTTAGGGGGGCGAGAGAACAATGGAAGTATGTATTTTTCCTACACAGATGTTGGGCTTACAACTGACCGAAGAAGAAGAAGAAAATTTTACAGATAGCAAAAAGGCTCTCTCTCTCTCTCTCTCTCTCTCTCTCTCTCTCTCTCTCTCTCTCTCTCTCTCTCTCTCTCTCTCTCTCTCTCTCTCTCTCTCTCTCTCTCTCTCTCTCTCTCTCTCTCTCTCTCTCTCTCTCTCTCTCTCTCTCTCTCTCTCTCTCTCTCTCTCTCTCTCTCTCTCTCTCTCTCTCCCTCCCCTCCCCTCCTCTATCTATCTCTCCCTCCCTCCCTCCCTCCCTCCCCTCTCTCTCTCTCTCTCTCTCTCTCTCTCTCTCTCTATATATATATATATATATACCCTACATACGTTCACAAGGCTTCTTGGTGGGGATGAAATCTTTTTATAGGGTTTAGGGTTTAGCTTTTGGCAGAAAACTACTATTCTTTTGAAATTGTCAACGCCACTTGCAGCCTTGTGTAGTCACATCAACCCCATCTGCCATTCTTGTCTTCTAGTGAGCCCTCCTCTCGTGGTGACGTGTCTTTTGCAATTCACTAGCCTTTTGCTTTCAATTTATCACGCGTTTAGACATTGTAATCACGTAAAAGAGGCATGATGCTTATGTCAGATGTATTTCTAAATACTTATGAATTTATAATATAAGTTACACATTCTGATAATCTTCTTATGCGTTTTGATCTCATTATTCTAATAAAATGAGTTATAATAACGAATATTTATACACGTTATCAGACACCCCTCGTATGAGTGTGCTAAAATTCTTATAAGCAATTCAAAAGAAGGCATCACACCAAAAGGATACTTTCGAAAAGGAACTCATGATGCTTGTGTAAGATGTATTTCTAAATACTTATGAATTTATAATATAAGTTACACATTCTGATAATTTCTTGTGCGTTTTGATCTCATTATTCTAATAAAAGGAGCTATAATAACGAATATTTATACACGTTATCAGACACCCCTTGTATGAGTGTGTTAAAATTCTTATCACCAATTCAAAAGAAGGCATCGCACCAAAAGGATACTTTCGAAAACGAACTCATGTTTTTAACGTGGTCATAACTCCAAACCCTCAAAGAGCACCATGGTAGACTCAAATGCAACTCATAATTTCATTTCTAAACAAGAAGCACGTAGGTTGGAGTTGAAATTGAGAAATAATTATCAAATCTTCAACAAAAATTTTCCTTCATCTATGACTGGGATCGAATTAATTAGAGAATTTTTACTATTAGCTATGGAGTATTTTTGTCTAATCTCTCAGGTAAGAGATTCTACTACTGAACCTTTAAACATGAATTGAAGAGTTTGCATGTATTTATTGTTATGCATTGATAGTAGCTAAAATGCATAATGCGATGTTGCAGTTATGATTGATATTATATATGATTATGCATGTTATATGGATTACATGATTATGGATGTTATGATTAATGTTTCATGCTATGATAATGATGTTTGTTACATGCTTTGGATTGGTGTCTGTTAACTTTGGCTATTAGGATGTGTATCTACATGTACAATGTCCCTTAAATCACCACCTTTCACAGATCTATGATTGTGTACGTTCGGCGGGACCAACAGTCTGTCATGTTATGTTTTATGAGTGGTCTGATGAGATCACTTACAGCTCGATATCATGTATGTGTTCCTTTGAGTTCACCAAGTGATGAGAGTGTTTTTACGGGATCACTAGATTGCGTGTGTTCCATCAGACACATGATAGATTTTGGTACCTCCTAAAGGAAAGTTAACAGATCACCTAGTGGGACCAATAGTGGGTCCCTTGTTGGGTATATTTTTATACTCACCTTTTTTTTTCTATGTTTAATAATATTTCAGATAAAGATAGCGATGAAATGGAAATCACCTTTTTAATCATTTTTATTTATTTATTTCTTTTATTTTCTTTAAAATTAGTTAAGACCAAAAACTAAGGCATATTTTCATGGTTTTCTTAATGACTTTGCCAAATTATGTTTTAAACAGTTATTTGAAATTATTTTAAATAAAAACTTACTCTTTTCAAGAAAATGTCAAAATTGTTATTTTTCTTTAAGGTAATGACCTCAGCTTAGTATACAAAGTTAGTTCGTTACATCATATCCACTGATTAACCAAAGAAACTCGATTGATGGTCACTAGGGAAAGTTCACAGATTTTACAACTTATCCTGATGCAATTTCTCAATTAGGAAATACCAAAAAATGTTTTCTTCTATCTCCTATCTTCATTTGTCTACTTACCATTTATGGGAGGATTGTTAGAATAAATGACGTTACCTTATAACTGATTGTTTCACTTCATGAAAATAACCAAATTATAGAGAAATGGCACAATTGTTCCAATGGCCACAAGTACTTTAAATTAATTGTTCTCTTCAGTTTGTAAGCAGAACAGTCTTGGTTTTCATAATTTTTTGCCATCTCTAAAAATTATTTCTCTACATTATCTTCTTCATCTTTTCCAATTAATTTTTTAAATTAGTTAAAGTAGCTTTATTTTTGTACATCTTTAATACATTATTCTCTTCCACTATTCATATATATGCATAGATAATCCCTGATTAAGTTGAAAGCTAAAATGAAACAATAAAAGAAATATAAGTCACTAATGAGACATTAAGAATCTTAGCTTCAATGGCTGAAAAAAAAAAGGTTGCACCCTAAGAGAATATATCTCATATTGCATATTTTACTTGAAATCATTAATGAATCAACCACTTTGGTGTGCAACATTTTGGCTATATAAAAGTCTCATCCTTTGGACAATGGATGAAGAGAGAGATCCTTTTAAGTTTGGTTTAAGAAAGCTTTGAAAATGGCTCAAATTTGTAATATCTCAGAGGAGGTGAAGCTGAATTGTTGTGGTGATAAGTTCTATGACTTTTTTGTAAACAAAATGGATTGTTATACTCACTTGTTCCCTCAAAATCTTCAGAGCTATAAGTTTGTGGAGGGAAATAGATTTACTCATGGCAGTGTCACCCATTGGAAATATGACTTTGGTGATGATCTCTCTCTCTCTCTTTCTACCTATCATTATGTTATTTTGTATAATTTCCCTTTCAATCCTCATATTTTATATTATATTAATTTGATGTTACAATGTTCGTCTTTTGATCGGGGCATGATGAGGCTATTGTTAGAGAAAAGGAATCTAGTTGGGATGTCCTTAAACATCTACTATCTTGCCTTGTGAATATATATTTAAAGAACTTTTTAACTTTAAACATATGTTTGCTTTAGACCTATGATTAGGGTCAATTTTACACAAATGTTTGGAAGAAATGTGAACAAAATGCAGATGTTGATGGGTTTCTTTTAGAAATTTTTATTTTTAAACAAATCTAGTGAAATTATTAATTGAAAATGCTTTAGGAATTATATGATACTTGCCTATTAATACATTTGGTTGCTACTTTTTTTTATTTGTGTGTGTATATATATTTTCTATATTGATGTTGATCGAAATTCTGAGAATATTTCTTAAAAGTATTTTAAATCACATGTCAATCCAAATTATTGAGTTTGATGGAATTACTGTAAAGCTAAATATATTGTAAATTATTAAGAGTTTAACTTGAAGCTATTGCGTTTTTATTAAATCCTCCATCAATTCAAAATTTTTAGTCAAGAGATTACGAAAAGTGTAATTATATATATTTTTTTAGGATGTTTGTAAAAATAGGAAAAAAAATAATAGGATTTTTATCGGTATATTTTTGTTGGACCGAAAAGTAAATAGTCATTTCATAATCCTATAATATATCTAATTACTTGTAATATTTGTTATATTTACAATATAAAAAAAAGTATTATAGATTTTCTTTTCCTAAATCTTTTCTGTTATTGGATACAATTTTCTTTTTTGTTATTAAAAAATCTTGTGACATTTGCAAAAATGACAAAATAAGTTATAATAATTAAGTCCATAACACACACTTTATTATTTGCGAAAATGACAAAAACGAAGTCCAGCCCACACATCAAAAAGTAAAATGTCACAAATGCCCTCGTTACTAATATTCGTTGGATACACCTAATACTCTTTAATATAACTGATACTTCTTTATACACATGATATATTTAATTGATACACTTGATGCACCTGATTCCTTTTTATACACTCGATACCTTTTGGTAGACTCCGAAAACATTACTAATATATGTTTGATACATCTGATGCACTACAGATACATTTAGTATTCTTTACTTATACAATTGATTGATTAAATGCACTTGATATGCTTGAAGTTCTACTTATGCATTTGATATACTATTGATATCCACTTTATATACTGTTGATATCCACTTGTAAACTTGGTTCATACTTGATAACAATTCACTTTACTGATATGTTTTAACAATATATTGTTGATATACTTGATAATGATACATTGGATTACATCATTCATATACTTAATAATACTCTAATGAACTGCATAAAATTTGAAAAAATGAAAAAATCACGTAGTAAGTATATTAACCAACTAATACATATAATATAAGTATATCACAACACTGATATACAAAACTCAGACAAAATAAAACCAAAACAAAATTAATGTAAAAAAATAAAATAAAATAATTTAGAATCAGATTCAACTCAAAATACACATCGAAAAAAGTAAAAAAACAAAACACAAATGAAATTAAATTACTCCGATGAACAACCATTATATTTCGTATTGTAATTATTATATTATTGATATTCTAAAATTAAGATTAAGACAGAAAGAAAAAATAATTTTTCTAGTATAAAAATAAACAAATAATTAGGGTCTTAAAAAATTGGAGAATAAATAAAAAATGAGTAGGACATTAAAAAGAGGAAGATAAATAAGTTATTAAAGGGTAGTCTAGGAATAATAACAAATTTAAGACGGGGCGAGAATTTTGTCATATTTGTAAAGTTCTATAACAATATGCTATAATTAGTATATCATATTCATAAAATGTTATTTTATCCAATTTTCTAAAAATCTAATATATATTTTATAGTTTTCTGCTTATAATAAATTTTTAAAATTTTAAAATGACGTGGCAAACATAAAATTGACCTAATCACAGTGGCCACTATTTTACACATTATTACATACATAATCCACTCTAGATTTAAATTTTATTAAATGTTTAATTGTAATATCGCATATCAAATAAGGATGTCATTTATTGTAATAATAAATTCTCTATGTTCAATGCTTGTAGGGTAACAAAATCTTTATTAAGTTTATACATTGCATACAATATAAGGATGTATTATTCTATATTAAACCTTTATTTTCAAGTAATTAGGTTAACCATGTGATTGAGTGTAATTTAAACCTCTACATAATAATAAGAAAAAAAGGCTTCTTGATTGACTATATTAATTAATTTGCATCACAGGTCTAATGATTAAAATCAATATGTGAGTGATCTCATTTAAATTAGAGATTTTGATGAGACTAATATTAACAATATGATTTGGTCGTTAAAATATCCTTACTCGACTACATACAATTCAAACAAGTATATTTTCAAGCTTGTGATTGAAAAGAAAAAAGAAAAGTTAGATCTACCATCTAACCTAATTGATATCTCAAGTTAAAAGTATTATTTAATGTTGTTTTAGTATCCCGTGCCATTTTCTTTAATTTTTCAATGGATCGTGGTAAATTAAGGGAGACATCCATAGTATATATGTAACGACCCAACTTTTCTAAATAAGTCGAGATCGATAATTTTTAACAAATAAAGACTTTGATTAATATAAAACAAAACGTAAACAATTAAAAAAAAAACATCTTCAAGTCAGGCCTGATTTTTAAACATTCAAGAAAACATAAAATAGTACTATTTACAACAAACGTTTGTAAACTAAATTTCAATTCATTTTAAACCTCACAAGAACCCATAAGCGGAAGCAAAAAAAAAAAAAAACACGTTTCCTATGGCATCATGCTTCCTTCCTGCCCCTCGCCTGTTTGCCGCCTTTATTACCTTTGCCTGAAAATTAAACATAAGAAGGGTGAGTATTTTAAATACTCAGTAAGAGACCCTCTACTGGTCTCGTCAGGGGAAAATAAATTGTTAAAGTTCTATTGGGACACCCTGTACAGTCGCAGTCTTGTGATCCCGTAGGATACACATTTCAGTCTAACGCCCCGAAGGACGTACATATCAGTCTAACGCCCCGAGAGACGTACATATCAGTCTAACGCCCGAGAGACGTACATATCAGTCTAACGCCCGAGGGACGTTCATATCAGTCTAACGCCCCGAGGGACGTTCATATCAGTCTAGTGTTCTGCAGAAACACATATCAGTCAAATGCTCCCGAAGGTGCACAATAAATTGGTGATCCCGTGGGACACCTACAAGGTAAACATCCCAATACAACCTAACAATTTATCCCCTCATTCCATTCAACCCATCTTTCAGTTACTTCAAATCACAAAGTCCTTTCTTTCAACATCCTAACAGTCAACTTATTTTACTACAATCATATGTCTGTCAGTAAAATGCTAATACATCAGTCAATCCACTATACAGTCAAGTCAATACACCCCTCAGTTCACCAGTACAAACCACAGTTCAGTATAATCCACATCCAACCGAAACAAATTCACTAGTTCACATCCAATCTTTATACAGCACAATCTATTAATATCATCATGTACACATAAGCATAATTTCAGTCATTCACATGTATACTTTCGGCAATCCACATCAATTCACACATCAATGTATATATATATTGTTTCCAGTCAAATACAACATACACTAAACATTTAGTCTGCAATCAAACATGTACATCTTAATCATCATCCATACAGTCCAACACAACTCAAAAACTTTAGGTGAGTCCAGTAGAAAATCCCTTACCTCACTTTTATGCAAGTTCTTCAATCTACTAAGTCCAATGAATCAAATCCTAAACATAATCAATCATAAAATCAACATCTTTCTAAATAGTTTCAACCATTCAAATTACCCCATATGTAAATTCCACAACTTACCCAAGAAGTGGAAAATCAAGTCCACTTCAACCTTTTGGAAAATCAAGGATTCGCTCACTGAATCAAGATGTACCTTCAAGAATTAAGCATTTCGCCAACAATTAAATCCAATGGCAGCATCCAACAAAAACCAAGAAAACCAACAAAAACCATAACTTGTTCTTACCCAAATATGAGCCCAATGGTTCACGGCGAGGCAGATCTGGACGACGATTTGCTTTCCGAGGGAGGCACGACGGTTGTGAGCGGAGAGGCACGGCGGTTACAGGCGGATGGGCGCGACGGTTTAGATCTGAAGAAGAAAAGAGAGGGTGGCGGTTGGGTTCGGCGAGCGGCGGCGGTTTTGCTTCGCGAACGGAGATGGAGACGGCAGATCGGCGCGCGGGACGACTGCAACGCAGATCTGGACTGGCAGCGGCACGGTCTTGCTTCGCGGCGGGAAGGAAACGGAAGGAAAAGGATCGGCGGCTGGGCTGCGGCTGAGCACGAACGGAAGGAGAAGAGGAACGGAGACGGCCGGCGGCAGTTGCTGCGCGAACGGAGAGAAGGGGAAGGTGGGTCGCGTGGCGCACGGGAGGAGAAGAGAAATAGGGAAAAGAAAAGAAAAAGGAAAAAGAAAAGAAAAGGAAAAAGAAAAAAAATAAAATATATATATTTCTTTTTCTTTTCTTTTTATTTAAATTAAATATAAAAATATATATATATATATACCTTTGGGGCATTACAATATAAGTTTGATATCAAGTATTTTATTATAAAAAAATTCCAAAGACTAATAAACAAAATAGCCAATTTTAAAAAATGGCAGAGATATATGGATGACATTGGTTATCTTTACAAACTCATATTAGATTTATTATCTAAACCTAGGTTTGTTTTCCTTGTCAAGTTGTATAAGAGTCATACTAATAGAAAAATAGTTTTACGTATATCTTTATTGAGAGGAAGACTTTTAAGTGGTTTGAAAAACAAGGCTATTAAGAACGTATTATGTCCCAAGCAGATAATGTAATATTATTATGAAGGTATGTGAAAAGGGTTCGTATTCAACATTAATGTGGCCAAACCAATTGAATATAACATTTGCTCCTATTGGATTTACTAAAAGTTACTTTTTCTTTGTTAACTCCAATTCTTGGATTGTAAAGGTTTGCTTTTTAAATTTTTTTATTGGTAGGTATCCCGGCAGAAGTAAAGACAAGGCTACTTGTGGATGAACCTAACAAAGCAGTAATATTTGAATGTGTTGAAGGAGATCTATTAAAAGACTTTGAAATGTTCCAAGTGAAAGTTGAAGTTAGAGATGGTGGTAAAAATGGTGTTAGCTCAGTTAAATGGTCAGTGGGATTTATGAAGGCAAATGAAGATGTGGCTCCACCACATAACTATCTCCAATTTGGAGTGAAAGTGTGCAAAGGCCTTGATGCTTACCTTTCCAAACAAATAATGAACTAAAAGAAGAGGAAAAAAACAAAAAGAGAAAAAAAGACCATAAACTTGTTTATGGTTTTATTTAAATAATAATCTATACATAAATTGGGCTGTCATCATATGTTTCGTTTCCCATTATTTGTACTTTTATCTCAATTGTTATGTGTATTGTGTACAAGGTTGAAGGTTGATCAGAAGAATTCAACTTCATCAATATTTTAATATTTGCTAGCTTGCTTATCTCCTTCTATGTAATATTTTAATTTTTTTATGGGTTGCAGTGTAGACTGTCTTTGAACATTCATGAAGATCATGTTTTTGTTTAACAAGGGTTCTCTTAACTTTTAGAGGTGTAAAAAACTCGTTGATGATAACTCGGAAACTTCGATTGCATACCCAACTCATATTATATGGGTTGAGTTGGGTTAGTTTAAAATGTGGGTTGGGTTGGGTTGGGTTGGATTGAATTTTTTATTTTTTTTCAGGTTAAGTTATTGGATCTCGAGTTGGAGGGTTGAAAAATTCGAGTCAATCCAACTCAACTCAAATTAATATATATATATATATATATATATATATATATATATATTATTTATTTATTTAATATAAGTTAAACAATTTTATGAGTTTCGAGAGATTTTTTGTTTGCTTAACTTGATACGAAACATATTTGATTTATGGTTGATGATTTCCATTTACAAACATTAAAATTTAGAAACGAAAAAAAAAAATAATGATACAACCCGACAACCCTAACCCAACCCAACCCATATTTTACGAGTTGGGTTGGAAACTTAATTTGAGTTATTTGGGTTGGCAACCCAACAAACCTGAAAATATGGGTTGAGTTGGGAATGTCTCCCAACTCAATCCATTTATACTCCTAGATAAAAGTCAAAACGCGCCACTAAAAGTATTAGCAACATTAAGACATGCATGAGTAAGAATGCTTCTGTAACTTTGTAGCTAAAGGTTTTATGACATAAGACCCGAGTATATGGAATATAAGGGTTTTTCTTTTGAAGTAATAGGTGTTTTGGGAGTATGTATTTTGAAGGACAGATAATTGTGTTAAGGTTACGTAAAGCATTAAGGTTATGTAACGCGATGATTCCGTTGAAACTAGGCGACCCAATGAAGGAAGTTATTGTGTCTGTGAATAATTTGGTGTTTCGATGTTATATCGCAAGAGAAGTAGGCATGGAAAGTTAAGAGAATTTGAGGAAATTTTTAATTGTGATTAATTAAGGCTATGTGTAAATAATTAAGCTAAGTATGGTCTGGAAAGTTAATAAACTTAGGAAAATTGCATCATATGACAAAAATATTTAGAAAAAACAGCCCGTGATACCTATTTTTTGCATATTTCAAATATGACAAATATGACAAGTAATTGGTGATATCAGATGACTATCAAACGGTTATCAGAGGGTTATCAGATGGCTATTAGAGGGCTAACAAAAGTTTATTGGCTTTCAAATTTGTTACTTTTGTAATTTAGAAAATGTAGTGATATGAGCCCTGTTATCATAAATCTTTTTGCTATTTTTGCAAGCACCCCATAAACATATTCATGTAAAGTGTCAAGTAAGTATTGGTGAGCTAAGGAGAGTTTAAGGAATGACTACTTTGATTTTTTTAGATTAGTATAAATAGGACTTAAAGATTTAAAAAGAGTTATTTTTTAATTACTAAGAAAAAGTACTAAGAGTTGTGCTTTTGAGAAGGTCACCCGGCGAGAAGAATGGTTTTGTTGATTAAGCTTTCAAAAGAAGGGAACTAGTTTGTGAGTGATTTTCTAAAGACGAAAAAGATTTTAAAGCTTTCTTTCTAAAGTCATAAATTATATTATGCTAATGTTTAACGCATTGTACAATCTTGTTGATATTTATGAGAAATCTGTGATTGTTTGAAAGAAAAAGTTTCTAAAGTTGAAGTTTTCATGTTTTCATGTTATTTGTATGAATTGCTCATATGTGAGCAAATCATTAGTTTTTATTCCTATCAATAAGCGAGCTATTATGTGCACATAATGAGTCAAGGCAACCGTGGGGTTTACAAACCACATGGTAGTAAGAAGTTGACTAATGCGTTTGAGTTAACAGCCTGAGCAATGGAAAATGAACTGGGACGTTCTCTAATGGATCTTGATGATGATACAGTCATCCCAATAGTCTATGCATGGGATGGTTCACGTTCTTTGTAAAAGGAATAAGAACGGCTAATAATGTGTGATTTATGTTTTGGAATGAGGTGTTGAGTGTTTATGGAAATGAATTCACATGATTGAATTGTATTCTCCATAAAGGATTTCCAAAATACCACTCACTAAGTATTTGACTAAGGTTTTAAGTTCTCATTCTCTAGGTTATCAAATGTTGAGGCCAAGTTGATAAGGGTAAGGTGAATTGGTACGCATTAAGGCGTTAGCCAGACATTTTAAGTTTGAATATGAAGAAGTTGTGCTTGTTGGGATTGATGCCCTAAATTTTGTGGTCTTGTGGTCTTGTAGTTTGTAATTGTATATATTATACAAACATTTTATTTATCTAATAAAATAAAGTGTGTTATTTTATTTGACATTTAGTTGTATTAACCCACAAAAACCAATAAACTAACATCCAAGGTTATCTTATGTAACCTAAACATGTATGTGGAGACATACAAGTGGAAAATGTTTAAATGATAACCTAAATGGTCTGTAGTAGATGGATAAGGCTGGATACCTTATCCTGGTGATACTACGTACGAATACGGTCTCCATGCTTTGTAGTTGTTACAATTGTTCTAAAGTGCGACAAATGATTTGATCTTAATCATTCATGTCGAGACATTAGAGCAGGGGTATTCTAATACAAAGAGTTTGTATAAGATCGGAGCATGAAATGAATAGTTTCTCTTACCAACACCGTTATTAGTTGAGACTACATTTCACCAAAATGACCATAGGTGACTTGACCTGAATCCTGAGTGAGTTGTGAACTCCTGCCTATGAAGGCAGTACTTTGATTTGCATGGGTGAGAGGGGCCTATATCACCGACTCAATAGGCCTACCATTTTGGGGATTCGTTTGATTAGGGAGCTGGGAACACAACTACACACGAAGGAATTCACTTATTCTCAATAGATAGAGTAAGTAGAGAAATTGCTCTCTTAAGGGCTGATTCTAGGGCTTGAACAATGTGGCGTCACACCCTCTCTTGCCTGAGAGGAGAGTTATAGTGGGACTATAACTATTGTTCATTAGAGGGATTGGTGGTACGTAAGGAGTTAGATGTAACTACATGAGCAAAACGGTAATTTTTAGCCTAGATGTACTTATGAGCAATTTGTGAAGGGTCATTGCATTGTTGATTGGTTATATCTAATGGACACAAAAATATATCTACAGTAAGAAGAGTGCAACTATTGCTCTTTAGTGGAATGACCGGTAGTTAATGAATAGTGATTAATTTAATTAAAGAGTTTAATTAATTAATCTCACATCATTGGAGCTTTAATCTGTAGGTCCATAAAGTCCATTGTTACCTCAATAAAGATAAATGAAAATCAAATTTATTTTGGTTTAATTTGAATAGTTCAAATTGATTAAAGTGAATAAATTGTATATGATACAATTAATATGATGTATTTGATACATTATACTATAAAGTTTTTGTGAGAGAAGTTAATATTTGAATATGATTCAAATAATAAGATTCATAAATAAACTATAGATTAAAAATTAATATGGATTCCATTCATGTTAAAACTATAGATCATATGAGAAGATCTAAACCATTAGTTATATTATATATGATATAATATAAAATTAATATTATATAAGATATAATATAATTTGAATTTATATTATATTTATATTTATATTAATTTAAATAAAAAAAATAACTCCAAGGGAGTTATTCTACTTAATGGGAGAGGGAGGAAGTTATTTTGATAACTTTCCCTTTCATCTCTCTTCATATCTTTTGGTTAAGATATAGAAGAAAGGTGGCAATCTTTTTTAATGGTTTTTTGATATCTATTGCTTCCATGAAGATAATTTCTCTCTGCAAATATTTTTTCCTTTAAACAAAACAAAAACATAGAAGCTCCACAAACTCTCTGTAATTTTTTTTTTATCTTGAGGATAACAAGGAAGACTTCATGGTTTCGTGGTATTCTTTGGGAGGTTCGAGAATTCTTGAGAGGTTCTATAAACGTTAGTTTTCTTTTCTTCTTTTCTTCCATAGAAGCATGTTTAGGAGTTTTCTCTGTGTTTCAAGTTGAATTTCTTTTGCATGGCGTTCACACGTCTCTGCTATGGGAATTCTATTCATTCAGTGCTAGGCATTGGAAACCTTAAGTCTTTGTTTTAAGTGTTTGTTGTAAAAGAAAGCATGTATTATGTATTTGGAACCCATGTTGTTAAGTTAATAAAAGATGAAGTTTGATTTTTTATTTGACATTGTGTTTTCTTATCACAGGTTTAAGTTTGAACTAGGCGATAAAGCTATGGTTCAAGTTTAAGAGTGAACGTTTTGGCAGTTCATATGATAATTGAGGTGTCAGGGGCTGTTGATCAAGTCTCGTGCTGCAACACATTGAAGAGATTAAAGCCCTTAGCAGCGAAAAATTTTACAAAGATTGTAGATCAATTTAATTGAAAACTTAAAAAATATCATGCATTGGCAAAATAATACATAAACCAATTTTTTTTATTACTAAACATGCTTACTAATTATAGATTAGAGAAAGAAAAACCTACGTAGTTTGACGCCTCTGAATCTACTAAAACTCCAAATTTGAGACTTTGAGAGAATCATGAGATTCTATTAATTTAAAAAATATTCAATTAATAAAAATATTAAATAAATTAATCAATTAATTAAATTAACAATTAATTAAATAAAATTTCATTAATTAATATTTCATTTAAATCATATTTGATTAATATCTCTTGCATATCCTATAGTTTTAGTTTAATTAATTTAATTTAATGAAACTAAACTAAACTATTAATTAATTCTTCAATTAATTAATTGCTAAATTAAATATCTTAATTAATTGCTAAATTAAATATCTTATGTTTAATTTAATTCAAATTTGAATCATATTCAAATATAAATTTCTATCATGACTTATAGTTTTAATGTGTATTATATACACATTAAATTTTAACCGATAGTTTTAATATGAATCCAATTCACATTGATATTTAAACTCATTCAAATATTTCATCTCTCATAAATTAATTTTGAATCATATTCAAAATTAAATTTATATGATAAATTTTAATTAAAATATAATTTTTATATTGTAATGTATCAACATACATTATACTAATTCCCAAAGTAAATTTGAACATTTCGAATTACAACCAATATAAATAAATCTTATTACCCTTTACGAGCTAAGAATGGGACCTAATGGACCTACACATCAGAAGCTACAATGATATGAGATTAATTGACTAAACTCATTCACCACATTAATCAATATTCATTAACTGTGTGTACACTCCACTAAAGACTCACAATTAAACATTTCTCACTGTAGATATATTTATCTATCAACGAATATAGACCAATAACAATAAGTTAGTCCTTCATGAGTGTTTGTAACACCAATTGAGTAAAATTATCATTTTACCCCTGGTTACTTCTAGCTCATAAATACCAGTGCTCCTCTAATGAACAACCTTTTATGGTCCAACCAATAAACATAAGTCTCTCTCATGTCGTAAAGAGGGTAGGGCCCCTTATTCAAGTATCAGAGTGAATTCTATCTTGTGTAATTATGTTTCAAGCTTTCCACTCGGTCTTGTCCCCAAAATGATAAGCATATTGAGTCGGCAATCTAGCCACCCTCACCCGTACAAATCAAAAGACAATTCCTTGCAAACAAAAGTTCATAATACGTACACTCAAGATTAAGACTAAGTTACCTAGGTCATCATAATAAAATAGAAACTCAACTAGTCAATGGAGTTACATCTAGTGGTTACTATTTCGTAGTTCGGTCTGATGGAAACTTATTGCATAGGATACTTTCACTCGCATGTCACCTACACGAATGCGTTGGATTATTGTGTTTGTATCAAATACAAATTGAGTCGTATCCATATTAGGATAAGGTACTCAGCCTTATCCCTATACTATGGATCCTTTAAGTTGATCCTAAACATTGATTCTTATATGTCTCTACATACTGTTCAAGACTCATCAAACATATTAGGATGCTAGTTTATTGGATTTAGGTTATTAAGACAAAAATAATAATATAATCAATAACGCTTATTGAAATAATAATAATAACATTTTATTAATTAATAACGGTCAACGAATTATATTTACTTTTGGATTTTAGGACATAAATCTCAACGCACATATATTCATTGCCTACTGCAAAAAGATAACTTTTACTGACACATATGCACTACTAAAACTCAGTTTTAGCAACTTTTATTTGTTACTATTTGTTTTTTGTACAGTGATATGCAAAGTTTGCCACTAGAATATTAGTCTTAGTAAAATAAATAATAAGATTGTTACTAAAAGTAGATCGATGGTCATTGCATGTATCTTTTGCAACATATGCAAGCACCATAAAAAATAATATTCAATTTAACATATAAACCTATATCATTAATACAAAACTAGGCTATAACGATCAAATTTATACTAAGCTGAGAACACTACCACAAAAATAATTGACAATTTTACATTTTCTTAAAAAGAGAAAACCTAAATCTTTATTAAAATAATTTCAAATAATTATTCCTAAAATACAAGTTTGCATAATCAACAAAAAGTACCATGAAAAAATGTAGCAGAGTTTACAAATTTTTAAAAATAAAAATAAATGAATGAAATAAAAATTTTAACATAAAATTTTAAAATCGAAATACTGATAAATAAAGGGTCATGGCTATTGGTTATTGATTAGCAATACGATCGTTTGTCAATAGGCATGAGATCTATAATTAACGATAACAATTGATCATCATCGATCAAGATGTTCGCCTGATGACAGTAACGTCCAAGTTGTAGATCATTGACGATCAATAATCGATGGCGAAGACGATTCAAAGGCGACGATATCAAAATGATCTGAATGATGATTAACAAAATTGGTTTTCGCGACCGTTGATCGATCATGATATGTCATCATAGTTGATCGTAAAGTTGGCTAACGTTTGTTGCCAACGGTTATCAATAATCATTGATAAGAGATTTAAGTGATTTTTTTTCTAAAACACATGACATTCAATAAAAAAAACAACGTATTCCAAACCCATGGATTTGGTTTTTTAATCCTAGGAATTGTATTCAAAGAGTCCAAACATGGGTTTGGCTTCCCCCCTAATTTCGACCTCATCGGTCAACATCACCTTAGGCAACTACCACCACTTAGTAAACTCATTTTTAACCCCTTCTTTATACTACTATCTCAACTAAATCCTAGTTTTCAACTAATCTCAAATCCAACTCATTCACTTGTTTCAATGGAAGGCTTAGAAATGCTATAGTTCACAGTTTACAAGAATGGTGTCAAATTCCCAAATTTTATTAAGGGCCACTTGTACTTATATGGCATAATATAAAATAAAACTTGAGTTCATGACCTAACATTTTAAATTTTGCACGATTAACAAATCACCAATCGTAGCCCATTTGAAATTTTTGGATGACCAAAATGTCCTTATAGTTAAAAATATCTAACTACATTTGATTACCATCTCATTCTTATTTCATTGTCATCCTATTGCCACTAATTATCAATGATATCGATTGTCAGATTTTTATTTCTAGTACATTGTTATCGAATTGTTAATGATACTGATTTTGAAGGGATAAAAATCTTACACAGCAGAAGAATTAACAGAACCATAAACTCAATTTAATTGGGAACTTAAAAATACCAGTACATTGCCAACATGAGCTTAGCTCAACTGGCACCTGTATTTTCCTGTGGACTAGAGGTCCCGGGTTCTAATCTCCACCCGAGCATTTATTACAATACCTTTGAAAAAAAAAACTAAAACACCAAATTAAGTCACCACCACTAAGAGATCCTCTTCACCAAAATATTTATGACCCGTATAGCAAAATAAAAAGCCCGCTTTTGAATTGTGTATCATGAACTACACACGTCGTGTATCATGATCTACACGATTGTTTACTAGGACTTTTCAAAACCATCGTTTGCCAATTTCTTCATGAAAAATATAAAAGTGATGATAGATATGCATAAATTAAAATTTGTATGGTCACATAGAATCAAGTTGCATAAGCTATTCTCATGGGGAGTACAAACTACAGAGACAATTGGTGTAAATAATCAAACAACAGAGACAATTGGTGTAAATAATGAGAAACAAAAACGTACATAATCAAATAACTGGGCTGATGCATGTATGGACTCATATGATTGTAATACGCTGATACGAGTGCCAGCATACGTGCCAAGTAATAGTAGTATAGTAAAACAGTCCTTGAAGGGCTGAGTATATCATCCGTAGGGATCAAATTAAATATCACAGTTTTATTTTCCAATTTTACAATGGTTTTAATTTTAGATAAGGATTTGAAAACCGAATTTTAAACTTTTGATTTTTTGAAAGCAATAACTAAAAGTAAGACAATTATGAAAATTCAAAAGGTAAAATGTTCTGGGATGTTGATTTCATTCCATTACAAATCATGTTTAGATTTTAATATGGAATCTCAGGTAAACAATAGGTTAAAGTCTAGAATTTGTTTTTAAATTATTTTCCCTAAAAAAATTATTTATCTCATGCAACTAAGTGATTATTAATGAAGTAATCACTGGGCAGTGTCAAACCACCGCCCATCTACGTTCGAACATCATGCTACCGGCAGCGTCTCTCTCTATCACTTTGAAGCTGAACGTTTCGTCTCCGTCGTCGTCGTCTGCTCGAAGCTGGCCATTCCGCTCCATCATTTTCCATGAAGCATCAGCATCCTCCGTCGCGTCCTCAGTCTCCGTTCAGCGTACTCCGACCATCTCTTTCTGCCTCTGTCTGGCTCAGGTGTAGTCACGTTCGCGAGCCGTTTTTGCCATTTAAGTCTACTTGATTTTGCACCTGAGCCATGAAGCCCCTCTCCCTTGGTGTGAGCCATTTGCCTTTCTCCTAGCCGAGTCGCATCTCTTCTCCAAGTCAAGCTGCATATTTGGTATCTTTTGAGTAATTTGTTTTTTTTTTTTTTTTTTTTTTTTGCCTCTAATTAAATTAATTTGGATTTAATTTTAGACTTTTACCTTGAACGTTTAATTGGCTAAATTGGAGGACTTAAATTGCGGAATTTTTTCCAATCAAGGTCGACTTTATTTCAACCTCAACTTTGGATAAATTGAATTGAGTTGATTTTTGGAATAATCAACTGTTATTTTTATTATTTCAGTTATTGGATTCCATTTCTGTTTAGGACCTATCTATTGGAAAACTTTGATCGTAACTATCAGAAAAGATTTGTTAAGCTAATCTCTTAGGTAAAAGATTCTACTACCTAACCTTCGAAATAGAATTCAAAGCTTGCATGTATTTGTTTTCATTGTCTTAAGGTAGCTAATATGCATAATGTGACTGATATAGATGGATACCACACATGACTGCTATATTATGACTGATATGTTATGATTGATTTGTTATTACTGATGTGTTATGGCTGATATGACTGAGATATGATATATGATTGAGATATGTTATGACTGAGATGATCATTGACATGTTATGACGCATGATATATTAATAACATGATAAGGACATTAGGATTGATATTCATGCCATGATAAGATGTTAATGATAGGTTACATGCTAAGGACTGTCGGGTTATGTTAACTTGTCTGTTAGGGTCGTACAGATATGGGTGTCCCTCGAGATCACCACATTTTTATGACTGTGTGTGTTCAATAGGACCACCAGTGTATCATGATAACTTTTATGTGTGATTCGATGAGGTCACTTACAATCCAATTCTCGGAGGTGTTCTTTCAGGTTCATCGAAGGCTAGATGTGTTCCTACGAGATCGCTATAACTAAATAGCATGTGTTCGGAAGCACGATAATTATGAGGTATTTTCTTATGGGACCCTAATGAGAAGTTCACAGACATCTAGCGGGACTAATAGTGGGTCCATTACTGTAACGATCCAACTTTTTTACTAAGCCGAGGTCATTATCTTAAAGATAAATAACAATTTTGAAATTTTCTTGAAAAGAGAAAAACTAAAATTTTCATTAATACCATGAAAACATGCTCCATGAGTTTTACAAATTTTAAAGATAATAAAAACAAATAGGTAAAAAGATTTAACCTTGAAACGCTGAAAACAAACAATAAAAAGTGTCCCCATATGGTAAGTCACAAATCCTTTCATCTCACTCGCCAAATTTTCTGTATATTTACCTTTGTCTGAAATATTAAACATAGAAAATAATGAGTACAAACACATACTCAGTAAGGGACCCACTACTAATTCAGGTAGGCGTGTTTGTTAACTTTTCGTTAGAGTTCTGTAAGAAGATATCGCATAACTATTGTGCTCCCGAACGCATGCTATCTAGTGATCCCATAGGAACATATTTGGGCTCTTGGTGATCCTGAAGGAAACACCCTAAAAGAGAGTCAGGCTGTGAGTGATCCCGTCGAATCACACATAAAAGCTGGCCACACAAGCATAAATGGGTGGTGATCCCAAGGGACACTCATACAATACGACTCTAACGGATAAAGCTAACTGAACATCATAGCCTATACATATAGCATAACATAAATATCATGTCTAAATCATAATGTATCTCAACCATAGTATATCTCATTCATAATAATATCTTATTCATAACATATCGTGGTCATCACATATCTCAGTCATACATAACGATTGTCTATGTGACTACCAATATCAATCATTCTCAACAGTCACATCATGCATCATAGCTACGCTAATGCATAATAAGGAAAAACATAATGTCAAGGGTCTAATAAAAAAAATGTCTTACCTGAGATTAGCTAAAAATATTCATTTGCTGACAATAAAAATTCTCAAATTAATCCAATCATAATCATAAAAGGAAATTTAAGTATTTTAATTAATAAAATTAATAGTTGACTTTCATCCAAAAATTCTCTCAAATTAATTAACTTCCCTAAAAAATTGAGGTTGAAACCTTGGAAAAAATTCGTTTTTTAAATCTTCAAGATTTGCCAAAGAGACTTTCCAAATTCATGCAATCAAAATAAATTCCAAGATGAAGAACCTTTTCTTTTTGCGATCTCTTATTTCAATTTGAGCATTCCAATTCTATGTATAAACCTAAATAATAATATTTATCATTATTAATTTCTTTTCCTTTTCCTTTTCCTTTTAATAGAATATATATATATATATATATATATATATATATATATATATAAACATATATTTTTATTTTCATTATCTTTCCTCGCTAAAACAACTTTTGTCTTTGAAAGTAGTTATCTTCTTCAAAAATCAAATTTCTCTCTTGTTAAATCCCATCAAATCCAAACAATTTTATTCCTTTGCTGGTAAAGAATTTTACTCTACTTATCTTTTTCAAAAATCAAATCTTCTCTCTCGTTAAATCCCATCAAATCCAAACAATTTTATTCCTTTACCAAAATAATTTTACTGTTGCAAATAGTTATATTTTTCTAAAATATAATTATTTTATTTTTCTTTGTAAGCAAATATTCTCTCTCCAAATAATCAATTATATTCTTTCATATAATTAATTTTTCACGGATAGAATTATATTTACTATTTTTCATAATAATTATATATATAACCACATATACATATAATTATCAAATTTGTAACAAAATTTCTACGCTTCATTGTAATTAAATAACATTCAAATTATTTATATAAATTTAAATGTCTATAAAACCGAATAATTTCCACAAATTTACTTAAATCTCATAACATTAAATTAAATCAAATTCTCAACAAACACCACAACTCAAGTTCTCTAACGCTCAACAAATTAAAAATAATTAAACAAAATTAAGATAATTATCTCTAAAAATTATCTTAATTTTTCGAGGCATTACACTTACTGAGTATATGTTTATACTCACCCATTTCTATGTTTAATTTTTGAGGCAAAGGTAAAGATAGAGTTAGAGAAAAGTTGACGAATGACAAGAAGTGACCATGGTTCGTGTTGCTTCTGCCTTATGTTTATAGTATTTTGATTTTTTGGCATTTTATTTAAATTTATCGGACTTACGTTTTACTTTTATGTTAATTTCTTTAAAAGTTTAAATAGAGTTCAAACTAGCATTTTATCTACCTACTTTATTTACGATTTATAAATGAATGTTTGAAATTTTTCATTAAAAATTTAGTGTCTTTCTTTTATATATTTTATAAAAAGTCTTTATTTATTTAAGTAGTAACAACGTTAGCTTAGTATAAAGAGTTGGATCGTTGGTACTCTAAAAGATGCAATGAGTTAGAAAAAACATATTTATGTCCACTTTTAGCGTCTTGTCTATCTCTTTATTTCACGTCCTCCCATTCGAATGTTCACGTATGAAGTCCATGGCTTGAGGCTAAATTTATACAATATAGGTGAAAGATTGTGTTATCAATTTCATTGAGCCTATATTTTGAAGACTACTGCGTTCTCGATTTTATTGAACCTATAATTTTGGTATAAATAGTTTCTAAAACAACTTAGAGTTTGACAAGTTGAAGTAATTCAAGTTGGATTGGAATGAATATTCATTATAAAGTTCAACCTCATTATGTTAGATTTTTTCTTATTCATGTTTGAACTTTCAATTTAGCTTGATAAATAGATCGCAAACAGTTCAAAATATGGAAGTTATAAACAAATACTCATTTCTTCTTGATCTTTGTTGATATCTTTCTATACAAAATTTGGTTAACTTTCTTGAGATCATTAACAAGTTATATATGGAGGTTACTTTATGCTTTATTATTGTTCTAGGATTCACTTCAAATTAGAAAAGCTCTCATTCTCAATTAAGTTCTCTTTTTCAAGGAAGGTCTAACAAAGAGAAAAAATAGTAGAATAAGTAACCATTACCATTGTTACGTTATTTATTCCAATTAAGCTTCAGAGTACACACATATGATAACAATACAGCTCGAGATAAGGAGATATTTAAATCATATAATTTTAATAGCCAAACCAAGTTGGGATGGCTTTTAAGTTCAGTTGTTGCAAAGGTAGTCATCAAGGCCTTTGGCAACTTTAGTTACACATAGGAGATAGTGATGTGGTGAAGCCACATCTTCATTTGCCTTCACAAACTCTATAGACCAATTAACTGTTCCTCCATTGTTACCATTCTCAAGAACTTGAAATTTTAATTTAAGCACTTCAAAATTTCTTAATGGATCTCCTTCAAGGCACTCAAAAGTTATTGATTTGTTGGCATCATCAATAGCTAGCCTCTCTTTCACCTCTTCTGGTTTTCCTAAGTAATTTCATCCAAAACAAGGAAAAAAAAAAAACAAAAAGAGTGTAAGAATTGTTGCTAAGTAAATCCCAGGAGCTCGCAAAATACAATAAAGGTGTATATGTACAACTGACATAACCTGACGCATCAATTGTATTGATATAAAGTGAGGAAGAATATGATGTTAAGGAGGTTGCGTAACAAACCCAGAACCTTTTAGGCTCGATTTGATAAGACTTATTTGGCCTTTTGTTCTTGCGTTTGGATTTTAGGCTTGATAATCTTTTTATTAAAAAAGTTTGAATTATTAACCAAATTCGTGAAACAAAAGCAAACTTTTAAAATTCATTTTATTTTTGTTTCTAGAAACTAGCTCCCTTGATTTTTAAAACATGGGTAGAGAAGTAGATAATAAAAGAAAAAGATTTAGAAGGTAAGAGTAGTGTTTCTTAAATAGCTTTTTGAAATAATAAATAAATAATATTGATTTCTCAAAGGTAATTTTGGTCAGAAGAAAAAAGTCGAAATGTTAAAATATAGAATATTTAAAAGTATAACTGAACCAAAATCGAAAAAAATTGAAATGATGGTTTTGATACAGATCCTCACCTGCGTTAAATTTTAGGTGGATGATGCTGCCATCAGAAAAACCATTCCCTTCCACAACCTTACAACTCTTATAAATTTCAGGGAACATTTGAACAAAAACATAATCCATTTTGTTCTTGAAAAACTGATAGAACTTGTGAGCAGAAGACTTGATATTCACTTGCTCTGAGATCTCACATATCTGAGCCATTTTGAAGATTCTAATGTGTAGCTTCAAATCTGCTCATAATAAGGTGTCCATAGAAGGACCGTTTTATAGCTAAATAAAGCCAAAAATGGGTGCATCTTGATGTGACTTTTTATTCCTTTTGTTCGTTACAATTCATTATCATTTTCAAGTGAGAAAATGAATGAAATATTCTGTTGTACAACTTTAAATTATTTACAGTCCAAAGCTTTGCATGGACATTGAGTAATTTTTGTGTTCTTTAAGAATTAAAAAGCAATTTGGGACTGAATCGATGATTATGTAGTGTTTGTGAGTTATAATATAATAGTGTATATGTTATAATAGTTGTGTTTTGGGTGAAAACTATTGATAGAATCTAAGTTAGGATAATTTGTATTTGAGATGTTGATTAATTTAGTATTTGTTATGTGAGACGTAGAGTATGAGGACAATCATTTTTCAAATTTTTTCATTGCCCACGTTATTTTTAACAAACCTTTTTCTACACGAGTTCTTTCTTCTTTCATTTGCTAACTCTCAATATTGATTCCTCTTGGAAAGTATGCTCCTGGAAGAAGTTTGCTAGGAACCTCAATAAAATCTAAAGCTTTTCCTTTCCGTACATCAAGATTTGTTCGTTGTGTTTATAAAAAGAGAGAATGTGATCACCATATGAGTTGGAGTTCCTTATCTTCATCTTCTATATATCTTCACTCCTATCACCTCTACCTCAGAGACAAGCCATTAAGAATAGACAAATGACCTTAGAATTTTGATACCTTCAACTGTTCACAAAGCGTAAAATTGCTTCTTTCAGATGTAATCAATTCGAGATCCTCTTTACTTGATATGTTAGGTTCAAGCTTGTTTAAAAGCACTTTGGTTGTCCAAATTTCATGTACATTTGCAAGAACATTCTCAACCAAATTTAGCCTTAAGCTTATTGAACTTCCAGCTTTCAAATTAATTCATCTCCTCCCAATCTATATTATTGCTCATGTTCGACATCTTAAGAACCTTTTTCTGGGTCTATCACTGGACAATGCTTGACTGCCATCACCACTTAACTCTTTAGAAGTACCACTGTTGTTGGAAGTGTACAATGAACACCTCAAATAGATAATTACCAAGTAGAATATTTAAGAAGAAAAAACAAACTTTAATTGAAGACTCTAACTTTTTTATGTGTATTCTACTCACACTTGGATAATTTAGATTACAACATTTCAATCCTATTTATAGGATTTTCACGAGCATAACTCATACCACAGATTAAACACAACAATTTAAAACCTAAACTTAATTAATATGAAAACTCATACTAAATTAACTTTCAACATTTTAACTCACAACCTTTAACTTTTTCTAACTCTCATAAATCAATTCACATATAACTTATTTATTTAAAGCATGTTTAATTTTCAATATCCTCCCTTAAACATGTCTTTTTTAAAAAAACTCCAAGCGAACTTGTTAACTTGTTAAACACATTAACTTTGAGTAACTTCGTGAAAATATCTGCAATTTGATCTTCAGACTTCACATATTCAACATGAACCTCCTTCCTTGAAATGCAATCTCTGATGAAATGAAATCTAGTATCAATGTGTTTGCTACGATCATGGAACACGGGATTCTTTGCCAAAGCAATTGTTGACTTATTGTCTACATGGATCACAGTTGGATCATCTTGCAAAATTCCAATTGTCTTTAACAAATTTCTTAACCAAATTGCATGACAAACACATGAAGCTGCAGCAACGCATTCGACCTCACAAGTGGATAATGTCACAATACGTTGTTTCTTAGAACTCCAAGTAAATGCAGTATTACCAATGAAGAATACAAATCCACTAGTGTTCTTTCGATCATTAGTATCTCCAGCCCAGTCACTATCACAATAGCCTTCAAGCTTGAATTCTTTAGATGAAGAATAAAATAACCCATAGTCAACCGTACCTTTGAGGTAACGAAGAATTCTCTTCGCCACTTTCAAATGAGTAGTTGTAGGAGATTCCATAAATCGACTCACCAATCCAACGTTGATTGGATTGCAAACAACAATTTAGTTCCCTTCCAAGTACCTCGACTTACGAAAGAAAATTATAGCAGCTGGTGTATTCGAATGAAAGCTCTACTTGGTTCACAAGATGTATGGGACATTGTTAATAATGGTTATGAAGAACCAGAAAGTGATACAGCTTTGAGTCAAGCTCAACGAGAAAATTTACAAAATACAAAGAAACGAGATCAAAAGGCTCTCACCATCATTCATCAAGCCATTGATGATTCAAATTTTGAGAAAGTTTCTGGAGCTACTACTACACATCAAGCATGGAAAATTTTGGAGAATACGTATAAAGGAGTAGATCAAGTCAAGAAGGTTCGCCTTCAAAAATTGAGAGGTGATTATGAATCACTGCATATGAAGGAGTTTGAATCGGTTTTAGATTATACGTCAAGATTTTTAGCAGTAGTAAATGAAATGAAAAGATATGGTGAGACAATAAGTGATGAGCAAGTAGCAGAAAAGATACTTCGCTCATTGGATGAAAAATTCAATTTCATCGTTGTAGCTATTGAAGAATCAAAGGATTTGAGTACAATGTCCATTGATCAACTTATGGGTTCTTTACAAGCCCACGAAGAGAAGCTTCTTAAGAAGAACAAGCAGACGACTGAGCAACTTTTTCAGTCAAAGTTGAATTTAAAAGACAAGGAAGACAACTTAGAAAAAGGCAATCGAGGTCGAGGACGTGGTGGTAATCGTGGACGCGGTGATTTCAGAGATCGTGGTCGAGGAAACTATGGTCAAAGAAAATTTGATGAGAGTAATTCAAACTCAAATTCATCAAAGGATCGTGGAAGACAACATTATTCAAGGTCAAATGGAGAAATATCAAATAATGACAAGAGGTATACAAAAGACAGGTTGAATGTTATAATTGTCATAAATTTGGCCATTATTCATGGGAATGCAGAAATAGAGTTGAAGAAAATGCAAATTATGCTGAGAAAGATGAAGAAATAGGTAATTCATCATTGCTTCTAGCATGTAAAGGTGTGGAAACATGTGAAAACAATGCATGGTATCTTGATAGTGGTGCAAGCAATCATATGTATCGAAGTAAATCAATATTCATGGAGCTTGATGAATCTGTTGGTGGTGATATCGTATTTGGTGATGCAACGAAAATTCCAGTTAGAGGAAAAAGTAAAATTTTTATCAATTTGAAGAATGGAAAGCATGAGTTTATCTCTAATGTTTATTATGTGTCTGATATGAAGAACAACGTTTTGAGTTTGGGACAACTCTTAGAGAAAGGGTATAATATTTTGATGAAGGATTATAGTCTTTTGATAAGAGATAATCATGGCAATATGATTGCTAAAGTGCAAATGACGAAAAATAGAATGTTTTTATTGAGCATTCAAACTGATGTAGCGAAATGTTTAAAGTCATGTTTGAAAAATCCAAACTGGATTTGGCCCTTGAGATTTGGGCATTTAAACTTTGATGGCTTGAAACTATTAGTCAGGAAGAACATGGTGAAAGGGTTGCCATGTGTTAAACATTCAGACCAATTTTGTGAAGGTTGTCTTTATGGCAAACAATCAAAGAAGAGTTTTCCACAAGAATCATCTTGGAAAGCAAGGAGACCACTAGAGTTGGTTCACACTGATCTTTGTGGACCGATCAAACCAAGTTCTTTCGGTAAGAATAATTATATTTCTTATTATTTATTGATGATTTCAGTCGAAAAACTTGGGTTTATTTTGTCAAAGAGAAACCATAAGATTTGGCATGTTCAAGAGATTTAAAGCTCTTGTTGAAAAAGAAAGTGGTTATTACATAAAAGCATTGAGATCAGATAGGGGAGAGGAATTCACTTCAAATGAATTCAAAAAAAATTGTGCAGAAAATGGAATTCGTCAACCTATGACAGTTCCATTTACTCCTCAACAAAATGGTGTTGTTGAGAGGAATAATCGAACAATACTTAACATGACTCGAAGCATGTTGAAGAGCAAGAAGATGCCAAAAGAATTTTGGGCACAAGTTGTTGAATGTGCAGTATACTTGTCAAATCGTTCCCCTACTAGAAGCTTGTGGAACAAAACTCCTCAACAAGCATGGATAGGAAGAAAACCATCCATTGCTCATTTGAGAGTATTTGGATGTATGGCTTATGCGCATATACCAGATCAAAAGCGTAGTAAGCTTGATGATAAAAGTGAGAAACATATTTTTTTGGCTATGATGCAAGCTCAAAAGGCTACAAGCTTTATAATCCTGTGACAAAGAAGATGATGGTAAGCAGAGATGTTGTGTTTGATGAAGAAGCATCATGGAATTGGAAAGATGAACCAAAAGACTACAAATTTTTGGTTTTTCCCGATGATCATGATGAGCCTAGTGACATTGCTTCTCCATCAACACCGCCAACATCGCCAATCACTCCACAACAAAGCACATCTTCATCATCGGCAAGTTCAAGTGAAGGGCCTCGTGGCATGAGAAGTTTACGAGACATATATGATGAAACTGAAGAGTTAAGTCAAAGTTTTAATAACCTTACTCTCTTTTGTTTATTTGGTGATAGTGAACCTTTGAATTTTGAAGAAGCTTCGCAAAATGACAAATGGAAGATTGCTATAGATGAAGAGATAAAAGCCATAAAAAAGAACGATACGTGGGAACTTTCTACTCTTCCAAATGGAAAGAAAGCGATAGGTGTCAAATGGGTGTTCAAGATAAAAAGAAATGAAAAAGGAGAAGTGGAGAGATACAAAGCAAGATTAGTTGCAAAAGGATATTCTCAAAGAAAAGACATTGATTACGATGAAGTATTTGCTCCAGTTGCTCGTTTGGAAACCATAAGATTGTTAATTGCGCTTGCTGCTCAAAATAATTGGAAGATCTCTCAAATGGATGTCAAATCAGCATTTTTGAATGGATATCTAGAAGAATAAGTCTACTTAGAACAACCTCTTGGTTATTCTATGAAAGGTCAAGAGGATAAAGTTCTAAAATTGAAGAAGGCATTATACGGATTGAAACAAGCACCAAGAATGTGGAATAGCATAATCAACAAATATTTCCTTAATAATGGGTATTTGAGGTGCCCTTATGAACATTCCCTTTATATTAAGACTAATGATCATGGAGATATTTTGGTTGTTTGTATGTACGTGGATGACTTAATTTTTACAGGAAATCGTGCAAGTATGTTTGAAGATCTCAAGAAGTCGATGACCCAAGAATTTGGAATGACAGATATAGGGCTGATGTCATATTATCTTGGCATTGAGGTGAAGCTAACAGATGAAGGTATTTTCGTCTCTCAAGAACGATATACTAGAGAAATTCTAGAGAAGTTCAATATGATTAATTCTAAGCTTGTTACAACTCTGATTGAAAGGGGGACCAAATTGGCCAAATATGAAGAAGGAGATGTTGATCCTTCATATTTCAAAAGTTTGGTTGGGAGTTTGAGATATTTAACTTGCACACGACCAGATATTCTTTTCAGTGCTGGATTGGTGAGTCGATTTATGGAAGCTCTGATACCACTTTGTTGGAAGCGTACAATGAACACCTCAAATAGATAATTACCAAATAGAATATTTAAGAAGAAAAAACAAACTTTAATGGAAGACTCTAACATTTTTATGTGTATTCTACTCACACTTGGATAATTTAGATTATAACATTTCAATCCTATTTATAGGATTTTCATGAGCATAACTCATACCACAAATTAAACACAACAATTTAAAACCTACACTTAATTAATATGAAAACTCATACTAAATTAACTTTAAACATTTTAACTCACAACTTTTAACTTTTTCTAACTCTCATAAATCAATTCAAATATAACTTATTTATTTAAAGCATGTTTAATTTTCAACAACTATTTGGTCTTTCCTTCAAGGTGTTTTGTGTAATCCAACTTGTATTCACACATCCTTGACTTGCACTTTGCTACAAGTCAAAGTTGATACTCCCATCAAACCTTCTTCATATCACACTTTACTAAAATCATTAAAGCTTGACATATGTGCTTCTCCTCCTAGCAAACCAAATAGATAGCGAACAACCTACAATAGTTCACAATACTGTAATTTGTTTTTAAAATTCTTTTACGATTACTACAACCATAGAGCATACTTTGAAACTCAAGAAACTATGATCAAATGCTCTAATATTGTTGTTAGGAAAAAAAGCTCACTTACACCGTAGCAAAAAACACACATAGATATTAAAAGAAAACAATAAAAATTGTGAACATAAGATTTTACATAGAAAATTCCAACTTAAAAAAAACCATGGATCAGAAAAATTTACTACGTGAAAAATTGATACAATCACGCAAATAGTTCTCTCTAAACCACAATTACAATAGAGTCTCTCTCAAACCCTTTGACTATCACACCTTTTCTCCACTTTCAAACTAGAAAATTCAGAAGGACTTTAATTATAATTAACCCTAAACTTTACACAAAACCTTTGCTGAGACATTAAGGCATAGACTAGCTAGTTTCATAGTTCATAGAGCCATAATCACCTCTAAAGATTATTAAGACTTCGTCATATAGGACTTCTTCAGTCTACATCAAAACATTATTAAGACATCTTATATTTAGGCCACCAAGCTTTTTCATAACTGATATTCCCACCAAACTCTTCACCCATATGTTAGGTGATGTATTTTGGCCTATTCATGAACTTGAGAGTGGGTATGGACATTCATATACATTGAAAAATTAAATAGTGTAAAATGTGCTTAACCTCCCGACCCCTAGTTTATTTCCATGTCTTGTTTCTAGAACAACACTTCCTCTACATAGACATAGAGGAAGATAGACCCTCTTAGCTTGTTCAAAGTTTTATGAGTCAACGTAGAAAAACCATCATATAAGTTAGGTGGGACTAAATTATTGGTTAACCAGGTTAGTAATGACACATGTCCACACAACTCATGGTTAATTAGGTTGGAAGGAGGGCATGGTGGGGGTAGTGGGAGCAGATAATTGTATGATTGTACGTTTTTCCGTTAAGTTGTATGGAATGATTGGTTAGAATGAGCAATTAGGGTTATTTAAGTATTATTATAGTGCATAAGTTTGGGAGACATTTAATAAATAGGTAGAGGGCCTACATGCATCGTGGCCATTTAAAAGAAACTTAAATACTTAGGAACTCTATTTCAAATACATAGGTACTCTAGATCGATCCAAAACTGTATCAACATATTATAATTTATAAAAAGGTAGTGATGGTTGGAGTCAATAGCGCATTGCTTTTACAACTCTATAAAAAAATTCCTTATATCCATTAATAATTTCACATCTTACACTTCCAATACCTCTAGATTACCTCCATGTAATATTGTTCATCCTTCTTCAAATTAAATACATCACTGTAGCAAAAAAAAAACATGCTGATCATTTTACGAATAAAAGTGAAATCCAACAATATACAAACTTGAGGGAAGTGAATTCATTAAGGAAAAAAAACAACAAAGTCAATTACTAGTACATGAAATCAAGATGGACCATGAAGAAAGTAAACAGAATGAAAAAAATTGTAAAATTTCCCATAAGGGTTGCCCATGGTGTAGCTAGCATTACTAGAATAGGTCTTGCATGCTTACCCAAGATTTCTGAGAAAGCATTTACTTTTGTCAACCCTTACTTGAAATCTTTGTAACAGTACTTATTTTTATCATAAGCTTAATTTGAATCTGGTTAAAAAAAACGTTTAAAAACCTTCTAGATCAACAAATGTTAAAAACAGCCACCAAATTTCAACAATGCTTTTCTTTAAATTTTCTTTCTTACAAATAACAACAAATTAACCACAAATCTGGATTTCAAACGTGGGGACAACAAAGACATAGAAACCTAAAAAAACAAAACAAAACAAATTCCCTAAAAATGGGACCTTCAAATGAAACCTTTTAAAGAATTTAAAACTCAAGTTGGGTTTGAAAATTTTTGTTAGGTAATGATAAAATTGAAGACACCTAGATGAGGAACAAAATAAGCATTTTACTATGTGAGACCCTGGAATTTAAGAGTTGAAAAAGTAAGGGAGTTGTTGGAAAAACAAGATTTTTTGGACTAAAAATAGCAATTTTCCCAATATTTTGTAGATTCTCAAGAATCCCAAGTCTCTTTTCTCTTACTAAAGTGGAAAAGAAAACCATCTGAAATTGGTAAAAAGTCGAAGTTAGCACATCAGGATAAAGTGTAAGACAACTTGCCAACTTTGTTCATGAGAACCAAAATAGATAGGAACTAAGAAGATGCAAAAAAAAAAAAATCTGTGGTCACCTAAAATAAAGCTGCTAGCCTTTATTTTATAGAGAAACAAAATGTAAATTATTATAGATATTGATGTGTTTGGGTACACATATGATGATAACACGCAAGTCTTGGGCAAATTTGTATTATTGTATTTCTTGATATTTTGTACCTCTCATTTGTGTTTGATAATTAGTCTTGAATGAGAGTAGATGGAGATGCTAAAAATATGTTGTTCACCCAGTGAATATCGTACTAAACCCAATGTATTCCTTTACAAAATATATATGAATGTGTCTTCTAAATTTAGAGTGAAGATGCTAATAAATATCAAGAAGTGTGTTAAAAAACATCAACAAAACAATAAAGGTTTTCAGCCACTAAACTTAAGATTTCATTGATTTTTTAACTTCAAAATACATTAAGTGAAAATTACATGTTAATTTGGAAGTATATATAATATTAATATTATTCTTTTTCTTGATACTAATTAGAAGGTGCTCGGGAATGTTGAGCTAGTGATGATGTTTGAATATACCTACTAACTTATATATCATATAAAAAATAAGATTAATTATAAAATTATAAAAATTAAAATAATATTTAATTCTAACTAATTGGTATATTGAATAGCATTTTTAAAAATAGCATAATGAATCAAAATATTTACAAAATGTCAAATGATGTTATTATTAGAAAAATTCTATTGATATCTACCTTCCCGTAATTTTGAAAAATATTGATAGAATTATATATTTTATAAATATTTTTAATAATTTTTATTTTTATTTCTAGGACTCTTCATTAAATTATATATTTGCATTCTTTTAAATGAGGGTTGGATGTACCTAATTATTCTAGATCATATTTTATTGTAATAAACTAAAGTAATGTTTAAAAAAGAAAAACAAAGTAGAATATATAACGCACCATCACAATTATTATTATTAATTTCTTCCAATTAAGCATCAAAGTACACATATTGAAAACAAGAATAATAATAGTGATAAGGATAGAATTTAAATTAGATTGTATTTTAATAGCAAAACCCAAGTTGGATGGTGTTTATTAGTTCAATTGTTCCAAAGGGTAATTAATCATCATGGCCTTTGCTAACTTTAGCTACACATGGGAGATAGTTATGTGGTGTTAGCCACTCCTTTATTTGCCAACACAAATTAATTATGCAGACCAATTAAGTGAGCCCCAATTGCTATTACCATTCTCAATCAACTTAAGAATTATTTATTGTAATCCATTCGTTTACTGGTTTTTGTTTTTTTAAATAAAGAACTTATTTTTAAAATTATGTAGGATAGTTGAAAATGAAAAAGAGAAGCTGAAAGAAATTAAATACTATTTTGTTTAATAAAATGGATTATCAAACATATATATATCTAAATTTCAACCCATCAAAATCTCTCAATAGATCTCCTTCAACGCACTCGAATGTTATTCATTTCTTTGCATCATCCATAGATAGACTCTCTCTCTCCCTTTAGCTTCTTTTGGACCTCTCCTTTAAGTAATTTCCACAAAAAAAAGAGAAAAAAAGAAGTTTAAGAATTTTTGCTAAGTAAATCCCAAGAGCTTGAAATGGGATCGAGCTTTTAAGGGTGTCTAGTGATAGAATTCAACATGCACCGTGGAAACTTAGATTGAAATTTTGATTAAATCCTAAACTAAAAATAAATTGTAATTTAGGGTTTTGAGAATACTTACGTTTGAAGCTCAAGATTTTTTTGAACAACCACTAAGGTTGAGCTAATAACCTCCAAACTCATAACCGAGTTGTGGGTCCAGTAGTTTGACTTTTTACTATTTTGTCCGTCTTGACTAATTTTGACAAGCATGAGTCCACATTCATTTTCTCGAAATTCAAATCATATTTGAATATATTATATTACCGGTCAAAGTTTGACTTTTCAAAGACCAATTCTAAGGATCCATAGGCTTAATTGCGGATCCAGCACAATAATAAAAAAAAATGTTTAAGTTGTTTCGTTTCATCTTATATTTTTATTTCAATTTTCTATTTTGTATAAAGGGTCCCTCTATGATCATAGCAATTAATAGAAAGGGATATTTGAATTCTTACCAACTTGATCTTGTTGCCCGAGGCAACAAGCATGCATGAACCATTCTTGACACAATTTTTAAATATTGGATCGTCCGTTATTTAAATCGTGTATCTCCGTCACTTGGAAATAAGAAGTTCTAGTCCTGGAGGGATAATATCAACCACTTGACGCCCATTCGCTAGATATCATATAAATTACATATATGTAATATTAATCTAATATACGTAGTGGCCCAATTCTATTTCTTTGCTTCATAATTCATGTTGATTGCAATGAATCTGAAATCAAATAATCGAAAGGTCACTAATCTTTTTTAGCATTCAAAAGAAGTAATTGATTGACCAGTTGACAAATGATCTTGAAAAATACATGTGTGAATGAAGAAGAGTTTAAAAGATACCAATACACCATAAACCAACCTGGTGGATTGATAACTAAAGAAAAGTACACAAAATATTTTATGTACAGAAAACAACACACTTCAATAATTTATGATGATCCCTCCAAATAAGCACAAGCTTATCGACAAATGTCTCTTCTTTTACGAAGATCATCGGGCCACGAAGCTTATCCAGGAGATGTTCTTATTTTATCTGAAGGGTTTGAATTACCCCCCCCCCCCCCCCCCCGATCGTATTTCTCCCGAGATTAAAGAAAAGATGGGCAATCTGTCGTTTCAGAGCTATCGTCCCACTAAAAAAAATATTCTTGTGATAGGTTCTATTCCTCGCCAGAAATATAGTGCAATCACCTTTCCTATTCTTTCCTCGAACCCTGCGACTAAGAGAGATGTTCACTTCTTAAAATATCCCATATACGTAAGCGGGAACAAGGAAGGGGTTAGATTTATCCCGACGGTGAAGAACTTTTTTCGTAAAATCTCGTCTACTAAAAATAAAATATTTGTATTCCAAGACTGCTGAGCTTCTTGTGGATCAATATCACTAGCCTTCTCTGCATCATTTACTAAAATAGTGACCTCATTATGTACATATCTTATTATTTATAATTTATAATAATTATATACACTAGACTCATCGTGGCTAGTGGCTTACTCAGAAATTGAATCAAATAGGCCTTTTTAACTCAGTGGTAGAGTAACGTCATGGTCAGACGTAAGTCATCGGTTCAAATCCGATAAGGGGCTTTGGCTTTTTTTCATAAAACTCCAGCCATAGTATTCATATTTGATTGAGGGGAGAATAGACAACATTTTTTTTTTTTTGTAATAAAAGAAGTACAAACCGTATAATTTTAATTTCATTTTTTTTATAAAAAAATTATCTTTAATTATACCAAGTTATTATTATAATGAATAATATAATATAACTTTGATTATTTCTATCCTTTTCGAGCTTCCGAGTATGAATTTGCATTCATATCTTTAATATTTAAATCTCATTCAAACATAAAGTTCTATCTCTAATCTAAAATCCAACAAGCTATATCACATATACTCGTTTGTTTCTCTCTCCTCTCCTAAATCAAACAAATTAACTCATTTCATCATACTGTTCTAAGTTTATTCCATATGAGCTAGTAGGGGAACCTAATGGCCTGTTTGGTAACATTTCCGTTCGCTGTTTCTTGTTCCTTATTTCCTATTCCCGATTTCCCGTTCCTTCTTTATTTACAACAAGAAACAAGAATGTGTTTGATAACTGTTTATGTTTCCTATTTCTTGTTTCTTGAAAAAAATAAACAAAAACAGAAAATGTGTTTGATAACTGTTTCTTGTTTCTTGATTTTCTTTGAGATTTATTTTTTATTTTATTTACACTTAATTCAATTAAATATCAAACAAAAATAACTGAGAAAAAAAAAACCAATAGAAATAATTAAGAAACGGAAACGGGAGAAACTTTTTTTTTGTTCCCAATAATTCCTTATAAAATGAGAAACATTTCTACTTTTTTTTAGAACAGAAATTGGGAACGCTATCAAACACCTCCATTTCAGAAAAAAAAAAATAAAATAGAAACAAGAAACAGGGAACGAGAACGTTACCAAATAGGTCCAATAGACCTATAGATCATGGGTTCCAACGATCTGAGATTAGCTGGCTAAACTCTTTTAGACCAGACTAATCAACATTTGTCAACTAATAGATCATTGCACTAAAGTCTTGTAGTTGCACTCCCATTACTATAAATATATTTTTGTCAATTTGATATAACCATGATCAGTAAGTTAATCTTTCGCTGGTTGTTCATAACCTCGACGGGGTAAAAATATCGTTTTACCCCTAAGACTACATCTTTCTCCTTAAGTCCCACTAATCCACTATTAAACAATTGGTTTAAGGTCCAATCTATAAACTGAATCCCTCTTGAGCCAATGAGAGAGTGGGGCCCCTTATTCAAGACTTGGATTTAGCCTTAAGAGACAACCTATCTACTAACCCTAAAGCGGGAGGAGTGAGTTCTGTTGTGCACCCTATGTCTCTATGTAATAACCCAATTTTTCTAACTAAGTCGAAGTCGTTAATTTTTGACAAAAGACCTTGATTGATACAAAATGAAATATAAGACTTTTGAAAACATACAATTGAGGAAAAACAAATTTAAGTCGGGCCCGGTTTCAAATATTCTAAAACTTTAAAATTATTTTTTACTAAAATAATAGTTCGTAAGCTCAGTTCCATCACAATGTTTTAAACATCAAAAACATAAAGCGGAAGCAAAAATAATATATTCCCTATGACAATCACGCTTCCTTCCTGCCCCTCGCCGGTTTGCCACCCTCAACCTTTGCCTGAAAAAGTTAAACATAAAAGGGTGAGGGTGAGTATAAATATATACAGTAAGAAACCCACTACTGGTCCCATTAGAGGAAAAATAAACTCTTAACTTCCTATTGGGTATACTTTATACAATCAGTCTTGTGAAAACTAATAATTTTTCCCTCAGTCCATTCTAAACATCTTAACAGTCGTTCACAGCTTAGTTAAACATTTTCATCACATAAACTCCTCATTTAACCCCAAACAGTCGTCTTACTCTAACTTAGCCCAAGGTCAGTCAAAAACATATCAATACATCAGTTAACAAACTAAATAATCATAATCTCCTCCTCAGTCTACAAGGGCACAATCATGACGTCTCCTCCGTTCACAAGCACACAACCATAACAGTAGATCATACATTCAGTCTAAACAACAATCAATCTACTAATTAAAATCCACACTTTATATAAGAAACATCTACGTGATTCAGTCGTTCCGACATCCTTATGTCGTTCCCACATC